>NC_136767.1:1361510-1961510 GCF_947034865.1 Barbatula barbatula
CAGTTACATTGTGACTATTGGTCAGGCCTACGCTTTGGCGTGGTGCCCTCCATGCCTGCTTAGACTAACAGTCATGATGTGATCATTATATACGGTATGTGATGGTGCAGTTCTGTGGAAAGCAGCAGGGGTATAACAGCTGTCGTATGACGGTCATTAAAGTGCTTTTCATGGAGACATAAAAGAATGACTGTAGATCATCGTTTCTGGCTACAGTCGACTTTAGTCAGCGCACTGAAGAATGTTTAATATAATTATATTTTTAGCTTTTTACAACGTTTTCCTCTCTATCGCCATCTCTGTTTGAAATATAAAATTGCAGGTTGGCTGCAGTTTAACACACATTGAAGCGTTAAACTGACATTTACAATGAAATGTAACACAACAGCCGGAATGATAAATCATTATCTACAAGCTCACCCTTGTAAACCAGATAAGGAGACCATTTTAAACAAATTTTTTGACAACAATTCTCCATAATTTTTACTATGAAAATGCATGTAAAACTCACAGTCCCAATATTTCATAAGTTGTACTAGGGCGTTGCTAGGGGGATGCTGAATAGTCGCTAAGGTGTTGCAAAGGGTTTTCCGGTACAGCATCAGGCTGATGTTTGAATCTTTTTACTGTATGTTTAGCCATTTTTCAAAAAATCAACAATATAAATATCAATTAACGGCAGCAAGGTATTTTAGGTAAATTAACATTGAATTTAGGTAATATAACACTACGATAATATCGAGCTACGACTAAACCACCTAATTAATTCAAAGCCTTAAAATAAAGTGTGTCTAACTTACAGTTCAACAAACATAAACTCATCATTTATTGCCCTGAATGCTGTCGTCACCCACTTTATAAACTTTTTAGAAGCAGTTTATGAAAATGTCAAGTGTGAACATTCAAGGTCGATAAGAGATGATATCATAACAGTTGTTAGGTCTATAATGTCACTATTATGATTGCTTTATCGTATTACACTGTCATGTTCATTTGATATTATTCCTATGCTACATTTGATTATATTACAGGCTATTAGCTACCTAGAATAATCAAGATTGGATAAGATTTTGGAGGCTAAATTATACATCCAAACTCTGAAAGTCTAGCAATGACACGCTATGGGTCAAGAGGTGCAATGAAATGACATGTTTTCTCTTTACAAACATTGTGAGCACTTCTGCTTAATGAACTCGGACAGTGTTTTCTCGCACGGTGTGAAGGTCTTTCTCCAAGTTCTCTAAATTACAACCAAACTCTTATTTCTTCTTTTTCAAGGGAGGTTATGACACATATAGGCCATTAAAATTGCACCAGGACCACATAAGATATAGAACCAGGAAAAATGTGTCACGCAGGACCAATGTTTTTATTTCATTAGATCAGTACATCTGTTTCGGCTTTGAGCTGTTTAGTGTGAACGCACAACGCCATCTTTGGATTAATCGTATTCACAATATTTATGTGTTTTTTCTCTAAATGGCTCATAAAAGCAATTTCTGATAGCAACATTGCAAAAAGTTTTTTTAATTCTTTGTAGAACACAAAAGAAGATATTTTGAATAACGTTGAAAACCAAACAGCATTGACGCCCATTGACTTCCATTGCATATAAACACAAAACCACTGAGACATTTCTCTAAATATTGTCTTTTACGTTTCACAGAGTCACAAACCTTCTTTAAACAACAGGAAGGTAAATAAATTCATAAATCATTTTCAATTCCTTCTCTGTTAGGGATTTTCTGCCCCGTGGATCTGGTATTGTCACTCGGCGCCCCCTAGTGCTTCAGCTCATCAACTGCCCTACTGGTAAAGATCTTGCTTTTGCACAACGTTGGTTGTCAAAAGCATACTCATTTGAACTGTTTTTCTAAAGTGCAATCTTGTTTAAACCTCTTTTTTGTATTTTTAGAATATGCCGAGTTCCTGCAGTGTAAGGGGAAGAAGTTTACTGATTTTGATGAAGTCCGTCAGGAGATTGAAGCAGAGACAGATCGCCTCACCGGACAGAATAAAGGCATCTCACCAGTCCCAATTAACCTGCGGGTCTACTCACCTAATGGTATATCACTAAATGACTTACCATCATCATTTCTACATTATGAAGTCTGTTTTATTTTATTTGTTGAGCTGGCCGGGGTCCGAATTAAAGGGGGGCTTGGGCGGACCCGGACTAGCACACCTCATAAAGTCTAAAATAATGACCTTGGTCGGGTCCCCTGGTTTTTCATTAAACCCTGGGTTTTCATTAAACCCTCCCCTGTGTTCTGTTTTCTTAATTTATTTTTCATTTCGTTTTATTTTTTCAGTGACCTATTCAGTTTTTATTCATATAGACAGAAGGTTCATATACAACTTGAATACCGCTTCAATTATATAATTAAATTACATTTGATTTATAAAGCGCTTTTCACAATGTGCATCGTTCCATAGTAGCTTTACCGAAGAAAATAAGAAAAAACACAGAAAAGTTACAACACAGGACAGTGCATGATGTTTATAGAAAAGACATGATCATTCTAGTAGTATACGGAGAATAGCAAGGGTCCTATAACCGATCCCTGAGGTAATCCATAATTTACTTGCGTTGGTTTTGACGATTCCCCATATTAAAATGGACAAATTGATATCTGTGTGATACGTATGATCTGAACCATTGTAGTGCCTGTACCTGAATACAGGTATAATTATGTAAGCGATCTAAAAGTATGTTATGGTCTACAGTATCGAACGCAGCACTAAGGTCAACCAGGAATATATGTTGCCTTTATCTGATGCCTTTAAGCAGGTCGATTGTAATTTTAACGAGTGCAGTTTCAGTTTCAAAATAATAAAAACAAATATTGATATAATATCATATTGAGATCTCAGTTTTGTCTACATAGTACATTAGGGCACATAGAGAGAAATAACGGCTACTGGTGGCCAAACAAAAACAGGAGCCCTGCATGTAATCTAAAGTCACTTCTTTCCTTCTCCACCAGTTCTCAATCTCACCCTCGTGGATCTGCCTGGCATGACCAAAGTGCCCGTAGGTGACCAGCCGGCTGATATAGAGTCCCAGATCAGAGACATGCTGATGCAATTTGTGACGAAAGAGAACTGCCTTCTGCTGGCCGTGTCTCCTGCCAACTCTGACCTGGCCAACTCAGATGCCCTCAAGATTGCCAAGGAGGTGGACCCTCAGGGTGTGTTATCATCCATCGATTACTAAAAACACATTTTAAAATCCACCCGTGTAATATTAACAGAAACAGATGATGTTTTAGGAGCCAGTTGTGGCTCATAATTGGAGACTTGCCTTGATGTGAGACTTTTATGAAAGCTTCCAGCTTTGAAAAGTGTGATCACACTTTTATCTGTACGTGTTTTTAACCAGGCTTGAGAAGCATAGGTGTGATCACTAAATTGGATCTGATGGATGAAGGAACTGACGCACGTGACATCCTGGAGAACAAACTTCTTCCCCTACGTAGAGGTACATTTTTGTGTCATTATATACAGTTATGAGTACTCCGTTCTTTGCATTCAGCATTAAATAAGTAGTGTGAATTTCCCGGAAAATCTATTGCACATTTTCTGGTTTGCAGCCATATTTACTTAAAGCAATACTTAATATTACATAATGAATATATTATACATTTCTTCTGGACTCAGCTCATGATGCGAAGCAATGTCAAATACCACTAAATTGCAATATATATATATATATATATATATATATATATATATATATAAATCACATTAAAAATCATAATAGACAAGACTCTCTAATATAAACAAACTAAGCTTATACCAACCCCTTCTTTTCAAAATTTTAAAAAGGTCATATGGCGCGAATACGTTTTTTTCTGTGTATTTTACATGCATTAGACAATTAAAGTGTCGAAACAAAAGATGCCTTCTATCTAAAAGCGAATGCTAACTCAGACGTGCCTGAAACGCCTCGTGAAACCACGCCTATAACTGTGTGAAACTCTTGGGGGGTCGGGGTGCAATGCAGGATACGTCGGGGTGGTGAACCGCAGTCAGAAGGACATCGATGGTAAAAAGGACATCACGGCTGCGATGGCGGCAGAGAGGAAGTTTTTCCTCACCCACCCAGCCTATCGACACCTGGCTGATCGCATGGGTACTCCATACCTGCAGAAGGTTCTCAATCAGGTAGAGATACTAGATGGGTTTCATATCGTATCATTTGAGAACAATGATCAACTGATAAATGTTGGCCTGCAACTAACGGTCTCCACGTGCATCTAGCAACTGACTAATCACATCCGTGACACTCTCCCCGGACTGAGAAACAAACTGCAGAGTCAGCTGCTGTCCATTGAGAAAGAAGTGCAGGAATACAAACACTTCCGGCCCGACGATCCATCTCGCAAAACCAAAGCTCTGCTACAGTAAGTATCACCCATTGAAGCGTTTCCAGCATTCCCGGCCCACGCACGCAAACGCACATCTGTGTTTCTGTGAGAATGTACGCCTGTGAGTCACTGGTAAAACCATCTCTGATTCTAAAGGATGGTGCAGCAGTTTGCCGTGGATTTCGAGAAGTGCATCGAGGGTTCGGGGGATCAGGTGGACACGGTGGAGCTGTCGGGGGGCGCGAGGATCAATCGCATCTTCCACGAGCGCTTTCCCTTTGAGCTGGTTAAGGTGATTTTCAGCGTGTGACAGTCGTGTTTATATGGAAATAACAGGGTTTTTTGTAGAATAAATAAGGTTAAATAAGGGTGCTAACATATTTGTTTAAATCATTACAAAACGAACCTTTTATTTTATTTATATTTTATATATAAGTGTACAAATTTGACTGAAGGAAGTCCTTCTCAGGGTGATTAAATGGCATGCGAACATTTCTACAAATTCTAGACAATAGGTGACTACACTGAAGATGATCAAATAGAATAGAAAAACCTTAAGAGACAATTCCTAATTTTTATTTCAAACCAGCATTTCTAGACGTATTGTGGTCATTCCAGTCCAGTTTTTGTTGAATTCCATCAAAATCAAACCTCAGGAAGGACATAAAGTGATGTGAAAGACTGGCAACATGACAAGACAAATGAAAACTCACTCAGGTTATCACATAAATAAATCATTTTTGAACTTTTCCTAAATACATGTAGAAATATGACTGTTGTATTGCTTAAAAGTGAACCTGAACTTATACAGTATATGAGGTCTGAAAAAATACTGAGGATCTTTTCTGTTATTTTCACCTGTTTCTCCACGTTTCATTTTCTGCAAATAAATGCAAATAGACACAAGATTTATTTGTAATGTGGTCAAAAAAATTGTTAGTAGTTCACAGAATGATGAACGATCATTTTACTTCAACACGTACCTGTAAATTGTACATTTTAAAATCAGAAAACGATCTCTGAAATGGTCTCTTATTTTCCCCCGGCTGTAGTTTTGATGTTGTTTTGTTTATCTTCATAGTTCCATTTGTGTCTTTACATTAAATGTGGGGGGAATAATTCAGCGGCCCTATACTTCTGAACAGTTGTGTAGATTGTGGCTAACAGAGTTTTGAAGCACTTCAAGCTTTTACAAAAAGGAAAAATGTTTTTGGTATGATGAAAGTTGTATCTCAATGAAGTATATTTGTCTTTCAACAATACCTAGATGGAGTTTGATGAGAAAGAGTTGCGTAAGGAGATTAGTTACGCCATCAAGAATATCCACGGTATCAGGTATATGCATAAAAACAACATTATAACACGGCTCTCTGGAATACGAGTATTTGATTGGTCAGCCGTGAAAGCCGCAGTTTAATATCACAACTAATCAAAATTACTGTTATGTTTCAGGACCGGTCTGTTCACTCCAGACATGGCCTTCGAGACCATCGTAAAACGTCAGATCGGCAAAATCAAAGAGCCGTGCCAGAAATGCGTTGACCTGGTGATCACCGAGCTGGTCAATACGGTCAGGCAGTGCACTAAGAAGGTAAGCTCTACCGTACCCCTGACACTGTTTTCATGCATTTCTGTCTCTCTCGGTTTGGGGGTTAGATGTGACCCGCTCTGTGTTTTCATGAGCTTTATCCTTTAACTCATAATCCAAAGGTAAAAGGATTTGCTTCGGGATAAACTCTGCTTATTGTGTCAGTGGTTGTGGTTTATCCGCTGTGTGTTTTTGTGCGACAGCTAGCTCAGTACCCTATGCTTCGAGAGGAGATGGAGAGGATTGTCACCCAGCACATCCGCGACCGTGAGAGCCGCACTAAAGATCAGGTGCACTATCGAACACCTTCAAAATCAACTTGTCAATTTCTAAATGAGAGGTTAAACGTGTTTTGATGTTTTCTAGGTCATGTTGCTGATCGACATTGAGTTGGCCTACGTGAACACCAATCATGAGGATTTCATCGGTTTTGCCAAGTAAGAACGTCACCGTGCGCTTTTTTGTTGTATTATTTGCGCTCGCACGGTAAAGGTCGCGGGTTTGATGTTTGTGTGTTTTAGAATTAAATGATTAGTCATAAGTTACGGTAGGATTTTCTAGCTTTCGTTCTCTTCTTTATGTCTTGTATCTGTCCGTTCCTTCAGCGCCCAGCAGAGAAGCAGTCAGATGAATAAGAAGAAAGCTGCTGGCAATCAGGTAAACACAAACAAGAGCGAACAGATGCTACAGATGCATCCATCACAGAAACCTCACAGATGTTTGCAGCTTCGCACAAACATGAATACATTCGGTCTTAATCATATGCTATCATTCTGCGCATCTGTGCTTTTATAAGATATTACGGTGGCTGATGGTTCAAAGCGATTCAACTTTTGTACAGATACATTTTCAACCATTACTGTTTTGCAAAACTCGGAAAGATTATGTTTGGACGGTTGAATTACTTTGCATTCGGAGAGAAAACAAGAAAGTTGCCTCTCATGGTGAGAAACTCTTTACTTGGGCTGCTTTCCAGACACCTCGGACTTTCCCACATCAACCCAGAAATTATTTTTGTCATGGCACTATTTCAATGTTAATAAATCACCCATAAAAAGAATGTTTTAATGTACACTTGTGTTTAAATTACACTTAAATGAAATTGCAATGCTCATGAATGTTTGATCATGGAGGTGACATGTGTACGATTTTTGTGATATAACATTTGGTTTATACTGTATATTTTATGTATTGTGGCTATTTCAGTCCAGTGTCTGTTGATTTTCAACAAAATCAACTATTCCTAAATACATGTACAAATATTACATTCATATTCATATTATAATTATATTCATTATTATAGTAAATATGAGCTTGTTTTCTTTGCAGTATTTGAGGTTTTGAAAAATACATTGAATCTTTTCTGCAAATAAATGCAAATAGAAACTATACCTATTTTTTTATTTGGGAGAACTATTGTAAGTAGTTCACAGAATGACACAAAAATGATCATTTTACCTGAACACATACCTATAAATAGTCAATTCTCTTAATTTGGCTGCACATTTATGCTTTAAAAAATTCCGGGATTTATCTCATAGTTGGCTCAGATATGGATCTTAGGTCAATTTAAACCAACGTTAAGGTTTGACCATATTTTATCCAACCACCAGCGTTTTTAAATTGTAAAGAAGACGACGTGTGAGTGAACTGTGCTCTTCAAGCTACTTTCTTTTACTTTATTATTCTGTTCACCTTGCCTATTTTCTCAGTTTATAATCACCATATCTTAAACGTATCTCTTGCTTTCTTACTGTTGCTATGCCAAACGCACTTCAGGATGAGATAATGGTAAGTGTGTATATAGCGTATTCTCTGTTGTGTGTGTGTGTCTGCTAATGCACTCTTGTCTTTGTACAGTTTAATGCATAGCATTGCA
Source organism: Barbatula barbatula (assembly GCF_947034865.1). NCBI lineage: Eukaryota > Metazoa > Chordata > Actinopteri > Cypriniformes > Nemacheilidae > Barbatula > Barbatula barbatula. The sequence continues at coordinate 1,369,348 of NC_136767.1, forward strand.
TGATGGTTACTATGGGCTCTTATGCGGCGTATTTAAAATAAAACAGACCCAAGAATGCGATTCAGCCATATTTCTCCAATGCTTTGCTTTCAGGCAACAGCTATTAAATAAAAAATTTACATTTTATTACACAGCACTCTGGAATACTTGATTCTGATTGGTTAACTGTCTGTTAAAAGTCAGCTGATTTTCTTTTTACAAATAGTCAATTTAAATCAAGCTATTTATGTCTATGTATTAACCCCTTCATACATGATTAATGACAACCTCAGTCGAGATTAGTTTAGGAAATGTTTTAATATATTTCCTGATGTCCACCCATGCGTACACAAGAAATGGCTTTTTATAGTTTCCCACTATACTGATGACCATGCGTGAACGTTTAGCGACGCATTAAGGACAGTCACACTGTCTGCCATCTCTTGCATCTCTTGTATCGATGTCCAGGTGATCAGAAAGGGATGGCTGACCATCAATAACATCGGCATCATGAAAGGTGGAGCAAAGGAATATTGGTTCGTCCTGACCGCTGAGAATCTGTCCTGGTACAAAGACGACGAGGTGAGCCTCTGTTTTCAGACACTTTCCGCAATGCTGATTTAACTCACACGTCGCGGGTCGCCATGCACTGCAGCAAAGCTATTCACCAGTTTAGTTTTATGTCGGCGGATAAGTTATATTCAGTAAACTCAATGCCTCTTTTCAAGGCCAAGGTTTAAACGAGTTGGAATAGGACGGATGAGGTCATACAGTACAAATGAGCGTTGCAGTAGTTCTGCTTCTCATTTCAGTAATGGCCAGGCATTTGGCCGTCTCGATGGTTTGATCAAGCACAGGTGTTATGGTACTGCCGGGACAACCCGATCCCCCCGCCCCACCCCCACTGTCAGTCCAGACCGCAGGCATGAGGAGATGCAGACCAGGGGCTGGTGGGAGGGCTGCTTTGGGGGTTGGGGAGATGGCACATGGTTTTCATTACCCATACATACCAGATTGTGGTCCAACACTTCCCAAAAGCTCGAGCTGGAGTTAGTTTAGGCGTGCAGCGAAAGGCCTTTTAAAACAAAAGACGACTTCTTTCGCATTTAATTGTTTTTCGTTTAATCTCATCATTTCTGAAAACCGCAGCTATGTTGTGCCGCCGCCAAAATAAGTTCCACATGCTCCAAAAAGATGAAATTAGAGTCCGAGCCAAGAGAATTTTACACGGGGAAATGGCTTTTATTTTCCATCGTACAAACATCATAACCAATCACATCGTTTTCAGTTTTCTTTCGTCCTTTTTCTTTCTTTCAATGCAATGTAAGTCACCAAATGCCTAAATGTAATGTCAATATTTCTTTCATTCTTTTTTAATCTCTTCTTCATACATGAGTTAATTAAGCTATTTAAATGAGATATCATGTACTTTCTTTCTTTCCTTATTTCTTTCTTTCTATCTTTCTTTCTTTCTTTCTTTCTTTCTTTCTTTCTTTCTTCCTTCCTCACAGATCAGTTGATTTTCCTATTTAAATGATATATTACATTGTTTCTTTTCTTTCTTTCTTTCTTTCTTTCTTTCTTTCTTTCTTTCTTTCTTTCTTTCTTTCTTTCTTTCTTTCTTTCTTTCTTTCTTTCTTTCTTCCTTCCTCACAGATGAGTTGATTTTCCAATTTAAATGAGATATTACATTGTTTCTTTTCTTTCTTTCTTTCTTTCTTTCTTTCTTTCTTTCTTTCTTTCTTTCTTTCTTTCTTTCTTTCTTTCTTTCTTTCTTTCTTTCTTTCTTTCTTTCTTTCTTTCTTCCTTCCTCACAGATGAGTTGATTTTCCTATTTAAATGAGATATTACATTGTTTCCTTTCTTTCTTTCTTTCTTTCTTTCTTTCTTTCTTTCTTTCTTTCTTTCTTTCTTTCTTTCTTCCTTCCTCACAGATGAGTTGATTTTCCTATTTAAATGAGATATTACATTGTTTCTTTTCTTTCTTTCTTTCTTTCTTTCTTTCTTTCTTTCTTTCTTTCTTTCTTTCTTTCTTTCTTTCTTTCTTTCTTTCTTTCTTTCTTTCTTTCTTCCTTCCTTCCTCACAGATGAGTTGATTTTCCTATTTAAATGAGATATTACATTGTTTCCTTTCTTTCTTTCTTTCTTTCTTTCTTTCTTTCTTTCTTTCTTTCTTTCTTTCTTTCTTTCTTTCTTTCTTTCTTTCTTTCTTTCTTTCTTTCTTTCTTTCTTTCTTTCTTTCTTTCTTTCTTTCTTTTCTTTCTTTCTTTCTTTCTTTCTTTTTTCTCACAGATGAGTTGATTTTGCTATTAAATGAGATACCATATTCTTTCTTTCTATCTATCTTTCTTTTGTTATTTTCTTTCTTTCTTTCTTTCAGATTTTTCTATTTAAATGAGATATCATATTCTTTCTTTCTTTCTTTCAAACCTATAACTACTCACCCACACACATATACACACACATTACATTGCAGATGACGGCACGGACGTTTGCATTGATAGATAGTGTGTGACCCCTCACACAGCTTAACCAATGTGCAGACTACTGTACAATCTCTACGCCCTGAACAGGTAGTCTGAACACTGGGAAAGCGGGGTGGGTATGACGCTTCACATGGAGACAAGAGGAGATGAATCTTGAGCGATGATGATGTGATATAAATGCATACGGAAATCCCTAAAAGTGTTTTTAGTTCAATTTACATTTACGCATTTGGCAGACGCTTTTATCCAAAGCGACTTACATTGCATCATCCTATACATTTGTTTCAAAGTATGTGCAATCCCCTGGGATCCAACCCACGACCGCTCTTACCACTGAGCTACATTGGTAAGATGATGGTTCAATGCTCTTGTCTTTGTTTGACGTTGTCATCCTGAAAGAGAGAGTTCATTTTAATATTTGATTGTTGAAGTTATCACAATAGTGCTTTAAATGTCACAGTTTGGTCATTAATAAAGAATTACAAAAAAGTTTTAAAGAATAATTTAAAAGAAAAGAAATGTTTTCAGATATGTTTGAAAAAATTTCCGCCTACCTTAATATATAGAAAATCTCCCCTTTAGAGTTCCTAGACTTAGCTTTCGTACGTTTTCGGAAAGTGTTTGTCATGTCTATTGTCCCTCCTTTTAACTCCCCTTTCTGTTTCTACCATACGTGACTAATAAATACTTCAAAGAGACGAATAAAGAGATATAGAGATACCTCACAGTTCCAGCATCCATGCCAATCAGATTTGGCATTAGCGATCTGATGTTCCGACTGTCCTTTGAGATCCTCCATCAGTGAGTTTCTTCTCCTGTCTCTCTTTCGCTCTGGCTCCTTTCGGCTGGACGTCCGAGTGTGTGAGATGCCAAAGAGCGGTGGGTGAGTGGGGGAGGAGGCCGAGAGGTGGGTCCTTTAAAACCGCTGAGTGTTTGATGGTGGTAGGAGTCAAAGAATGTGGGTGGTAAGAAGCGATGTATTTCCTGGCCAGGTCAACTCGTAAATCCCTCTCAAATCTATGGAAAAGTGTACTGTAACATAGGCTACATGTTGCAAAAAGTTAAAAGAAATGGTGCTTCGGATTATGTCACGAATCCAGATCTGGTGCGAGTTATTCGGTAGTTTTTAAATGTGGATTTTTCTGAATCCACGTGGCAGACTTTTAACTTTTCCCTAGTAAGAAAAGAGAGGGAGCGAACGAGGCGGAGCTTTTCTTTTTTCCAATTCGTCTTTGGTTTATGTTACTTCGCTTGTTAAACAGGAAGTAAAAGGTCAGAGGTCAAAAAAGAGTGAGCTGGCACTGATGAAAACCTGTCAGACTCAACATTAGCCTTTTTATGTATTTCGGGCATCTCTGTGTGTGTGTGTGTGTGTGTGTGCGTGTGCGGGGGGTGGCTGGCTGGTGTTTCTTGGCATGGAAATGGAATTGTAATATCTCCAGATGTGCGGTCCTGTGGTCTTTACCTCTCTTCATGTAGCTATTTCTTCTGAAGCAGACTTCCTCTCTACGTCCTGGAGAAAGAGTTCTTTATACTGACTTACACACACACCTAACCAACAAATCTTAAACTGATAGTTTACGCAAACGTTATCTTGGCTCTTGTTGCGTCATCTTAAGGGACGTAACTATTCACTCAGGTGACAATGCGATGCAACTTACGATACTGAACTCATGATCTGATTTATTCACTATATTTATTCATTTATTAAGTGGGTTTCGACAAACTATTTGCCTTTGTGATCATGCAAGTGCAAACATTGACTTAGCTTTTTCTTCTTATTCGTGAAGGTAGCTTGAAACAGAAGCGCTTCTCCTTTTTGGTTGTCGATGTATGACATCATTTGTGCATCTTGAAGCAAAAAGCGCCATTGTTTGATATCGATGCTACATGCGCCGGATGTATCAGAGCTGGCTGAGATTTTAGCGGACATATGTCATCGTCCCGTGTTCATATACCTTTTTGTCCCTTTAATATGGTTTAGTGAAGCCACGGGACTAAACTTGAATGTTCTTGAACGTTGTGACATGTAGATGACCTAACCAGGAGACATAAATCATCTTTACAGCATTTGATCTGTCCCTGGGGTCAAGGGCTCGTCTTACACTGGTCTGTATGGACATTCATCTTTGAAACAGATAGTTTGGATGGGCTTTTTTCCAGTGGTGTAAACGACAAAACAATACTTTGATAACTTGTAGGGAATATTGTGGTGCATTACACTTAAAAACTGTTTGTTCCTATGACTAAAAATGTTCATCGGTTTATGCGTTTTTGAATGCACAAGCAAGCGTCTGGAGCACGGATGATGCACGCATTTCATACTGGCTAGGTTTCTGGAGTCGCGGCTCTCCGTCTTCTGCAAATATGTGTGAGCAACGGGAGATGGTTAGAAAGCACCGCATCCTTAGTTTTCTAAGAGGTTTTGATGTTAATGGCCCCTTAACAATACACACCTTCCGCAAGCATTTCTTAATTCATTCCAAAAAGTGGTGGGCATATGTCCCACCTGTCCCACCGGCAAATGACGCCTATGCTGTTTTCTGTTATGAGATGCAGTTTTGCGTTTTGCGAGATGCACTGCTTGCGCAGTGATTCTGAAGAGAGTCTAAAGGGACAGTTGAGGCCAAACAAAATCTGGAGTTAACCCTGGAGTTGTTCCAAATCTACTATGTTAGTCAATTGACCACCACTGACTGCCATAGTAGATATAATGACGATGTAATTGTGACCAAGAACTGTTCTGATTCTTTTGTGTTTCACAGAAAAAAATAAACGTATAATGCACTTTTCCTACTGTGTAAGTCCATGGTGGGCTATTTGTTATAGTCCAATCGTTGAATCATAGCCAATGAGACACAGTCACCTTTATAATTGCATGTTTGGAAGAAAACAGCCAATCCAAAGTCTGTTATTACTGGATATCACGCAGTGGAGTAAAATTATCATATATTAAAGGATGAATTGTTGAACCAAAGAATTTGGCTTATGTTTTTTTATTTTATTTTGGGCGTTTTACACTTGTAACCCTCAGTTAGTAATTGAAAATCAGAAATGGGAATGGGACAAGAATATGATGTTGGAATTGTGCATCCTAGCAATTCCTTTTAAAGTTAGATTTATTTCATTTAGTTAATATCTTGCTGGGGTTTTAAACTTTAAAATGGCTCCCATAAAGCTTTTGGCAGAAATACAATTTGTTCCTTTCTAACATGAATGGTCAAGCGTTTCGTAAATACGTTATCTGCTTCGGGAAAGCATAGAGAATATGACGGCAACGTAGTGCTGTGTCAGCCTCCGTAGTGCTTCGGAAGGGAACGACGGAGTAAGCCGTTGGTTGCAAATCACAACCTCACCACTAGATGCCGCTAAAATCACTCGATTGTCCTTTAGATACTGTATGTTAGCATTTTTATTGTAGTCAACCTTTGCCTTGAATCAAATCAAGAAGTTTGTTAGTTCAGAGCTTCATGCAGTGTTCTTAATAAAACATTTTCAGTGATCTTTTAGGGCCGGGTATTTGAATTTATGTTATTGCATTAGTTTTCATACTGAGGTGTGATGTACCGAAGCCAATATTGTGGTATTAAGCCACCCTAGTGCACAGTATCTGTACACACCTGAATTTGTCAGTATTTACCTAAATGTGCATTAATGCATATCGTTTTGTATATAATATTTTTTATCCCACAATGCAATGCATGAGACTTGAACTAATGCGTGATGAATCTCTGTCTTGAAACACTATTTAATTACATTGCCAAAACTCAAAATATTTTTATAAATAATGTATTTTAAAATGCGAGCTTTATTTCATTTTATTAACTAAAGTCATGTGACAGCCAAACCATTATTAACATACCGTGTTTATTGTTGAAAATCTGAACTGTGTTACACGCCCTATGTATGCCGAATACAGAAATGTGAAGCATTTTTTCCACTGCCGTTGCCAGATATTTGCATCTAATTCAGGCTGACGTTTTATTTCATTCCCTGAAAATATAGTCCTGGCTCAGCTATTTTGTTTTCTAAAAGCTTTTCAATGCAGGACCTGATTTAACAGTGTTTGTATTTCTCCTGAATTTGAATTCTTACTGTCGCCCCCTGCAGGAGAAAGAGAAGAAGTACATGCTGCCATTGGACAACCTAAAGCTGAGAGACATTGAGAAGAGCTTCATGTCCAGCAAGCACGTGTTTGCCCTCTTTAACACTGAGCAGAGGTAAGAAAGATATAGTTTATTTCCGACCAGGGGCACTTAAACGAAAGGATAAAATCTCTCACGTTTGTATTCATTTATTATAAAAGCATCTGCTAAATGAATGTAAATGTAATAAATGTGCTTCAGCAGTTTCAGTTAAATGATTTTAATTTTGCTTAATGAAATGAACTATCGCGAAAACAATAAGTATTATATAAAAATAATGTGTCAAATATATAAATATATAGCTTTGTATACTGTGCTAGGCTTTAATGGACTAGTTTTTGATGCACTTATGTATTTTGTGGCCTATGTTGTTATAATTGTTTCCAATGTTTCCTTATCTGTAAGTCTTTGGATAAAAGCGTCTGCTAAATGACTAAATGTAAATGTCAATGTTTTTCATTAGCATTATTTGTTTTAATTTTGACTGTATAATAGTAATATTAGCAAATATTTAGTGGTTATTCATGATTTAATCCGTTTTTCTTTAGTGTTATTAAGTCGTTTTTTGTTATTATTTGAATAGTTCATAGTAATGGATCCATATGAAAGTATTGTACAGACATTGCTTTTTTGTATGTCATTGTTGTCTCAGGAACGTGTATAAAGACTACAGACAGCTGGAGTTGGCCAGCGACACTCAGGAGGAGGTGGACAGCTGGAAAGCATCGTTCCTGCGTGCTGGCGTTTACACAGAGCGCATCATCGTATGTTTCATTGGTCATGTTAACTTTCACATTACAGCGCTGTAAAGCTTTCACGTGTCCATTAACTCACTGTTAACAAACTGCATTGAATTACCCAAATATGTTCATGTTACTAACATCTAACCGTTCTTTGCTGGTTCATGTCTGCATCTGCAGGATAAAGAAATGGTGAGGAATCTGTTAAGTGATCCCTTCTCTAAAAGTCACTGTCATATTTCATACGTGTGGTTAGGGATGTAAACAAAGATGCAATGAGTAAAAAAAGTGCCACATACACACCGGAGGACGGAAGTCATATCATAAAAGTTAAACAATCTAAGTAGGCATTTGTAATATGTGTTTATCTTCATGAATCGTTCTCTTCTGTAAACATCTGCATGCGTGTCTTTATCAGAGTGACACCAGTGAGGACAGCTCGGATGGCTTCACGCACTCTATGGATCCTCAGCTCGAGAGGCAGGTGGAGACCATCAGGAACCTCGTGGATTCCTACATGGCCATTGTCAACAAGACCGTACGGGACCTCATGCCCAAGACCATCATGCATCTCATGATCAACAATGTAAAAAAACGTCCCGTCCCTAGGAGAAGTAACTGAGATAAAGTTTCCATGAAATAAAGCACACATTTATTTCTTCACTTTATTTCTCATCTGGTCACAGACTAAGGAGTTTATCCACGCGGACTTGCTGGCTAACCTTTACTCATGTGGAGATCAGAACACTCTGATGGAGGAGTCAGCCGAACAGGCTCAGCACCGAGAGGAGATGCTGCGTATGTACCACGCTCTCAAAGAGGCCCTCAACATCATCGGTGACATCAGCACCACCACCGTCTCCACCACCATGCCTCCGCCGGTCGATGACTCCTGGCTGCAAGTACAAGGAGGACCTTCAGGACGCAGGTACTGTGCCTTTAATTCATTGTCGTTTAATGGAATGTTGGTGTTTGCTGCCAACATGCGACCTACTTCTGCACCATTTTGTAATTTTGTTGTTATTTTCAGTGAGAGACCTATTCAAATTATTATTCATTTATATACATATGGTAAACCTGAACCTTGAATATAGTTATCCAATATAATCATTTTGGAAATCCTACACCATGAAGCTAACACACTCAAACTGGAAGACAAGTCTCCAATTTGTATCCGGCTGTAATATTATGTGTTTGTTAATGTATGGTCTTTTCACAGATCTCCAATGTCTAGTCCGACTCCCCAGCGCCGGGCCCCACCCGGACCCCCTCGCCCTGGGGGTCGCACCGCCCCAGGCCCCCCTTCTGCTGGAGCACCACCAGTACCATCTAGACCTGGAGCCTCCCCGGACCCCTTCAGCGCCCCCCCACCCCAGGTCCCCTCACGTCCCAATCGTGCCCCACCAGGTGTACCCAGGTGAGTTGTAGAGGACTTTATCTCTAACACTGATTTTACAGGAAATCCAACATTTAGACATATTATGAATGGCATTTATATAATAATATTTACTGTTGCACACACAATATATCAATATGCTTGAAATGTTATAAGTAGATTCCTCAATCTGGCAACCACATAGTGCCATAGATGTGTGTACTGTGGGGATTAATACAAGTGCTAATGGTGTTGAGAGCAATGATCTACAAACTACCCCCCATTTGCACCTTTACAGCCCTCCCGCACTGACCTGATCCCTGTTCTTTAACACAACAAAGAAAAGATCAGTATGAATCTCTGAACATTCTGCTCGTTCTTCGTCTTTGTCCATTCACAATCCATTACTCACAGTCAGCTCGCAGTTTTCATGCATAACACTAGATCTCCTTTCATCGTCCATTCATGTAACAATTCACATCCATATTCATTCTAACGCATGCACCCTTCGTATTTGGACACTTAAAAATGTAAGCTTTCATTGCATTATATCACAAGATATCAAACAAAGTGCCATATATTTCAAAAATAAATGTTTAGGTTTACAGTTAGAAGCTGTGCTGTGACTCTTTATTCAATTCTTGTATGTAGTGCTTTTCACAATGTGCATCTGTGCAGTGCAGATTTTCACAAAACATTAACCAAAAGCCTGTGACATAAGAGAAAATGTTTTATTTAGAAATATATAGAAATAGCAAAATTTTAGAACAGACAGGAAAGACATTTAATGTCAAATATGCAAAAAGTGAAGATAAATATTGTAAAATAAATGTATAAAGTAATCAATTAAAATTAAAAGTGTTTGGCATCATTTGTTTGCATATTTACTTTTGTTTACTTTTGTTAAACATCTCTTAAGTGTCCAAATACTTGTTGGGGCCACTGTATATAACCGTCACTGCACCAGCTTTGTGAGATCATTCTCTCATGTCAAAAACAGACATTTAATAAAGTAAGACCTCTTGCCATTGCTGTCGATCCATGTTCTCCTCGATCTCAGTTCCACTAAACCCCTTCCACAATGATTCCGGTTATTCTTTCAGAATTTCTATCAGTGACCAATGAGGAGTTACGCAAATGGTACGTCTGACACATATTGTCCTTGTGTGACATCACTTCCTCTTCTGCATGATTCCATTCATAAATGTGTTCACACATTATTTACATTCGCTGTCTTGTAATGGTTTTTAAACCATGTACTGCCATTATCATTAACAGTTACAGATGTCACGCTAAAAAGATAATGATATATGTAGCATAAAATCATTTACATTGTGTATAGCGATGGATTCAAGGAAAACGTGTGATTTGTGTTTCTAATACGTTTGTCCTTTCTTAACTACGACATGGTGTGTGTTCTTGATACATCATTAAGTCATTTTTACATTGTTGATTTGTAGACGTAACGATGGTCAGCTATGAATAATTCATCTAGCATGCTCGTGTTATTTTGTATTCTTTGATGGGTCAAGGATGTTACCTGTTCATTTTTGAGTGGTGTCGATGTTCGTAGTGACTGCATAGGATGTGTGCGTGATCCTAATTGTGTGTCTTTCCCCCTGTTGTCCGTCTGTCCCTCTGTTCATCCGTCTGCATCCATCAACCTGTCTGTTGTCATCTTTGAAGTCGGAGAGCACCCGCCACCCCCACCAGATCCAACAGAGACTCACTCACTGAGCGTTAACGCTGGAGATCAGCAGACACAGACCACCACTGCCCCCCACTGACACACAAACACACACACATACATGGTTTTCAATGACAAGGTACTTTATGATCATGTTTACTTGAGAAGGTGTACTCTATGTTTCCCTTCCACGTTGTATATAACTAATGGACATCAGTATGATTATATACTGTATCTGTGTATTTTAAATCACATAAATATTATAAATTGACCTAAAAGCTGTTCTCATGAGCACAAATGTGGTGCCATTGTATTTCTTTGACCAGCAGAAATGCTTTGTATTTTGGAATGAAGAACATGAATAATGAAATGCACAGGGATTGTCGATGTAAACCAGCCTATTTTCACTGTTCGCTTTATCGTGTATGCACATGAATGCTAGAGGACATTGACCTTTATTTCATCTAAGCCTTTGATGACAATGGATTTTTAAAACGAGGCCCTGCATGTTTTTATAAAATAGTATTCTACCAGATAGCAGTAGAATATTGTTATTTATTCATTTACACCAACTTAAATTCCTTTAATTCCTATTTCCTATTTGTATATAGTGCTAAGAATTGGTTCGAACTCATTGCGGAGCTGAGCTTGATCTTGAAGGAACAATTCTGTTGCCCATTTTATTCCAAACGTATTCAAGTGTTTGTGCATTAATTTTTAAAGATATATATATATATATATATATATATATATATATATATATATATATAATTTATTGATTGATTTTGTTATTAACCAACGATTCAGAATGACAAAATCTGCCATATTTAATCCAATTTTTATTTCGTGATTGGGCCTTGGTTAGTTTATATTCATATTTTCTCTTTACAGATGTAGCCATACATTATGGATTTACATTAGACATACCCACGAAGTGCTTATTTGAGCCTAAACAGATCAAAAATGCCTTCTACTGGATGTTGACCTAGCTGGACCTAATATCCCGTTCTTTCATTTCTACTTTTCTCTTTCTTCTTTTATTCGCTCTTCTGTTTTCTGTTTTCTAGCCGTCCAGGCAAAGGAAGCCCGTCTCACAGCGAGAGTCAGCATCCTTCGTTTGACTCTTGAAGCCAATCGTCCTCTCCTCCACCTCCCTCTCTCTCTTTCTCTGTGTTTTTCCTCTGACCAAGAGCCTGTCAGAATCGCTGCATATCATGTGCAATGGCTGAAATGATGGCATTCAGGAGATATTCATGTCATGGGCTCTTGTGTGATATGCCCAGCGTGTCAACAGTTTACTGCAGTGTTTAATATACTGAAGATACTGTGTGGTGTTTGTGTTTACACACTGGACAATGTTCCATATTAAGCTGTCACTCGAGCTAGAGGCGTATAAGCCGTACATAAGCTTACAGTAGCCTATGTACTGTTAGGTTCTGTGGTGTCCCTTCTCCACTACAGGATGGTGGACGCACAAAGTTTAATTCCAGATAGTTGCAACTTGTTATGTAGTACCGTGTGTGAGTGTTATCTATATGGAACTCAGAATGTTCGTTTCGTCCAGTGTCTGTTCACTAGAAGCCTTTGTATTTCCCAAACTAATAAGATATGTTTGACTGAAATGCGCTGTATATACATTCCGATATATATGTATATGAAATATCTGGTGTGTGAGAAAACGTGTAAGGATTATGCTCAAATTAAGTACTAGTGAAAATATTTTACGGGGTACTCGCAGTTTGTTTATTTGTTGATGCAATATTAGAAGATGTCTGAATCAAGGGAATAGTTGATATAAAATGGATCTCAGATGGAGGTTAAAAATGCATCCTTTTGACCTCAGCACAAGTTTGAGAGTAAATATGGGAAAATGTGTATGTTGTTGTATATCTGTTTTGCATCTCTGGGATTTGTTCTTCTGTTGCTGTGTGTCAACATGTACATCTACTAAGTATTGATAAGGACGTCATTGTATTGAAAATGTACTGATTGTAAAAATATAAGTATGTGGTTTGTATGTGTGTGTATATACATATATGAAGGGGTCTGCGGGCATCACCAAATCTCCACTAGAAATGGAAAGGGGGAATATGAATCTTACTGCTGCCATCTGTATCTTATTGTGGTCCGGTGTTATAAACTGGCCAATGCTTTGTGATGAAATTAAAGTGTCTGTGTTGAGGATACAATGACCTCATGTGTGATTTATTCATTGCTGTTGTTGTTTTTATAATTTACTGCGATAGCATATTTTATACTATTTTTGGGTGACAGGTGCTGACTCTGTATTGTTTGTTATGGCATACCTCTTGTTCTGTATTTAGATAAATGATATCGATTTGATTATTACAGTATGTAAAATGATTTACCTATTTGGTGAATTCCATCTTTCAAACTAAAATGTGTAAACATTCGAAAACATTAAACCTCGCTGACATACATAATACAAGAGTCCACTGTACAATATAATGAAGGTTGGATAGGGGCATGTTGTCATGAAATGTACAAAAGCTGGGTTTCGGGGTAGTAAATAGATTTCTGCTTGAAAATCTTTAATAGCTTTTGTATGCCAAATCAAGGTATATGTTCGCATCAATTCAACTTCCGAAATAAACCTAGTGTAAGAAGTAGAAGATTGAAATATTAGCCCTGTTTCGCTATAAAAAGTTAAAATGAAGAATTGTTTATAATTTGCTCAATCGTACAATATTGCCATCAATATGCCATCATTTCCATTCTTAGCATGTTCTCACATTTAATATAATGCAGCGGTATATGGCGTCTCTTTATAAAGCAATGCAATAAAAGATAAAAAAGTTTGGTGGGAACGACAGAACTGAAAAGGCCAGTTCATTCAGATGAGAAACTCTCTGGGAATTGGATGTTGAGATCACAGGAAATCCCAAGTTACCAGATGAACAAGCTGATGTAGACTGCAGATATCATCACAATTCCTGTCCGTGCTGAAAAAGCCACAATTTGTGGTAACCAACAAACTAAAAACACATTTTTCTTTTGACCACCAACACACCATTTACACGGTACTGTAAAACTACTGTACTCATTTATGAGTGCTACATGTGCATTCAGTTGTGTAAATGACTGTATTTGTATAAAATAAAACCTTAACAATAAAGGTGCTATAACTTTTAGTGGAAGCTCTAGAACCTTTGAGAACGTTATGTGCAACAGAAAGGTTCTGTGGATGTTACTTTTCTTCATGGAACCATAAAACCCCAAAAGAGGCTTTATTTTAAAGAGTGCATTCTTTAAAAATCTATACATTTCATCTACCTCGGGTAATTTACATGTGTATTATTTTAAGGAAACCAAATCTCCGTGAACAGTCGTTGACGTGCAAGGAGTTTTACACAAGTCAATGTATCACTAACTACTGCTGAAGTGTTCTTGCATTATAATGGGACACATCCTTTGTTATGTCTTTGTTTGGTGACAGCACTTCTTTTGTTCCTTCTTTCTGTGTGTTTCTTCACTACTGTCAAATAACATTGAGGATTATTTGAGCAATATAACAACGACAACAAGGATTGTAAATATTGTCTTTAATAGAGGGAAAAGACACCAAAATGCAACAGGACAAAAGTAGTTGTGCTGTAAGATGTTGACATAAGAAGCTTTCTTGGACTCATTCTTTCAAAAAACGTGCATTCTTTCAAGACACCTGGCAACAATAATGTCTTCAGTGGTGGTTAAAGTAGAAAGACCGCAGTTACTGCAACCGTTCTCTTGTGCCCTGTGTGCTTTACGGAAAGGGGTTCAAGAAACAGTCAGTATGCATTAATTGATGCAGCACTGCATGCTGCAAATAGACAAATAAACAATCAATGTAACACAACCGAATGAAACTTTATATAAATACATATATTTGTACAGTAAACAGTTACTCCCTCACTAAAGAAACATCTGGATCCCTTTAAAGTTTTGGAAATATGTGAATGTTTACTCAATCTCCCAGCTGCGTTTAAAATGCAGCTCTCGGATTGGTGGAAACGTGCATCTGTCTCATTGCGAACGCTTCGGGTATCTTCGTGTGTGTTCGACTTCATGACGCAGACGAATCGTAGTATGACCTCAAAGTACCGCGAGAGCCATTCGAAAGCCGTTCTTTCAAATATTTCTCGCGGTACTTTGACGCGATACGGTCAGCGCAGCGCCGCCGAACACACTGTTCCTCTCAGCGAGAGCGATGGGGGGAGTTTCTGGAGTTTGAATGTTTACGGCGGCACATCTGGAATTTTCTGCCCCTTGTACAGAAATAGACAGAATAACTGGACATTTGTGTTTATAGACATGGACCGTGAAAGAAAATACGCGCGATATATGGACATCCGAGAAAGGTAAGTGTAAATCACCTCAAGCGCGAGAGTCCGCGTGGAAACGCCTCCAGTCTGTAGCTTTTCAGAAATACGTTTACGTTTAATCTCTTTTAAGTCAAATGTAACGTTATGGATATAGATTGAGTAACGCCAACGTTACTTTATTGAAGTTTCAGTTTTTCAAGTTCGCATATATTTGTGTGCGTTTCCTTTTTTTGCACAAATAACAACAAGTCTGCAACAAACCATTAAAGTTATTATTCTTTACGCATTTATTTTGTTACATCCAGACTCCGCCAAAATGAAAACAGTCATTTTATCACAAATATGTCATAAAAGTCTTGCTTTGCTTATTCTGTATTTACTTTTAACTGACGGACCCCAAGGTAATATTTAGTGGACGTATGACGTCATTCTGGTGTCCTAGAGACCACATGTCTGGTTAACCACATTAACTATTAACACGTTCAGTGCAGTGTGTCTGTCAGAAGTGATGTTGTGAAGTGATGGATGTTTTTGCCCTTTATTAACAAATATTCAATAAAGGTTTGTGCTTTTTGTGCTTGGAGTACGGAAGCTCAGTTTTGGGAAGAATTACCCAGAAATACATATTCTCTCATCATCATTTACGCACCTCTGAGTTGTACAAGTTCAGTTCTTTGCCACAGGAAAAATGGTAGTCAAAAGTGCTCCAGAACTTCTTCTGCACTACATTCTTCAAAATATCTTCTTTCGTGTTCAACAGAACAAAGAAATTCATATTTTTTAAAATATAAAATGCCCTACTCTGGTATTCAATGATGGCCGATACTGTTTGGTTCAAGCGTTCTTCCAAATATCTTGTTCATCAGAACAAAGAAATGAATATAGATTTGCAACAATTTGGGGCGATGTACAGTATGTAAATAATGACATCATTTGCATTTTTTAGGCAAAACAATTACACACAACACACAACGTTTTTTGAGTCAAGATCAAGGAGAATGAACGCTGTAGTCACAACAAGGTAAACAAAATATAAATAACTGATTTTCTTTTTCTATGCTGTTTTTCTATATTAGAATAAAACCCATATCCTTCGATATGGTGAAGTGTGCCTTTTTTTACTTTGTCCAACAAATACGTTAGTTTCATTGTTTGTCATACTCCTCTTATTTTGGTTACGTTAATCACCTTGAGGGGCATTAAAAGCAAATATTATACAAAGTTGCCCTCCGTGAATATCACTTTTGCATACTACTTTATGACAAGCAGAATAAGCCAGCACATCTTTATCTAAAATAGATTTTGGCCTAGAAATCTAGAAGATGTGTTTTTGCTCTAAGTGAACTGTGACCTTGTAATCTCATGGTTTCCTGCTGGGCTGTCAGAAGTCATTCACTTCAATTCAAGCACAAAGCTTTTAATTGAACTTAGTCAATGACACATTCCTTGTTGAAATATTTGACATTTTATTGAATCTTCAACAAATTAACATCTGGCCTGGAAGACCGTTAAAAGAAGCATACCGGCTTAATATAAATTATACTCTGACAGATTTTTCACGGTTGTTAAACGTGTTTATTCTTTTGGCTATAGTTTTTATCTTTTGTATTCGGTGGATAAAGATCACTCCGAAACCTCCTGTCGGGTGTGTTCATGTCAGAATCAAGTATGTGAAACACAAACGCCTCTGGCTGTGCCCACAGGAAGGGACATCACAGGGAATCCCTCTGGCTACGGGATCCATCGCATCCTAAGGGACTGCCGTCAAAGAAGCCCTGCAGAGAAAGAACCAGCCTCACAGGGACGAGGTCTTCAGCGAGACACATCAGATCTGTCAGGGAAAAAAGGCCACTGGCTCCAAACCAACACGTAAAGTAAGAAACCACTTTGTCTTGCGACAGACCTGCATGTGAATGGAACATTTTCTGTTTATTTGTCGCATGACCAGATGAAAACAACCCAGACCGACTGTTATCTGATTAGTTCTGTATATCAGGCCAGTGAAATAATACATGAAGCAATGGTATAATCCTGCTTAGCTAATAAATAACTTATTACCTTAGTTAAAAGTCAGTCGGGATGTTGCTAAAAGGACTGGGATAGAATCTTTATGGGTGCTTTCCTTCCTAAGCCCAATGAAAAGGCCAAGCTCTTGTGTACGATATTTATTATAAGGTTTATTGGTTATTGCTTTGAAATAAAACTGATGAACAGTCAAGTAATAGCTTATAAGTCATGTAGAATGTGATATTTTGAATATAATTTGGCAGTTTCTTTGCATTGTTTTGTCATTGATGTTTTTTTTATTTCTGCAGCCTCAATGCCAGTAGAGAAGGTGGGAGTGACTGGGGCAAAGCTGTGAGCCACACTTCATCTGCACAGGTTAAAGTTGCTGCTGTGGTCAAAACCACAGTCAAGACTGATTCAGGACCTGCCCCTAAAAAGAGGAGAAAGATTCACCCCTCTGGTTTCACAGGAAAAGGTAAGATACCAGCTTATTCAGACATTATTGATGTTACCCAGACATCAATGTGATACAGTTGTTTGCTTTATTGTTTCCCATGATGCCATAATAAACGTTTAATGCTGTAGTGCACAATTTACCACTAGATGGCAGTGTTGGCTTGATTCTCATCAAGACAAGACAATCTTTCTGTAAAGGCTTCATTCTAAACAAGGACATAGGTTAGAGCTTGGGTTTTCATCTTTTTCACATCCATGACCTTTTTTTATGTGTTAGGTGCAAACATACACGCACCAGAGCTGAATCTGGATGTCTCACAGCCTATGATCTGAATCCATTATTCATTATTTTTACTCACTGAACATTTACATTTACTTATTCAGCAGACGCTTTTATCCAAAGCGACTTACAGAGAGTATAGAGAGAAATAAGCGATATGTTATACCGCAGCAATAATACAATAGGTGCCATACAAAGTTACTGAACGCCCTCTCCCCAGCCCGGGGGGGAAGTGTTCTGAGGTTGGGAGGAATCACCAAGCTCAGAGCCCCCTCCCCGGGACAGCACGTCAAATACGCCACCTATCCATCCCAGTTTATTATCTGCGAGGCGAACTCGTGAATAAACATTATTCAAAGCCAGGCATTTATGGGGAGAGTGACACTAAATGTAGAAAAATATCAGTTTACCAGGCCATGTTACTAGGAGGATTAATCCTGAAGCAAGGGAGAGAGTTATTGGTTAGATATGTTTTGATTCGTTTTTGAAAGCTGTGATAAATGCTGGTGCTGCAGGTCGGTGGAGACCAAGATACAAGAGCAAGCAGCCATCTCATTTCTTCCGTTATTAGTTGTAATGACTTCCATTGTTTTCACCGGTCGGCTAATAATAAGGAGGCTTCAACACAAAAAGGAAATACGTCACATTGTTTACTACCACGTTCAAAAGTAATGTGGAGACTTCTATACAATATCTGCCCACTAAACCCGCGCAGCTCCTGCATAGACCTCCAGGGGGCTCTTGCTTCAAAAATGGCATACATTTTTTACCACTGTAACGCCTGGACCGCACACACTCTGTGTGCAGTGCGTAAGCGGTGCGTAGAGCAACACGTATGCAGTACATATCTGTCATGCGCCATTGTGCTTCCACGCATACTACGTTTGTAGCTCGCTAGTGGTCCGCGTCTTCTGTGTGATTCAGTCAACAATGGGTATGGGTATTTCCGATATATGATAGAACGAAACGTACGTTTTTGAAAAGGGTTTATGAAACGCGCTATTTTCATCATTTTGATTCTCTGTTTTGTGTTTAGTGCGAGTGGTTGATAGATAATAATATATATAACAATATATAACAGCATAAACTTCCATGGTATAAAAAGATTAAAAAACATGACTTTGAATTAAGTGTAGGTCAACACAGAAATACAATAATAAACATTTTCAGGACTAAACACAACAGCTGAAAAGAATGTACTAAATGTTATTTTCTCTGTAGTTTTGATGTTAGGGTGGTACTTCAAAACACGTAATGCTAACGTGAAGTTATATTAGCCTAGCCTATTAAAAGAGTTTCAAAAGAATCCATGATGAAACTCCAATGCCTTTTCTGTAGCATTCATGTCATTATAAAAACAGTCCTGAGGTTCACTAATCACTTTGTATTTCTCTACCTCAATATTTTGCCACGTGTTATCCATGGCATTTAGAGCATGATACGTGTGATGTCGCTTTAAAACAGTCTGTGCTGTACAGCAAAAATAGACTCGATGCGTAATCGATCGCTGCACTGACGCATCTGCAACGGACAGGCCGCACCGCATACGCGTGCTGTATAAATAATTTATTCAGTTAACATGGGCGCGTGAAAAAATACGGACCGCACACAGATATGTGTGGCATGGGCTAACGGCTTCTGTTTACAAAGTTCACCCTGCAATGTTTTAAGTTTGTGAATTACTATATATTATTCAATTTTCAGCTTGAAACGTGTGCTCAGTGAATATGATATGGGCATTGCATTGCTTTTACAACCAAAAGGGATCTGAGATTAAGATGCCAAAACCAAATGTATAACTTGATGCCTTTTTATCCCCTCTTACATATTTTTGGGGTGAGATAATTCCTGAAATAAGTTGAGTAAAGCGGGATGCTGTTTATTGTTGTTTTATTGTCTGTCAGTTGCATGCATGTATTTTCCATGGCTTCTTTCTCCCAGAGGATGCCACGAGACAGCCCAGCACAATACTTTATGCAGCCAACATGCTTCTGCTCTTGATGAGATCATAAAATTTTGAGTTTGAGTATTGTCTGTATGTTAACCAGTGAATTCAGTGCTGGCTATGTGTTTGCCTGACCAAATGAGTGTTTCATTTCTCGTGTCAATAAATAACTCAAGATTAAAGTCCGGCAACAGACAAAAAGAAATTCGAAATCTGACAATTCTGTGTTTCCAGCTTCCCCAAACAGAATAATAAAAGATTGCATCGTAATAAAACACAAAGCAAATGTTTTGCATGCATTTTTTTTATTTAAAAAAATCTGTTTTGATTGTGAAAGAGAAACCACAGACCTCAGACCAGCAAAAGTGACAGGTTTTGTTTATTACTTGCACAGCAGGTTGACTCCCGCTGACTCCCTCCACACGCCCCTTTCACTCTCGCTCATCCAATCACTGTTCCTCCTCTCTTATCAGCATTTCAAAATGAAAAGGCGGTTGAAATTTGTGCCTGTTTTCTTTTGTTGTCCTTTATTCTCCAGTTGCAACATGTGCACCGTGACAGCTGTAAGCCTATGATCCATCTAAATGAATTTACTAGCTTTCTGACAATCTATGTGTTTGTAAAATAAATCTTGCTGTTTTATACTCGTATGGACTCAGAAATGACACTAAGCTGTTTGAGTCAATGGCAGAGATCGTCCTTTATTTTACAAACGTGTGGTGAGTCAGAACTTTATTGTGTGTGTTGAAGCTTTTATAACATTTAGCAGTAAAGTGTTGCGTGCTGTTCGATGTCACATCTGAAGTAAAAGACTTGCAGCGATGTTACACATTGTGACCGCAGGTTTGGGGACGTGTGTGGGTGAGTGGGTAACACCAGCTGGTGTTTGGTTTTTGAGTACGGTGTTTCGGTCATATAAGTTATGCTCTAATAATTCGACTCTCCTCTGGGAAGACCACAAAACTTGCCATTTTGGAAAACCTTTTTTGGGGGAAATCAATGATTGGAAGTTCAATATCTGTTTAATTATTGAAAGTTAAATGTGAATGAATGAAACGTGTGGTAACCTTAAATATATCCTCTTTATTTGCATATAAAGCCATGTTTTTTTGCTTCTGAACACAGGTCAGCTGAAACTAACAGTAACACCTGGCAATGGACTGCTCTATGTTCACAGTAAGCATTATATGTTTTTGAACTTTGTACTTTGAGGTTCAACAGTTTGTTTGATCAAGCAGTTTCCAATGTGTCCAATTGTTTTTTTAGTAAACATAATTGTAACCATCACTCATGTTTCCACAGTTTTGGAAGCCAGAGGACTCATGGAAAGAGAGTACAGACCATGTGACGCATACGTCAAGGTGGGTTCTTTAAAGCACAAATAAAGCAGTTTGTTTAAAGGATTCTGAAGGATTTTAGGTATGACACTGTCATGTGAGTGAGCCTTACAAAATAACCAAAACTTATTTTGTCTCGGTAGAGAGAAACAACAATAACTTTCCTAGTCAGAGTAGGCGATGATGCGATATTATTTTTGTCATTATTTGTCATCTAATCCGGTTTGGATGTCTGCCCTCAAAATGAACCCACTTTCATGTCAGCTCAGGCAGGTTTCAGGCCTTATGAAGTGTCAGTTGTGATGGCAGCTGTCCTCTCACATTCAGATACAAGTGTTGATTGATTTCCCCTGCGTTTATGATGAATATGTTCTCTGGCAATGTTAAACTGATGTACTTTATTTGCATTGGCTAACACGTGTCGATTGTATATTCTAGATAACCATGGCTCCAGATGTTGATCACGGTAAGCGATGGAAGACCAGGACCGTTCTAGACTGTCAGGCTCCGGTTTTCAACGAGACCTTTATGTTGTGAGTGATATTTGTCTCGTCGCAATGTTCTTTGGGTTTTATAAGAGGAAGCACGCAGTGTCACGTTATCTTATGGATGAATGAATTATGTTAAACATCTTGTGCTCTTTGACGTCTTTGTAATGACAGGCTTTATATCTTCATCAGTCTTTTTGGCTTTTAGACCTGACAAAGAGTTCAGGTCTGAGGCTAGCTTTTGTTTAGCTGAATCGGACGGATCTCTTTTAAGTCTTTAGATAACAAGGCTATTGTTTTCTGGGTAAAGCTGGACATTGATGGATGAGCTTTTGAAATGTTGATTTTGTGTCCAGAGACGTGGATGAAGATGATGAGAAGAAGAGGCTAGTGGTGACAATCTGGAATCGCGACCGGATTTCCAGGTAGATCTCGTTTAAACGAATTTTAAAATGTAAATGTTCTGGTATTTGTGACATCCTGCATTGGCACAGTCAGCAGAAAATTAATACGTTACCACCAGCAGCATCCCGGGCAGCACACATGATCTGATGAACTGATATTAATACATGCAGAATTGATCAGGAGTTCAGAAGTTCCTTGCCTGTTGTTTTTAAGTGTTTGACTCTGCCCACAGGCGCAGTGATTTCCTGGGCTGTATGAGTTTTGGTGTCCGCTCTCTCACCACCTCATCCAAGGTAAATATTGTGCAGTCAATGAGCTTATGCTCAACGCACATCTACCCATGATGCATTTCCCGCAATGTTTTGACAATGATTTGTTCAACTATCCTTATACTTTAAAAAAGGGATAACATAATAAGATGCTCTGTATAATTATTACCTACAAATTAAAGCTTCCATTTTTTATGCCCCCTCCTTTCCAACTGTAAGTAAGAAAATTGTGGGTTGATCCCCCTAAAAACATTACATATTGTGCCTTTGTGGTGTTATCAAAACATTGCTCTGTTTGTTTGAGCATCCCAAACAGCTTGAAATACCAATCTTTGATTCGGCCAATCTTGTGAATTGTGGGCGGGACTACTTTGACTCCATTTGGCAGAATGTTAAGAAACATCACAAGTTTGATGTTCAGTATTAATAGTCATTCTATTGGGGCGCACCGATATGTACATTTTGTCCGATAAAAACATTTTGTCCGATAACATTAAATCTTTAACATTGGAAGCTCATGACCGATATATTTGCCGATATACAGTATCTAAATATTAATATAAAATTCCCTAAGACTGAAACAAAAGGCAAAAAGTGGACAACTTCTTTTATTTGAAAACATGATCATGACAGGAAGACAGTACTGTATTGTATTTGAACTGTGAGCACCGTGCAGCTTAATAAGTTTAACCGGAGGAAATGATTTATCGGCCTAATTTTTGTTAACGGCTGATACGATAACATTAAAAATGACAATTTATTGTGCATAATCGTGAATAATAATATTCAGAAAGTAAAGAAATATTAATTCAATCTTCAGAATCGGTATCGGCAGATATCGCTGTGAATAATCGAGTATCAGTGAAGAAATTAAGTTGGTGCATCTGTAGTGTTTGTTTTTTTAGGTGATGCTGAAATGACACACTTCACCTTAAGTACATGTAGTGAATTCGATAAGCGTGAAGTGAAAATCAAAAAGTAGACCATTAGGGATTGTACTGTAGATGTGATGGTGAATCATAACACTCATTATTTAACCTTAAGGGTCTCATAATTGTAAGACCGCTTAGTTGAACTAGCCTTATTCTGACGAACTTTGCTTGTTATTTTCTTCAAAAAGGGTCCTCTTGATTTCCTTCTCTCCTCATTGAATCTCCATCTCTAATTACACAGTGGGGGAAGCGGCAGCTTGTTCACTGAGGCTTAAAAAATGACCCACAATTACCAAGAGCAGCACACACTAGCATACTGGTTTTATTCTGCATGGAAACCAGAGATATATCCCGTCTGTGTTCTTTTTCTTTTGTCCTGTTGTCAAATCTAGGAGTGTTATGTTTACGGGTTATGAGATAAGACTGCGAAGCTTTTCTCTCAGGCTGATATGTTCTGAAAAAATTAGATCAAGGCCCGATGGATGTTTTATATAACGTGCTGCCATCCGGCTGAGCGAGAGTCAACGTGGGCATCAGCTGCGATGGGCCAAAGGTTTCAGACACACACACACACACACACACACACACACATAACAGTTCTGAGATCATCACACAACCACTGGGACTGACTTTATACTCTCTCTGTGAGGGATGAACGAACCAGTCTGTAGATATTAGGAACCTAGCGAGAAAAGAGCAGTTTCTTCCCATGGCTGTCGTTCTTACTGTTTCTGTATTTTTCACATTATCCGCTGACAGGAGATCAGAGGTTGGTATTATCTCCTGGGAGAAGAGCTGGGCCGTAGCAAACATCTGAAGGTGGCCGCACGTCGCATCAAAGAGACAGCTGGTAAGACAGTTTGACATTTTTCTGTCTGCCTCTCTCCTGTCTTGCTCTTTTTTTCCAGTTTTTTTGAGCTGGCTTATGGTCACTTACCAATGGCCTTTAGTGATAACAGCAACACGGGAACAAATTCTCTGCAACGGTCTCATTTATCTTCACCTGCAAGTTTTGATGTGATCAATTGTGATCAGTTTAAATGTATATTAAATATAATGTATTTTTTACCAATTAAAAGTCATTGTAATGAAATTGTAAAAGTAATGATTGCCGTATGCATCCGGCCAGGTGATCGGAACCATGACCGTGACTCTAAACAGAATGTGCTTGTTCAATTCTCACAAAAAAGCCGCTGTTAAATTAACAAGCATTGCCTTTATAAGCGGGATATAGAGGACCTGGTGTTAAAATGTACAGCATCCCTGCAGAGAGCAGTAACAAAGAGCCCGGGGCCGGGGGCCAACGCTCTTTACAGCAGTACTGACGAGCTGTGGGAATAAGATGAGAATTAAAAGGCTAAAGCGTCGTGGCGTGTCCGAGTCAGATTAAATCCACTTTAGAGATCTTCCTTCCCTCCCACAGCCAGTGCTCATAAAGACCTTCATAAGAAACGTGGTATTTTAGTGGCGGTGGCTTTCCGTCCGTTGCGTTCAAGGGATCATCTTAATTCTAGTTCAAGAAGGATTTTGCTCCCAGGGCGGAGACGAAAGGACACGTGTGCCGTCTAAGAATTTCATCCGAGATTAAGTTTGATTAGAGAGAGAGGGCTTGAGTCAAGGCACTGGGCTGACTTCGAGAGAGAGCCAGATGTATTGTGTCTCCCTTGAATGCTGTTTCTATGAAGAATGTTTAAAAAGACATTGTTTCCCGTGAGCGTAATCTCCATGGTTACAAAGTGGGGGAGCCTGTCGCCGGTGGTTAGGGGGGCTATGCTTTTAGGGGACTAGATTTCACGTCTCTCTCTCTCTTGCTCGCTCGCGCTTTTCTAGGGCAGTAAGCCTTGGTCACAGGGATGCAGGGTTAGGTCATCTCATATGGTGCAGAGTCACTTTCATTTGAAGCCTGCAGACAGTTGTGACCGGATTCCGCTGCTCATCTCTGCTCGGCGTGAGCAGCGTTCTGGTCGAGAGAATTCGACCCGGGGCTAACATGTACTCAAAGAGCAATCTGTCTGCCTGGGACTCATGGGACTCTCTTGTGTATCTTGCAGAAGCCACTCCGTCCAACTATGAGGCAGGAGCCGAAAGCACGCGTCCGGAGAACATGCAGTCGTTTACCGTAAGTGTGCGACATTACGTTTACATTTTTCAAGGTTTGCAGGTCTTTAGCATGAAGCTGTTTGTTTCAAAATGTTATTTTTATATTTTGATTTACGAATAAGATGTGTTAATATTTTTATAAAGCATTTAGATTTGAAGCAAAAAAGTACATTCACAATGTGAATCAATTTCATTGACTATATTAAGTTGCATCAATTGAATATATATAATTATATATATTGAATACTTTAATATTTTTTTCCTACCTGCAGTTTCACTTTTTGCTGTATGATGTCATTTTTGGACTTACACTATTTACATGTTGTGTTGTTTAAATGTTGTGAATTTCTCTTTGTAGATCTGTTGTTATCAAACATTTCTAAATACCGTCGCAATTTAATTTAGTTATTTCCTATCAAGAATTCTCAGGACGATTTGATGCATTGTAACCACCAGATCCGATGAGATAAAGCTTGAAGTAAATTATTTTAAAGTAGTGTGTTTTTAAGAGAGAGAGCTTAAAACAGATGATTTTTCAGCACGGAGCCATCAGAGAGATGACAGACTCCGTCGCTTGGGAATACAAGTGCGTACGGATGAGACAGACTGTAGGAATATGGGGAGGTGTGTGGCTGTACTCTTGGATATCGCATGACAGCATGCAGCCAACAGCTCTCGTTCCCGACACACACGCACTCCAGAAACCCTCCCATCCACTTTAGCCAGCAACTTTTCCCAGGACTGTTCTCCGCCCGCTCTGTTCTCCCCAGACAAAGCTGGGAAACGGGAAGGGCCAGCAAAGTGGCTGTAATAGGAAGCTGGATCCCGCTCTCTGTTTATGATTTATCCCTGTTTAATTCCCACCTTACCGATATGCTTGCTGGCTCCCTGGGTTTTCACGCGGAGGCCCGTCGAAAACCTTGCTTCTCAATCTCGCATTTCCTTCCTCTTTTTTCAGAAAATGCGCTTTTTGATTTTGTAGCATTTAAGGAATTTCTTATCTGTGATGGTTTTAATGGGATGACTGGGAACGATATGATAAAACATATCGGCTGGTTATGGACCAGTCAGTCTTTCATCTACCAGACACTTTGAACATTCACCTGTAAGAGCAATTTGATTGTGCATAAAAATGTACAGTGTTGGGTTCGAACTCATGACCTTGGCGTTGCTAGCATAACCATTTGAGCCACAAGAAAGCTTAGGTTTTCTAAAAGCAAATACTCAATTGTGTTTTCACATCAGTTCCATCACAGGTCTGTGTGTATTTTGGAATTTCACATTTCTGGAAAACCATACACGGTGTTTACGCCAGGCTGTACGTTCTCCTCATCCGCCTTCTCATTAAACAAACATTGTAACGCACTTTAACATCTCTGGCTCGCAATGAATGTTTGTGTTTACGCTAAATCCGAGCGAGCTCCATCCCAGTGTACGCATAGAGAGCCGCTACTGTTGAGAGCTGCTCCGGAAACATGTTGGCTTATCGAGAGCGGACATACTGCCTGGCCACTGGCTGGGGGTTGGAAGGTGGTTTCCTGTCATTCTTCTGCTCCGAGCTGTTCCCATGAGTGGGCATGCATAGCCGCACAAGAGCAACGGAGAAGGAAACTTCATCACCTGTTTGACTTGACTTTTATTCGAGGCAACAGGAGTCGGCCAGAGCATCTTAGATGTAGGTAGATGTATATGAGTTGAGCGATGCATACGATCCACGGGCTGTGCAGGCTGTGCATCCAACGAAACTTGCCACAGGTTTGTTTCATTTGCTTTTGGCTTGTTGGGATTGTATGGGTTTTAGTGTAAGAAAGTGCTTTTGAATTGTAACGATAGTTCGGTCTTGAGCAAAACATTTTTTGAGTTTATTGTGTTGTGACGTAGCGTAGTGTTTAAACGTCTGGGCTCTTTACAACGGACTTTCACTGAGGCAATGTCTTACCTCGGGTTGCCCCAGATTGACTGAACGTCAGTACGCTATAAGTGAATTCGGTTTAACATGTCAGTGTTCAGGGTTTTTAGATATATTGTGTGGGATGACATGATGCAGTTGAGGAGTTCATCTAATGTCAGATGCTGTTAGCGTAACTGATTTGGTCAAACCTTAAATCCACAAGGTCTACTGAGTTAAACAAGCTGGTTAATATGTGATGGAAATAATAGAGGTGGATTTGTGGATGTGGTGGTGGGGGGTGACGGGTTGATGAAAGATTTGTCACTAGGGGGTGAGGTAAGCAGCCACATATATTCTTGTGTTGTGATTGACAGGACTAGATAAATAATAAAACCACAAAGCAAGACACACGGGGGGAGAGGGTCTCTTTATTTTTTGGGGGGGAAGTGTCCATCCACCCTTTTCTGCAAAGATGACAAGCATAACAATAGGTTAGAAAATTTAGGATATTTCTTTAAACAGAAATGTTTTTTGACGTCGTAACGTGGTTGCTTTGTGTTATATAGGTGTCACATCTTTGGTTTAAAGCTTTTGTGCTTCAACCCTCATGATCACTTCATACTTCATATGTTATATTGTTGTAAAAACCCAAAATGAGGAATGTTCACTATTTCAGTTCACAATTTACATTCATGGATTTCTTGAACGTCGGGACACATTGTAGATAAACTTGGGTGTCTGGACACCATGTAGATCAGGGGAACCATTAACAGTCCTATTAAAGCAAGCATCTAAGGGGAAAGTTCACTTCAAAATAAGAGTTCTGTCATGATTTACTCACCCTCGAGGTCATAGTAGGAAAAATTGCTTTATACAGTTCTTTGTTCTGTTGAACACAAAAGAAGATATTTTGAAAACATAGGAAGCAAACAGTTTTGGGACACTTTGATTACTAATGTAATTGTTCCTAGTATGGATATAATAAGAGGTGGAATTGGCCAGGAACTGTTTGGTTTGGTTCTTCCAAATATCTTTCTCTGTTTCAAACAACTCAACTAAATGAAGACAGAACTTAAATTTGTTATGAACTGTACCTTTAAAGGGGACATCAATTTCAAATGTGTTCGAAAACTTCACACGGGAATGAGAAACAGGACCTTTACATTTACAACCGAGCTCTTAATTTTTTTGACTGCATGTATACGACATTAGAAGACAGCATTGACCCTATAAAGCGTTTGATTGGCTAATGCGCTCTTTTATGTTGTTTTTTGTTCTTTAGAGGTATTTCATCATGTTATGTTTCCTTAGAAACGTTATAGAGTGTGTAAGCAGTTTAAAACCAGAGTGTCCATCGTGAAAGGAATTCTGTAAAAAGACAATGATGATTTATTTAGATTCCTTTGTTATCATATAAGCGCAAATTTAATAAAATATCCTCCTGTGTTGGGTGGCTTCAAATGTTCCACAGTTGCACTGAACTTAAACAACCACAGCTATTCCTCACTAATTTTTGTTGAATCTCCATTTATTGTCAAATATTCCAAATAACTCCATCTTTGACTGGAATGCGACGTAATACAAACATGAGTATTCTCATAACAAGAACCAGTGTTCATCCAGTTCACACAGGTGAGCGTCATTGTTTCAAACATTTGAAAGTGGTGGAAGAGGAAAAATAGTTTCAAGGGAGTTTGATTTGGATCATTATTTCATCACGGCATTTAATGGAGCTTGTAAATGAGGACCAAGAAGAGAAGAATGTGCACGGCCGGCTCTAAAGCTGTCATCGCTCTGTCTCTCTTTATTCTCTTTTCCTCTCTAAACAAGCCTCCTTGTTGTTGTGCGGTCAATGTCATGTTATATGCGAGGCACTGGCCCCCTCCCCTAACGTTTCCTATTTAGTTTGGCTCCAGGTTCTGTTGACATTTTGAACTTCTACTGTCTAAATATTCTTTCTCCGCTGTTTGCCGGTGGCACGGCGCTTTTCTGCAGCCGTCATTTCCTTTTCTTGCCAGGGAAAGAGCAAAGCTGGTGGATCACCCAGCAACCTCGTCTAATGTCTCGGCTTGAGGATTTTAATATCGCTCACTATTTGCCGCTGTGGTTTTTCTGTTCTCGTGCAGCTGGGGTGCAGTGGCGGTCCGGGGGGATTGTTTGTTTCTGACTCACAAGAACTCACATTCTCTGAACTAAGTTCTATTTTACTGACGTTCCTGTAAACGTCGAGGCTCATTTAAAAGATTGATTTTAATTTTTCTTTTAATGGATTTCATAAGGAAAGATGTATATAAATACATTTCATTGAAATCTTTGTTTCGAAATGAACTGAACGTGTGAACATTGGTTTATCTCTATAATTTCTCTGTGATTGTCCGGTCTCACACAGGTGACTATTCTGAGAGGAAAAGATGGTTTTGGCTTCACCATCTGCTCTGACTCACCTGTACGGGTCCAAGCTGTTGATCCAGGTAATTTTTTACTTTATAGAATCATTTTTAGGAGTAGCATCCAAAACGAGCCTCTGTTTTCATTGTTGAGATTAATCTCTTTCTAAGGCTTCATTTGACTTAGTTCTGACTCTCTGGATTATCTTTCCTTGTGATGTTAAGATGGACCAGCCCACCAGGCCGGTTTGCAGCAGCTTGACACGGTATTGCAGCTGAACGGCCAGCCGGTGGAACACTGGAAGTGTGTGGAGCTGGCCCATGCCATCAGGTTTGAATGAAACAAACAATACTTTATTTTGGGATTATTGTAATTCAGTGATGGTAACATGGGAACGTATTGTTGACCTTTATCCTTGAAGGAATTGTCGAAATGAGATCACAGTGGTGGTATGGAGGACGATGCCCGTCATGAAACCGTACTACGAGGGGCTCATCCACAGGCCTTCCTACAAACCCTCTGGTTTCGACACTGTCTCTTCTACTGCAAAGACACAAAGCAAAACCCCGCCTTTGCTCTCTCGACCCACCAACCACAAAGCAGGTCGCCGCAAGAAAGCAAATGGCCCTGAGAACACAGGAAATGGAGTTGGTGAGTCATTGTGGACTTGGACTGGAAAGCGAGAGGAGAACGATTACAAAACGCGCACCCAGACCCTCAAAGGTACACGTGTGACGTCATCAAACGGCGACAACTACATCATCCTATCGCCTGTCAGTCCTGGGAATCAGGTAGAGATTTGAAATACGACACACACTCACGATTTAGTATAAAGACTGACGCTGCGTCCGAAATTGCATACTATGACTGTACGTTCTGCATTCTGACTTTTTATTGGGAAAGAGGAGCAAGAGAATTGAGCAAATGTCTGTTTAATCTCTAGGTAATCTCATTGCTGTCTTTGAATAAAGTTGAGATATTAAAGTGATCTGTTAGCACCTAATGTACTATTGCTCTTCTATGACATATCGCTTATTGCTCCCCGAACTCTTTGTAAGTCGCTTTGGATAAAAGCGTCTGCTGAATGACTAAATGTAAATCTGTGATTTTTATATCCTCCTAGAAATGAATCTCACTGAAAATATAAGGCATAAAGAAGAATTGTTGCCCCAACCTTAGCCTTAACCTTAAACCTGACATCTGATTGGTTGAAAGAATGGCCATCCAAGAACAAATCTGCACCATAATACCGAACCGTAGCCAGGAGATGTTTCATGTTTATTATAAGTGTTCTGTTTTTGTTCAACGCATTGCAGATATTGCAGCCGGTGTATTCAGACACCAACGGAACGCTGGGAACTCTTGGTAAGACATGATTTCCAAATACTATGGTATTGTGATATATACAATGGTAATGGATGAGTAACGGATTCATATGTCATGATGTATTAACATGCATTTGTCAATGTTTAGGACGGATCTATCAGACTCATCCCAACAGAGGGCTGCAGCAGAGCCCGGGATACCTGCAGGATGGAGCGCTTCCGGCTCAAGCCACATTATGCAGGACTATAAGCAGTACAACGACCACAATGCCCCCCTCATCATACAGACAGAGCTATGCCAACTACCAGAACTGCACCATCGTCCAGTCCCACCTGCCACACTCCAACTACGGCACATATGTCAGCCTCGCACCTAAGATTCTCATCTTTCCTGTTTTTGTACAGGTACATTCAATATCTGTTCACCTACTTATGTTAAATATATCAGTTATTATCTACGTTAAATCTTTTGATGAATGAAGATTATAGAGATTGCACAGCGTATTAAACGTGTAAATGGGTGGATGAATATGCCAACTTAATATGGGTTAAAGACAAAGTCCCTTTAGGGAAGTCGTGCCACTCGGCAGCCATCTTTGGCCATTTTTGGGTAAACTATAACTTGAATATCTTTAAATGTAAATTTATCATTCACCTCTTTTTCAGACGCACACCTTACAATTGTTAAATCGCACGATTAAATCCAAAGACATATTGTGGCTTTAATTGTGTTTCAGCCATTGGATCTGTGCAGCCCTGAGAGAATCCTAATGTTGTCAGAGGAGATGACTCTTCACGACAGTAAACACATTTCTCTGAAGGTAACACACCAATAACTTTCAACTTTCTCTGGGAAAAGAGAGTTTCTTTACGTATCAACTTAATATTTGAAGTCTCTCCTAAAACTGCTAAAACAGAAAACAAATCAGACAATAGTTAAAATCCATTAAGAGTACGTAGGTGTAAATTTAATGTAAATTGTAAAGGAAAAATAATCTGGATTTGGGTCAATGTAATAAGAAATGTTTGAGTTCATAGTGAGATCTTCAAGATTTGAGCTCAGTTTGAAAACATGCTCACCATTTAATCTCATTCAGGTCTTAATTGAGAAATAATCGAGATATAAAACAGGTCTCATAATGTTTGTGACTTGAAATCTTATGTTCCTGGCCATTCTGAACTGTTTAAAATGTTTTTGATATTTCCGAACTCTGGACAAGAAACACATGAGGTTATTGCATATCGCTGCTGTCCTTGACCTTCTGAAACCTCGTATCTCCATATTTAGTGATTTTCGTTTTGATATCAGGCCTTATTATCACCCTTTGTCACTGGTTTCGCAAATATCTTACCAATTAAAAGTATTAAAAGTGCTTGTTGACTTAACACTTTAAAGGATTTCAACAATACTGTGGTGTTAGTGTTTTATCCATTTCCATTTGGACATCCAAGGATTCAGAAGGACAGCGACAATATTGTAGAAAGACAAGACATCACAGGCAGTGTTCTTCATTTGAGGCTATAGAGCTTGATAGGGGAACCCAGATGTTTAAAGATGTAATTCAGTTACGTTCACCACTGTGATTATGTTCTCTTCATGTTTGGACTCCTTTAAGGTCTAGTCTTGCTCCAGTTCCAGTAATCTAGTTTGGGACATGCTGTCTAAATCTCATCTCTTGTCTTACATTAAAAGGTTTCTTGTAATATCTTCATCTGAAGGTGACCTGTATCTGTAAAGAATCGGTGTCCTCTTTCAAAAGAATTGATGTTTTTGCTCGCTCAGGGTTTTAGCCCGTTCTCATGATACCTCTCTAAAAGCCTGTTTGTCTGGAGACCCCGCTGCAGTTTTCGGCTGGATGAAACACAACCTTTGTATTAGATCAGAACCAGAGAATGATATTTATCTCTGTGACGGTAATGCCCGACACTCCACGCAGAGGGCAAGGAGACGCCTTCATCCCGGTACTTTTTTCAGCTGGAGATTTAGAGAAACCTGCAGTTTGGGAATAACATGACCTCTGGTTTCCTCAGCATGAGCAATATTGTGCAAAGATAAATCTCAGAGTTCCACAATAGCCTCCGAAATCTATTTCGTATCTATAGCGATTCCCTTTCAGAGCGTGTCCCGTCCTTTGTGCTGGCTCGCAGGGCCTCCGTCCGTACGCCAGCTGACCTCAATTTCGCTTGGAGACGTGTTTGAGTAATGCAGTCAAGAGTTTCTAAAGATCAGAGAGAGCGTTTAAGAAGGATGAGCCGTTCATCACCGAACACATTCCTCCAGTGTCCTGGAACAAGTGTGTTCACCGTGATATAGGGCTGATTTTATTAAGTTGGCGTAAATCCAAGCCTGGGCCGTGGGTGCCGATAAAAGCAAAGTGACCCGACCCGCTACCATCTGTGTGGGAATCAAAGCGCACTTTCTCTGCCCTCATCGCAGTGGTGTACTATCTTATACAACCATTACCCACGACCCCAAATGGCCAAAAAAGATAGAAGTCTGTGTGTTTGTGTTTTCTAGTAACGTACCAATTAATACAGTTAAATATGCCATTTACTAATATTTATGGTTAATTCTTCACTTATGCTTTGATTATGAAGCTTTAGCATTGGGAAAAAACAGGCATATGCCAGTACTGTTGACCACAATACAATATTTTTACGTAGCATTATATGTTTTTAACACATCACATACACAAGAATACGTAAAAACATATGCAAGATTTTACGTGGTAAAGAATACAGATATAACTTTGCCAACACTGCCATCACTGTGTTAATACTTGAATATATGAAGTATCGGCCTATGTTGTGGTTTTGGAGTTTTTGCATTTTCTTTTGTTGACTCTAACGGTGCAGAAATTGAACGTAACCTTACCTCGACATGGCTAACTGTAACATAAACAGGATGCAAACGTTTGATGATATTTATTTATACCTGGATGGAACATGACCACATTTTTGTTCATTTTATCCAATTAGTGTTGCGATAATCGGGACAACACAATGCAGAATATTAAGGATACATCTGCGCGGTCTAATCTTATCATATTGAGGAAAGCTAAGAACATTGTCCCGACTCCAACAATGAGATGAGGGCCAACAAAGGACCTTTGCGCTGCTGTACAGAACTCAATAGTCCAGCCCAAAAGTGGCCAATCACAACATTTTCTCAGGCCTTGAATTTTAGCGTTGGTGTTGGTTTTAGCTGTCTGCTATGAATTTAAAAAGAAAGGTGTAAATATTTGAAGGTCTGGCCTCATGTCATCCATTATAAGGGAAGGACAGACGCTGAGAGAGAGTGACATTGGAGGTCATGCAGGCATTTTTGTGTGGAACTAATTGTTGACTCTATCGCCCCCTGCAGGTCACAGTGTTTATCTACACCGATCTGATACTGTTGACCAGAGAAGATGAACCGAGCCGCTGTAATGTCCTGCAGAGTCCCCTCTACCTCCATCAGATACATCTGCAGGACGGTATGTATAAAGACAAACACTCATGTCTTATCTCTGGCTATCTGTCTGTCT
Organism: Barbatula barbatula; assembly: GCF_947034865.1. Lineage (NCBI taxonomy): Eukaryota > Metazoa > Chordata > Actinopteri > Cypriniformes > Nemacheilidae > Barbatula > Barbatula barbatula. The sequence goes on from NC_136767.1 coordinate 1,403,432, forward strand.
GTCTGTGGGTAGTTGACGAAAAAATATCGTATGGTGCGACATAGCAAACATTTCGAAAAAACTAACAATAAAGTTAATTCTCTCTTATGTTATTTTATATTATAAAGATAAGTATCAATACTTATTGATAAGTATCAATAATATAAAACATATTATTAACTGTTTGTTTAAACCATAGAACACATTTATGGTTTATTTGTCAACTACCCATATGTGATGCGATCTGGGAAAACCCGTCGGATGTGGCGCTGGGACGTTTAGATTGAAAAATAGATTGAAAGTAAAAAATTTTGTCAAAATAGATTTCTTAATTACAATATTATTCTATTATTCTTGTCTAGCATCTCTGAAGAAATATCATGGCAAAATGTACTTGTTTATTGCTTAAAAATAGCGATTAATGGTGGCTGCATAAAGCATAAAACCTACTTTTACTCCGCTGCATTTCCAAAAATACACTTTACCATGTTCTTTTTTTACCTGGGATACTCAAGTACATAAAAAGTACTTGGACTGTGAAAGTAATAGTGGAAAACTACAGATTTTGACTGTACTTAAAGATAAAAAACAACAACATATTGAAGTAAAAAGCATTAGAACATTTTGATAAATCTGTCTGTCTGTGTCTTTCTGTCTGTCTGTCTATCTACTTTCTTAACCTACCTAACCTATAGTTATAGAAAACCTTTTTTTCAGATTTTATATTTTTGGGCTCTTGTAACAATTGTTCAATCTTTAAATCTACACAATTATTATAATTAAAAAAATAATGATCCAGTAATCAGAAGCAACTGGAAAGTTCATACTGTGCGTGGAAAGGTGTGGGAACGCTCCGTCTGTATCAGTGCAGCATCTGTATATCATGTCTCTGCTCTGATTGTTTGGAGTAAAGGGGATGTTGAGGCGTTCCACCCTGTGTTATTTGTCATGTGTCAGCAGCGACAGTCAGGAAGGAGGCGATGGGACTACGTGAACGTGTGTTTGTGTGTTCCTGTGAATGTGTGTGTGTGATGAGAATAGAGTGCTCCTTGCTCCGTGTGTCTGCTGGGAACAATGGTCATGTCTCCGGTTATAGTGCATTATAAGCAAAGTGGGCGGGACGGTGTATTCTTTAGCTTCCTGCAGACAGAAATACAGCGGCTTGTTCTATCAGCCTTTATTTAACATCTCGGTTTTAGAAATAACTATCGCTGTTGACCTTTGTCCCACGATGATAGAATTAGGAATTGGATATGAATTTTATGAATACTGTAGAAAAGTGATGATACGATGATTTGACCGCTGGAAGTGACTGGTGGAGCCTAGTGATGTCAGATTAATTTATTTTAATATTTTTATTGTAGAAACGACAGCATATTTTTAGTTCTTTACAGGGTTAGATAAATGTCTGCTTGATCGTTGCATTGTTTTAATCAAACGGGATGCTGGGTAGTTCATTGACAAAAAAGCCCTACAAAATCAACAAACAAAATTAAGATGAATTTGTCAGATAGCATTATTATCATTAATAATCATTTATTTATTCATCTTTTTACTTTTTTATTTGAGTTATTTTTATAAATAATGTTTAAAAAAATATACCATCAACTCAAGTATAGTATATCGTTAATGTTGACATTTATAATTTATATCTGTGTATTTTAAATATTTTGTTCACAGTTCCTATACTTCCTCTTTTGTCCAATAATACAAACATTTTAGCATCAAACACGAAGCATCCCATTTTACGCTCTTTATTTCTGGCTGGATTAGTTCGTTATATTATATACGTTATATGCAAATCATCATTATGTTGTTACATTGTGGAAAATAAAGTTGTTTTGATTAACATTTATTTTGAACGTTCATTTAATAGCATATGGAGTTTTTTGTAGTACTTCTGGTTTTCTGGGAAATTGGGACGTATATCAGGTCACGTGGGTGTTCGCCTCCCCCGTGTCAGGAAATGTTAAAATAACACCCTTCATGAGATCTTCACGATGAAGAAATTCACACCTCTTTCTCCTTTCCAGTTCCCGCAGACAAACTCCGGCTGTACGTCTCCTACTGGATAGAGGTGAGATCCTGCATCCGAGCACCAACCCACACATACAGCCACAAGTTACGATTTAATCACGCTTGACACTGTTAACCGCACTAAAACTCACACGCCACCGAATGTGTTTCCCAAAGCGGTGACCAGACAGGAAGGTCCTGCGGTAAACATTTACAGGAAGTCCATATTGCTAGCGTGTTAAGTGGAAGGCCTCTCGAGCTCGGGGTTTACGTCACATATTAGATCCCAAAGCTGGTCTTTCTCTCCAGAGTAAACGTGCCTGCATGCTCACTCGAGCCATCTGCCCATCTCCCCGACAGCACCTCGCACACACACTCTCAGATGAACGTGTGAGCGTGCATGGTTGCATCTTGCCTTCTGCAAGAGATTCTTTGAATGCGCCGAACATGCGTTTGAATAAACCTTGCGAATAAAGAATGTTCCTTCTTTCTCCAATAAAATCGAGACCCTGATGAATCATTTGCTTCCTTCTCATTTTTTCATACATTCGGTCGCTCACTCAATGTCACTTACGTTCTCTCTCTCTCTGTTTGTGAAGAGAACCGAGTGCTTGTTCAGTCTGGAAGCCTTTTCAGCGGAACAGAAGAGGAGGGTCGTCCAGTGTTTAAGAGACAATATTGACAAGCAGCTCGCCCTGAGAGACAGAATAGGGCCTGATCAGGTACAACATCTCACACACACGCAGCCTTCCGTTTAAACACAGCGTGTATCCTCGGAATACGAACATCTTCATTTATTCAGTCGTGACTTTTCTGTGGAACACAAAAGACGATATTTCGAGAAATGTCTCTGTGGTTTTGTGTCCGTACAATGAAAGCCGATGATGCATTTTCATTTCTAGATGAACGATCCATATGCAATCTGACATTAACCATGAGAGCAAATTTGTCATCTTTAAATGTCTTTTAGTTTTGCGTTCTCTTTAAATTTGACTTAAAATGGTACTTTCAAGCCACGCATCCACCTCATTTGATCTCATCCTGTAAAGTTGTATTAACATTAGCGGTGGCAGGAAAAATGCAGATAAAATAAATACAAATTGTATGTTTTTTAACAAAAAATCGTTTTTTTTAGGGCTGTCAAACGATTAATCGCATCCAGAATAAAAGTTTGTGTTTACATAATATATGTCCGTGTACCGTGCATATTAATTTTGTATTCATAAACACAAACATACATGCACATATTTAAGAAAGTAATAAACATTTATTTATAATATTAAAATTATGGCAAATTTAAATAAAAACGTAAATATTTCCTAAATATATAGACATGTATGTGTAAGTGTTTATACATAAAATTCAACATGCGCAGTACACAGATGTATATTATGTATACACAAACTTTTATTCTGGATGCGATTAATCACGATCTATAATTTGACAGCCCTAGATGTTTTATGTATGTTATTTTCCACAAAAAGACATTATGGTATTTGTGCACCGTGCAACACAGGTGACCGTAGGTAATAGTCTTATTTAATTGAATATCATTTCGATATTTATGACGAAAGTTGCTACATTTTGAAAGATTTTTTTCTGTAGATTAACGTTGGATAGATGCATAGTTGACAATAAGAGCTTAAACATGTATTAAGATGCTCGGTACTCGACTCTCATGGAGCTTTAAACATAATGTTTTCTCCCTGCATCTTCTGTTTCTTATTCATGCTCTCTCTCACTTTCTCCGCTCGGTGGGCGAGTGACATTGGGAGTGCAGCGACATCATCATCAGACTAGCACAAACAGACACGCACATGTGACAGCGTGAAAGAGAGCGAGAGAACAAGGCAGTTGTAATGCATGCTGGTACGATGGATGAATATATTATATGTTTGTAGAGCAGAACCGTTGGATCGTTGTGGAGGTGAGGGGGCTTTTGGAGCTTTTATGTTCTGGTTTGTTTCATGCTTTTACAGTTTTGGTTTTCAACCTATCATCTTCGTTGTGAAGTGTTTGGCATAAGTGAGACGTAAGAAAGCGTGTCGGATTAAATGTAACGTAATGTTTTGGAGCAACAGCTTGCATGAACGATTGAAATGTTGTAACATTAGTAAGGTTGCACTGTGTCTTGTATCTTGTACATTTGAACAAAAGACAAAATGTGTCTGATATGAGGATAACGTTATTTTCATAGTGACATGAGTGAAAAGAATTTGTGTTTATCTTGTGTTGTCAGATTTCCAGCGCTGTGTCTATAAAGAGCACGTCGAGAGCGTGAGTCAGTCGCAAACGCCTGAAAACTCCTTTATGTTGGGTGCATGAATACATTAACCTTTTCCACTATGATAGGGAGACTTAAGAATACACAATGATTGAATCTTTCTCTTTCTATTCTACGCCTTTGTGCTTTTACCCAGAAGCAATACCCAGAATAACAAAGTATTGTCGTCTTGATATGTTTTCATCGGTTAGTTAGAATACTGGAGGCTTGTTTTCACATTCCTCTTAATGTGCTGTTTTTATGATGTGAATGAGATCTGTATTGATAATTGAGGTGTGTTTAGAAAGGGTCTCGGCATTGACTGTAACTCAGCTGAATGAATTTCAATTTTATAACATATTTTCCATTTACCTAATAGCCTGTATGTACTTTTATTTATTTAATTAGCCATTTAAAGCTATTAGATGATTTAATAGCAGTGTCATTTAATTGAATAGCAATAACTGATTACTCATGCTTATTACGCACTGTTTGTGCTGAAGGCATGAAACCTAAAATCATGATGTTAGTGCTGGCGGATGAAAAAATCTTTAGACAAATTATGCCACCGTATACATATTGGCAACCATCCATAAGAAAGAAAAATCACAGATGAGTTCTCTTTAATTTATCAGTTGTTGTTTCTCGACATCAGTAAGATTAAAGGAATGTTTGCTTAAGTCGCATGCGTCTCAGATATTTCTTCTGAGAAAAAGAGCCAGAGATCTGGCAAATCTCTCCGCTGGAGTTTCAGAAGAGATCTCGACGTCCCAGACTGAGCTCATATTTGTCAAGTCCGAATTCAAAATATTATTGAATGTTTCAATATGAATGAACTCCAGATCCCGATGATTTTAGCTCTACAATCTACATGCATTTTACACCTTTAACAACAGTTCGACATCAATTTGTTTTGAGAAACAGCTAAAGGGTTGTCAACATCAGGACGTTAATTGCGCACACTTCACACCCAAGCGATTTTCTCTGGCAATGAGCCGACTGATTGGCAAGTTCACTCCTTGACATTAGATGGCGCTTAACGAATAACAGAAAGAATTCCCATCACGCTCTCTAAGATCTCAAAACTCAGGACTTTTGATAACACCTAGAATAACTAAATCCACCAAAGGGGGTCGAGCTTTCTCATACGTAGCACCTAAACTCTGGAAAAGCCTTCCTGATATTATTCCAGGATCAGACACACTATTCATCTTGCATCTCTAATTACGTTCTCTTCGTCGTTGGTATCAATGCGTGCTCGGCAAGACCCTCTTGTGCTTGAGCTCCACCTAAGCGTGTTTTACTGTTACTTCAGCAGCTCCAGGCACGCCAATTTCATTGGTCAGCCAGTTTTTAACGCGGCATGTCGAACCGAAGAAAAGGATTTTACCAAAACGTTTGAGCGTCAGTGTGCATAATCACATTGCCGGGCTTTGTTTAGTCACGAGGCGTTAAACGACAGCGATAAGTGTGCGTGGTTATCCCCGTAAACTAAGTTGGTACTTAAAGGAAACACAATTGAGAATCCAATTTCTCTGGTTTTGTTGACATGTAAAGCCGTCTGCTAACTTTGTGAAATAAATTTGACAGATGCTGGAACCAAAAGCAGCTGAACAGGCTGATCTGGGGCTACTGGGCTTCACCTCTCACAGTGTGTCTGAGCCGTGTTCTCCATCATGCCCGTCTGCATCTCCCATCATGAGAAGAACCACCGCCAGCTCCCCAGCCCAGCGCCTCTCTTACCCCGACCTCCACTGCAGCGCCGGAGACGCCAACCAAACCTCTCCAACTTCACCAGACGCCTGCAAACCTGCTTACATGGAGACCTCCGAGATCTGGAAAGAGAGAAGGAAGGAGGTGAAGGGAGGCAGGCAGGAGTCGCGGCTGGAGAAGAGGGAGCAGGGGGAGGGAGAAAGCGCTTCGGAAACCATCAGCGTTGGCGCCCGACCCACATCCTCATCGTCCTCATCATCCCCTCTCATCATTCCCAAACTGTGCCTGGATCGCTCCTTCAACCCAGACGCTTTGACCTCACCCTCCACCGATGATGATGATGACGAGGAGGACGAGGAAGACGACGAAGAAGCGGACAACGACGAAGCCTTTCTCAAGAGGAGGAGCATGGTGGAGGCGTCCCCCGGCGGTGGCCAGCAGGACAGGGGATTGTGCGTGCAGAGGTCCCTCCACAGACGCACGCACAGCGAGGGCAGTTTGCTCCAGGAGCCGCGTTCTCCACGCTTCATCTCCGATCAGGCCATCGACTGCATCGAGGCCAAGCGAGAACCTCAGGAGCGCTGGGCCATTCCCTCACCGCAGACTCTGAGGAAAGAGCTGACCAAGAACGGAGGGTCTGTTCATCAGATCTGTCTTCTCTTCACCGGACGGAGGGTGCGTGTCTTTTCTGTAGCAGCAAACGTAAATAATCATTCTGCGTTCTACAATGTGCACTTTTGTAATTAAATTAAAACTCGTAGGTTTGTGGGAAGCCAAACTGTATATGTGACACGGGAAAAGGTGGTCTGAAGAAGAAGACCTCCAAGAACCTGTAAGTCAAACCACTCTTTTTTACACATTTTAACATTTTATTCTGTGCGGTTTTAGCGATTTAGAGAACAAGAGAACAAAACACTTGGTGACATCGAGAACTTTTAACTCCTAAAAAAATACAACTCAATAAAATGGTACAGCAATCATTTGTTTTTAGATTATATATTTTATAGACGTTTCAAAAACATAAACAAACTTTATGTGGCTCAAACTTCTGCAAAGAATCTATAACTGTTGAGTAGTTTTAAATGAATGTTATACAATTAATATGCAATCAAATATTAGTGTAAATTAATATTTATATAATAAAATGTAAATTAAATTGTTATTTTATAGCCAAACTCAGACAGGAAGTTAACTTTGGGCCAGGCGCATGTCCACTGAAACCGTATATATATATATATATATATATATATATATATATATACAGTATTTAAATGTAATTGGACGGAAAGCTCATATGTCAAAAACTCTTTACAGGAAATAAAAAACACTGCATTTATTTTCAACGATTAAATACTGTGTTCCTTACAATAAATTTTTTTGGTTAAATATTTGCCAAACCCACAGACAAACATATGGGTGAAATAATGGAGATATTGTGGTTTCAGTCAGACATTATCATTATTTTATTATTTGTATTAGTATTTATGTTTACTGTATGTAAGGTTGTGCCAGGAATCATTTGAGAATGTTTAATTCTAAGAGAGTTATACACACACTATCAGTTTTCTTTCTGAAGTCAGGCTCTCGTAATCTCTTCCCACTGACTCTTCAAAAACACTTGAGTGAAGAGTTCACAAATAAACTTCTGTCTTCTTTTCCAAGGGCCAAAGACATGAAAAATCGACTGACTTTCCTGCGGAAGAAGACCAACGACAGACATGGAAGCAATGCCGCCAGCAAGCTTGAGAAGGTCCTCAAGTCAGAGAAGTGAGTCAACGTGATCGTTTCCTCATTCACCTGAACTGACCTCACTCTAGAACACATCAAAAAATGTTTTCTAAAGAAAGTGTATGTGGTAAAGCCTATGCAAAAGTCATCGCCATGGCATTCATGTGGTGTGCTATATGGTGAGGCTTCCCGATAACTTATAATAATGCTTTATAGTGCTTTTAAGTTTGAGAAGTCAATCACAATCCACTCCAATAGTAACATGAAAAAACCCAAAAGCAGCGAGTTGCTTCTAGAGACCAAAGACAGCTATAGGGGTTTTAAATGAATAAATAATAACAACGGTAACGATTTTGCACGAACTTTTATTTTAAGATAAGATTTGGCATTACAGTCATCCAAAAACATAATGTTATATGTTTTGTTTTCTTGTGTTACATTATGTGTTCAGCAATGTTTGAATTCAGAGAAATCTCCAGTGGGAATCAGTGTTTTGTCAATTGCATCGTCTGTCAATGGCGCCATGTCCACGTTTGCTTTAATGTGCTACGGTAACTTATGTTTTGGATGCTATGCTGTTGCTAGGCGTTTCTAGGTGGTTGCTAGGGTTTGCTGAAAAGTTCCCAGAAGAGTCCCACGTCCAGATCTCTGTGATGTACAGGACTTTTATTCAATGTATAATGGTATTTTTTGCCCATTGCGTCCAATGCCACATGAGTGTTACCTGTCTGCTCATTTAGAAAAGAATAAGTACACGGAGTGAGTAATCGCAGTACTAATGTTTGCCCTCGCAAGCCTCACTAATGAAGATGATGACTGTCTATTACATTAGATGAAGCCTGATAATTGAACTGAAGGATCTGCTGACGTTCAACTTCCCTGTCATGAATAAGCCGGACGTTGTTGTAAAACTGTTGAGTGTGCTACAGTGACGTTTTGAGTCGATGGCCTATTTTATGTGCTATAATTATATTGGAATGGCTCATTAGGGTGAGTCACGGTTTTGTTGACCGCACTGTCTGCTCTCATTCACAGACCGACTCCAGAGGAAGTGCTCAAATGGGCAGATTCACTCGACGCACTGCTGTCTCACAAATGTAAGACCTCCATCCTTAATGATGTCATTCAGCTAATACACATTCACTTCTGCGCTAGGATTCACACTGAATTCCAAATTTATGCCAAATCTTGTTCTGTGCTGAGAGTGATTTTCTCCTCCGTCCTTCAGATGGCCTGGTGGTGTTTCGTTTTTTCCTGCAAACAGAGTTTAGTGAGGAGAATCTGGATTTCTGGCTGGCGTGTGAGGACTTTAAGAGGATCAAATCGCTGTCCAAAATGGCATCCAGAGCAAAGAAGATATTCACAGAGTACATCTCCATACAGTCCTGTAAAGAGGTGAGCTTTGGCACATCTTCACACATTCTGCAGAGAAAATGATAGAATAACAATAAAATGATTTATGTAACTGTAGAAAAACATGTTAGGTTTTAACTAAATGTGCATCTCTGACATGATTTATGTAGTTTATGAAGTATACTCTCAGTAAATGATTAGTTTGTGTGTTTTTATACATCAAAGGTTTTCTTTAATGGATACTTTAACATCATACTTATAGTTTATTATTTATATACCGTATTGTTTTTGCACTTTAAGCGTACCACTTTATTTCTGTTTAAGGATTTTTACACTTGAAATATATCTTTAACTGACCTTAAAAACGAAAGGTCAAATATATTTAGACTGATGTAAACTTGACCTATACTGAAAGAACAGTGTAATTACAGTTTTTCTCAATTGTTTACACACATTTTCTGAAAGCATGCCTCATACTCTCAGAACTCTACACACAAATCAAAAAACACAAACACAATGGGCAAAACCCCTCAATTCTCCTGCAAAATGAAACTTCACATTCAAAACAATGTTCTTTCTTCTCAAAATGGTATTTTGTTTTCAAATGACACACACAAACCATCGTATGAATAAACATTTATAAGAACCAGTTGAACACTGATGTGCTCTTTATAAAACACTATAATGAATGTAAAACACTTCTCCATTCATCATAATGACTTTGCTCTTTATATGGTTCAGTGTTACACTTACTACAGACAGTACATATATAAGTGTGTTGTAAAATATTTTATATATATATATATATATAATAGATTTTATAGTCAGAACACACAAATACACGATAACAAATATATTTTATATATATATGTGCAGTGTACATCCCAACCAACGCAAAGTGGCACATACAGTGGTCTACATACAAAACAACAGAAGAATTTACTGTATACAGTTACAGTAAAAAAACGATGCTGCATCTTCTCTTGGGTTTGGGTCTGGCCACAGCAACTCATCCACATCACAAGCAATGTTTTTCAGTCCAGCCATGAAAAGCATCAGCTGCTATATCTCCACATGCGTCTTCCATAGCTTGGAGAAGGGGTTTACACATTTGTGACAGGTGTTTACACATGTGATGAGTCAGTGTGGATATTTGAATGGCAGTGTGTTCCTTGTGAAAACAAGAGATTTTTCTGCCTGAAAATTGTGCCAAATGCAGAGAATTGTGTGTAGTGTTTTGAAAAAAGTGTGTTTTAGATCTGCAATGTGAGTGTAAAGCAGGAATTGTGCTTGTAGTTTAGCAGAATTGGTTCAGGGGGTTAGTGAATGAGTTACATGTTGTGGTCATTGTGTCTCAAGTACCAATATTTGTGTGTAAACAATCGAGAAAAACTGTAAAAAGTATAATACTGAGAAGTAGATTCATTTGGAATCTCGGTATCACATGCCCCCGAAAATTAATCCTGAATGAAATAGTGTCATTTTATTTTGATTTTAAAAGGTTAACTTGGACTCGTACACCAGAGAGCACATCAAGGAGAACATGGAGAACATCTGTGCGGACTGCTTTGACCTGGCTCAGAGCAGAATCTTTGGACTCATGGAAAGAGACTCGTACCCTCGATTCCTCCGCTCCGACATTTACCTGGAACTGACCAACCACAAGAGACCCAGCTCTACCACGGATTCATGTTAAACCTCTGAAAACATCCTTAAAACATCTTTAAACTTTAAGATCAGTATTGCTGGATTCAGAAGCAGTCGAGTATGAATCAAGTGGCTTTAGTTCACGGGGTGTGTCTACAGTTACATTGTCCGTTTGATGCACAGCACCTTGGAGAGCTCAACGTCTACTGTTTTTGGATGCTTCAGTGCTGCACCCTATTGGACGGTTGTGGCTATAAGATGGTGATGTAATTGTTTTAAACATGTCCGTGTCTTCATTGTGACTGAAGTCAATGCATCGGTGCTCCCTACTCACTGGAATCTGAAGCGTCGGTCATCTTGTTGTTCGTTGAAGGTGCAAAGCATGTTGGGTATTGTGGAAAAGAAGACATTTGGTACTGTTTCGTTTAGCTTTAACGAGGTAATTTGCTATTTCAGTTGCCTTCCCCTTCCTATGTAGACCCTTGTGAACACACACTATTACACAGATGGATCACAATTATATGTTGAGATTATATTAATGTCCTTTTAAACTAGAAGGCAAACAGCATGTACAGAATGAGATATGACATGTCTATGTTTTATTATCTTAAAAAGATAAATAAGCAGTTATGTGTAGAAACAAGAATAACATTTCAGCTTAACGCACACCAATGTTCTTTTTATAGTCCTTCAGTATTACTCTGGAAAAACACATTTTTATTACTACACAAATTTATGGTAACAAACCGTTTTCTTCATATAGTTCCCCCTGACTCTAACCCCTTCTTGTTTTAACTGTGCAATATATAGTTTTCAGAACGTACATGTTTTATAAATGCCCTTCCGTAACATCAGTCAGGTTTGTGGGTTCAAATGAAAATGTGATTTCTGTAAATAACAGAGGTTGAGGTTTATTAGCTAATAGTTATTGTGACGTTGAAGGAATTCTGTTTGTTTCTGTACGCTATTAGTCTATTGCTCACACGTCTATGAAACAAGAATAAAAGCCCAGATCGCTATTGAATAGCTGCTGTAGAGGAGCATGATTTTGTACATAGACGTCTTCTGTTTTCTGTGTCCATTTACAATCCACCGGTCAGTTCGGTAGGAAACTCAAATGTTTGACAAATATGGTGTCAGTTTCCTCCTGCAGTCATCCTAACAACCCAATCCTTCTTTCTCTAATAGTTCTTGTATTTATTTGTGGGTTCATATTTCACTCATTGCTTTGTGTGTAACATATTCAGATCAAATAAAAATCCACTACATTCAAGTCCTACATTTCTTTTAGAAAAAATGTAAAGGTTATCATTGAGAGAATATATATGTCCTTTTAAACATCGCCAGAGGGCAGCAAAGCTCCAGAATAATAATCTCTGGAAAAAAACCCACTGATGTTTAAATTGGATTAAATGTTAATGCACTTTTTTAGGGAAAATAACACGTGAAGAATCTATGATTTACATAAAGGCACAGAAGGTGTCGGTTTTGTTTGTGATACATCTTTTTATTGGTTCTAAATATAGCAAAAAGTACAGACAAAATCTAAACACACATCCAAACAGACCTGCTATAAATGTCATATATATTTTAGTATATCGGATGAAAAACTGTGCCAGGCATCAATAGTAACAGGATTTGTAAGGATAGTAACAGCCGTGCTGTTGTACATCGGAAGGTGTAGTTTATGTGGATTTTGGTCAAATAAAAGAGCACGTGTAATAGAATAACATAAATTCTACTCCTGTTTTGCTCATGTTATAAAAAATACCCTAAAACACGCCAACTTAAATGTCTGAATATTGATGCATTCGATCAAAATATAAAACCAGTTAACAAAAGCAGAAACATTTACCAACAATCTGTTTGGCAGGACCTGCAGAAACATGGCTGTCTGACCTTTGTTTTTTTCTCAGTCAATGACTGACTTCGGACCTCCAGCAAATAAATGAGCAGTTCGTTGAAAGTAATTGCTAAAAACGGTTAGATCTGTGAAAAGATGAAACATCACATCACTTGTATGCACATGCCACTTGTGCGATGAAAGTCACACCTTTAAAGTGTGGCTTAAAATACTTTTTGGGCCACGATACCTTGATGTGGCAGGCATTTGCAAGGTTTTGTCATTTTTAACATAAGTTGTTGCGTAAGATTAGTATCTTCCAAAATTCCACGGGTGTCGGCACGCAATGGCCCTAAAAATACAATTGATTATATTCCCACCTCTGTGACGTTTGGTGCCGCCCAGCTCTTCACGGCGAAGAGTTTTTCATCGGAGCATAAGATCAGAATTAAAACAAAAACAATTACTGTAAAAGGTAAATTACAATCTGTTTCACTCAACGCCCACTGTGATTATTCCTCAAGAAAGAAGAACATCTGGTGCCAGACCACAGTGCTTCCTCTACTATAGGTTGGGTTGAGTTTTAGAAGGTGTGGAACACGCTCTCCTTTAAACTTAAGGCTAATGTTCTACAAAAACAAATTAAAGGAAATTATCCATGTTTAAGAAAACAGCAACATAATTAGAGGAAAGTGGAAACCATGTTTTTCATAATGTATAATGAAAGCCTTTGATTTCGCACGACCTTTCCAAATGTTCCTACCACACACACACACACGACTCCCTCAGCGCAAAAACAACCACTCAGTGTACACACAGGTTATGGCACAGACAGTGAACTGGTTTATGCCACGACATGCTTTTCAATTATTACATCCGCAAATACTGTAAGAGCTATTTCCTCCAACCCTACAGAGTTCTTATAGAGTTCTGGATTTACTGATTCGACAGATTCAAACATAAACAAGAAGGTTTTCCACTTTGATGTCAGTGCAAATCTTTTTGTAGTATTTGCATTCTTGAAAATCAATATCGGTCGTCGTACACATATTAAAACATTCCTCGACAAGTTCAAGTATATCTCTGATTCTGTTACCGTGCAACAGAAATACATTTGTTTTGAATTTAAGTTGTAGATGCCATACATGAACCATTTTTGGTTCCACAAAGAACCATTCAGGCTTTTGGTTCTTTAGAAGAACACAATAACCAATAATGCAGTAATTATTTAAAGCACCATTTCTTTCTCACCTAAACGGAGGAATCGTTTTTCAAAGAAACTTTTGTGAAACAGAATGGTTCTTTGGATGTTAAAGGTTGTTTATGGAACCCCTATAGGACAAAAAAGGTTCTTCTATGACATGCGCCTTTATTTGACCTCCAGTGCATGAAAGCATACTTAAGTTCTCTTGAGCCCTTTTTATTTTAAAAAAGTATAACGTGCCTGAATAAACTATTTTTGTACGTTCGCTACGTAATAGCAAAACATTTCGAATGTGACAACTAGCCCCGGTCTTCCCTACAGAAGATTTTCAGACATTCGCTGAACACAACGATCCGTGATGATGACTCAGTTCTATTAAAGACCCCCGGTGAATAAAGGTCTAAAAAATGTCTCACGGAGGAGATCAATGATATGATGGCACACAATCCAGAAGTCTTCACAAGAAAGTTGACGACTGATGTCTAGTGTGCACTTAGAGAAGTTATCCTTTAAGGCCACAGTGTTTCATGCATTCTGACTTCTTTAGACGTATGACCTAGTATTTCTGTGCTCGATACACCCCCCCAGTTCAATGAATCACACGTACGCACATTGATCGTAAAATAAAATGTGGGTTTCTACGCAACATTTTATAACTGAGGCCCCTGCTGTACCTGGATCCCAAACATTTACCAAAAGCTGTAGCTATGTGCTGTTTAAATGCTAAAGATTATGGCAATTTCATGCATCTTCACGCACATGTTGACGTGAAGTGTTCTATTATTGCAGAACATGCAAATATTTCATTCCTTTTCCAGAAAGGCCACGAATCTACTTGAAATCTAGCCGTTGTGTCAGAAAATGAGGAACACCGAGTGCTATTATAGTGTCAGGAATGAACTTGCCTCTGGATTTGATTCAGGGTAATTTTACCTGCAAAAAACAACATAAAGTGTCGTTGAATTCATTTACTCGCTAACTCAATTTATTAACAAGTTCTCAATGTGCAGATCCTGAATGTAGGGAATTACCAACACCATGTGGGATTTAAAGGGCGTTTTCTACATTTCTACATTTGTGATGTTTATGTTCCAAATAGGTTTCTCATTCTGCATCTCACCACAGAGTTGAGATGAATTTGTCACTCATTCACCCATAGATGGAGCTATAAGCGTGCGGTTGATATTGAAACACATTTGGACTGATGGAAGGATGCTGATGAGTGTGCATTTCTGCACTTCTGTGAGCGTGTACGGCTCTGTTTGAGCTCTAACAGTACAGTGACCTAGAGTCCACAAAAGAAGATAGTCTGAGAAATGTGTCCATAAAGAAGTAAATTGTCAAAGAACTCAAGAAGCTGTTTAGTTAACAACATTCTTCAAAATATCTTCTTTTGTGTTCTGCAGAAGAATAAAAGTCATACATTGTAATGACATGACGGTGCGAAAATGATGACATTTTTGTGAACTATACCTTTAAATTATTGCAATTCATAACTTTCCATGTCTGTTTGAAACTTTAAAGTGCAGGTTATGTCCTTTACGTGGGTTGAAATCAAATGATGTCAAACTGACAGCTCAACTTAGAAAATATTATTATAAGTGTACCGTTGTGAATCAGGATAAAGTGGGGACACCGTTTTTAACACTAATATTTTCTGTAGGCCTATTTGCTCAATAAAATATTTTTTAATCAAAAGGTTCCAGATTGCAGCTTTCATGTATTATTTTGTGGTATGTGTGACGAAGACACGCGCACACACACAGACACACACACACCCACACGCACACACACACACCTATAAATTCAGTGTCAGACGGCAGTGAACCGGCTGCACTCTTGCTCTTTTCTTCTCTGTCGTACAGAATGAACTCATCGCTAAAAATGGATCTCGGTTCTTCTTCATCCCAAATCTCATCATCAGCAGATTGGAGAATTGGCTTTAAGCCAAACTCTTCATCCCTTAAAGGAAACACAACCTTTTTCTCTCCATCTTTTATACTTTTAAACACTCACGTAGGTTTGTGCGTACAGAATGCATACGCAACACTTACATAAAAGTTCTCATGCACACAGATCTGTCTGAAACGACATCAGAATCTAGATTTAGCGTGCTGAAAAAACTACCCTAAAAGGAAACTTGTGCCATAAACCGATGTTTTTTGTGTAACTATTGTTAATGCCATCATTCTGCAGTCTTAATAGATTCCAGTTTATGAGTTAAAATAATCTCTATTGGCTATTTTAAAAGAGGGGGAGTCAATCAATATGTCCCGCCCTACCTACCTGTTGCAGAGGAAATGGTCCCTGCATCGAACAAAGGCTCTTTAGTGGGACTTTTATATCAGAATAATTCAAATTTATTTGACATTCTTGACTTCTCCAAAATATGTAAATATGCTGTATGTACAATATTTTTGGGTTTTTAAATCCCATCATGCATCGGGAAGACGCCATCACGGATAGCATGAATATAAATATCCAAGTTATTTAATAGTTCACGTCACAGTCAAAGCATTTATTTGCATGCTTTCGTTTAGAGAGAGCAAGGGAGCAAGAATGCCTCACCCTCCCCTCCGTTACTCCATCATCTACAGAGAATTCATCAATTGAAAATTTTGATCGAGTCATTTGGCAGCTTGTCAGATTGGCTTGTAATGTCGGACAGTGATGTAGTGCCGTCTGCGTGGAAAACATTCACAGCCCACACCGAGAGATACGGTGAAAAGTTTACAATCCGTCCCAATCGCATCTCGCCTTGTTATTTATTTCACCATCACACAAACTCATGAATATCACCGGAGAGCGTTTAAGGTGAAACCTGGTCAATCCAAAAATATCATTAATGGCTTAAACATCTGGGCAGCCGCTCAAGTTGTGTGTGTATACCCGAACCGTTCGTTCCGTTCTTCTGTTTGCCTGCCTTCTTTCAATGGCTCGAATGTTTCCTATTATATCTTTCATTTTTCCCGCTGTAAATATTCGGCTCTTAAATGCTCCTGCCAATATTTGAAATACTCCAAAGTTTTCATTTTGCATTATTCACCCCAAAGTATGCCTAAGTCAGTATCCTTCAAACGGTGCAACGGCTTGATTAGAAAAATATGGACAATTATAGGCAGCTTAACCTCTTTTCTGAGACTGGCTTGCATTTCCTCGGTCTCGAACCTGGGGCCGCAGAACAGCCAAGGAAAATAGATGTTAATGATGTATTCCACAGTGTGGCTTTTACGTTATTACCCTTGAGGGAGCCGTCCAAAAAAAACCAGGCCCGTGGACCGTGCTGGCACATCCGCCGTGCCTCTGGAGGTCATTTCAGACCTCTGACTCCACATCGCATCGCTCTCGTTGGCGGGCGGGAGACTAAAGGTGGAACGCGAGTGGGGCGGCCGACTCCAAATATGTCATCTGCCGTTTTATTGAAATATTTCCTGGGCCTTTCGGTGCGAGAACGATGCCGCTGTCCAAAGAAATCGAGAACAAACAAATAACTGAAACAGAATATTCTGTACTGAGAAAACAAAACAATTTAGATGCCAGCTGGTTAGAAATCGGTCAGTTTAACAGACTGCCAGGCAAATCCTTTTCCCCCTTTTAATCACAATAATGGCTTTCATGGGTGATGTTGATCAAATTCCTTGCTTGTTTAAAATATATAGTGGGTCTAGTAGTATATTTGCATTAACATCTTTTTAAATTTTGTCCCCACTGGATGCGGCGCGTTGTCATGTCGTGTCGCGCCCGGTGTAGACACAGCGTTAGGGTTTATAAATTTGTCTTTTGTCATGTCCTGTCACTGATATATTGAATTCCTTTGTTCATATCTGTGTTTAACAAAGCTAAAGGATGTTGTCTTGTGTGGTCTTAAGGTAAATTGTAATATTTTGTCCAGATGTAGTACTGTAAGCAAAACGCCTGCGTGAGAGGACCCGACACGCTTTTGGCAGATTTGCGAGTGAAAAGCAATCTCAGTGAGCTGTTTTCATCGAGGCTCTCATGAAAGGGTCGTCCCAGGCCACGAGACATTGATAAATGTGCTGCGGCTGTATATGTATGTCTAAATGTAAACCTGAAGGAATCGTTCACCCCAAACCTCAAACACAACCCTGTCCATATACATACATAATCAGAGCGAGCGGATACATTTACACTGCTCTGGTATGTATGGACTGACCTTGTTTGAAGGAATAGTTCATTAAAATATTAAAGTTAAACATTTTTGTTTAAAAATGTTGTGTGTGCTATCGATATGTATACAGTAAGTGCGTAACACAAGAGAGTCGAGTTATGGTGTATTCGTGACCTCTGACCTCACGCTTTATGTAGGTGTATCGTAAAGGTTTTGGTCCACCTATTTATTGGCCTGGTCGGTTTCACACTCCTTGCGATGGGATTTTGCCTCTCATTTTGTGATCTGGGCCTTGCTTGAATGTTATCTCTTTAGTCCTCGAAATCTTATGCATCGTCCCTGATCTCACAAATATGTTACTATTTTACGAGGTGGCTCATTCGTATGAACTTGTATGTTGTTAATCGTACAAATTCATATGAATTTGTCACGTCGTAAAATCGTTTTGAATTCCGTTTAGATGACGTTGCATCATCACGCACCTGAAGATAATGTTAACAAGATTGTGAACAAATATCATTTTCCTGAAAGAACGGAATTGTAGTGACCCACAGAAGTCTTGTCCATTACATTTCTGATGGCTGGATGGATTTGCTTTTTTCAGTTCATGGTTTCAAAAATCCCGATCAACTAATTTGCATGTAATCGTAGGTACTAGAAAAAAAGCAACACCGAAGCCCCACCCCTTAACCGAACGTCACCGAAATCGAATCGCGCAAAAATGTACGAACGATATCGTAGAAATTAGCCAAAATGAACTAAACAGGTAAACGACAATAATGATGAATTCTCAGCGAACTATTCCTTTAAAGTTGGTTATAATATAATAACACACCTTTGTCTATAAAATCGACATACCGTTAAAATTTCCGTTATTTGGTAACCAAAGCGAGCTGTTAAATCGTCACCGCTAGCTTTCTCGTAAGCCAAAAGGTTTCCAATAAAAAATCTAAACAAGAATTTCCTGGTTTCCCAAACATTTTTCGCTCCCAAACAAAATTCCACAATAATTCAGGCCAGCCGCGTATCGCACCTGTTCTACCGACAGCATGCGCGACTTCACCATCTATTTCCCGCTGGCGCGCACTCCAGTCGCCCGATTAGAACATTATTACCGCGTCAATCTTTTCTTGTTTCTTCACCGCCGCAGGAGCTGCTAAATTTCCCCATCGCCCTCCAAACGGCTGGACAAATGTTCACCCGGCTGACCTCGGATCAGCGCGATCATATTTCTTTTATCGTGTGATGTCATAGCGTCGATAAGAGTGACAGTCAAACAGCATTCAAAAGCTTTTTTGGCAGCGCGCGCTATCGGAGTGCACTCGGCCGAATGGAGTCGACCTAAGTAGCCCACTGAAAAAACAAACCTGCGCCGCAAAGCTGCCAAATTCTCTCGTTCCTTTCATCCGTGAGCCAGAAGATGCAGACAAACACATTTGTATAGACGAACTGCATATACAGTCATCATGAAAATATCCTGTTGAGATTTGATGAGGTAAATCATACATTTGTGCCAGTTGTGATCTTGGCTCATGAGGTTTGCTTTATTTAGATTTATGGAGCTACATTGGTGTCACAGATCCAAAGTTCCTTCACAACTCTGGAGCTTATGGATCTCTCCGTCACACCAAAGTAACAACTTTGTCTTGAATTTGTCGATAAAAGCGAATAAGCAACATAAGTTGTCGACGTAAAGGCATATTTGAGAATGATGTGGATCATGCGCGTGCGTCATCCGTGTCCATCACATTTTTCTTCATGAAACTCCACCGCATGGAAAACGACACTGTATCAGCTGAAAGTTTTGGGACACTCGAATTAAATGTTTCTTATTATTAAAAAATCGGTTGACATTGAGGCGTATGCTTAAATGTCTGGAATTAAATATGATAGAAGTTTTCGATGACAAAACGAACAGTATTGAATAAAACATGACTGAATGATGACCGAACCGTGAAGAAAGAACAGCCGGTGGAGCACAGAATAGATGGGACTCCTTTAAAACGGTTTAAAGAGCATTTTAGGGTGAGACCAGGAAGCTGCTTGATAAAATGACAAGATTAATGCAAATTCTGGTCAAAAGAGGACAACATGTTTTTTTAGTTACAACATCATTCTCATAGTTCCTTTTGTTGTTGTTTTTTATACTTTTGATGAGTTTGTTATTATGTGGAATGTGGAAAATGTGGAAAAATACGAACAGATAAGTGGGTACGCGTCGTCACATAAACATAAAAGTTTTATTTCTAAATTTGAACTGCATTTCTATCCAAATTTAGCATGAGTATTATTTATTACCTTAGAATGAGCAATTCTTATCTACATACACCGCGGGTCCCCTTACATTCACCAGTTGTATCTACAGTAGCCCTAAATGGACAAACTGCTCTACAAAGCGTAAAAATACGTTATCACCTTCGGAAAAGAAGCGAAACGTGGACACATCATTGTTAGTGTCAGCTATGGTAGTAGTGTTTCGAAAGGCGTTTAGTGAGCCGTTGGATGCAATTCGTGGCTAAAATCTCCACACGTCTCCTTTATCGCCAAAGCACTTTCTCTTTATATGAAAAAAGGAAGTACTGAATGTACTGAAATGTTTTGCAGTTTGCACACTGCATCACATTAAGATGAAATTTAGGGGACATTCAGAGACCAGATTTGGGAAAAACTAGTTACCAATTTCACACAAGATCAGTCCCTTCTCAAATCAGAAAAATGATGAAAAACAGAACAGTCGTTTTTGGGATCAGAAACAAATTTGCCGTGAAAAAAGACCTAAATCCAGATGTCAATGTTTCAATCAAAGGCGTTTAGGCCCACTTTTACGGCATCATAACGTGAGACAAAACAGCATCATAAAATATAATGACCGAAATCCTTGAGCTGGTTTTATTAATCAATTAAAGCCAAGTCTTAATGTAAGGTATTCCCGCGTCTCTCGCTTCGCCATTGTTCCATGTTTGTGTTTTTAAAGAGAGGCAACGGATGTTGGAAAAACGAATTGCTATAAGTGATCCCCATTCAGAATATCTCGAAAACATTTCAAAGGATCTTTCAACGATTCAATGGAAATCTTAAGACACGTTACGCTGTCGTATAGCTCCTGCCTCAACAATCTGGATGAAATTTGACATTCCGGTCCGTCTGGGTGTGAAAGATCTCAGAATGCGTGTGTATTGAGATTAAGGGGTGCGGAGAGCGACGAGGTGGTCATGATGCTGGAAAAATCTGAGATGCTAGAGCTCACTCTTGCTTTAACATTTAATGCTGAAATTATACGGCGAGGACTATTTAAGCAAGTATGCGGGATGACGGCCCTGCGTCTTCTTCGGGTGCCAGGAGAATTCTGGAAAGTAAAGTAACACAATCCGTTGGAATCCTCTCAGCAGACCTGCGTTGTACACGGGCTATTTCTCAGCAGCGGTGAGTTCTGTGGGTGTAAGCATAAGGCCCATAAAAATATCACATATAGAGCCTGGGTACATTTTGTACTACAAACATTACATTACATAGACAAAATGGGGCCTGGGTTTTTTTCTTCTGGTACGCTTTTCATTTTTACAGCCTTTATAACCGTTAAGAATTACACAGAGGGTTTATATATTCATTAGGCTATGTGCATTCATTTAAGAGAGCGCCTCGAAGGATCAATGTTTCCACATAATGATGACAAGAATCTAACATGCTGTTCCAGAAAGGGATGTATAATTTCTCTCAGCGTCCTCCATCTATACCAGCCTCTCGAAACATCTGGGCTTCCAGCCAAATGGGGGTCAAAACGCTGTAGAAGAAAGACTTCTCACCCACTCGGTGAGAGGGTTTGTGCCCATTGGAATCGAGGGGGGCGAGCATCATCGTCCACTCAACCTCGAGTCCCCGTTTGACTTTTTTCCTGTACGACACAAGTGGCACCATGGTTCATAAAAATGACACACAGTAGAGTCTATCAGAGCTCCATCTCAAGTCACCTCGCTGGATAATCCACAAACTAATAAATGTTGAGTTTGAGAGTTTGGGAACATTGTGGGACCTTTCTTGACTGAGCTACACTACACAGTCGGCAACTAAAAATTCAGTAGAGTACAAATGTTACTGAATAACAAAAACAAATAACAGAAGTTTATGATGAGTTCTCAAGCAACCGTGTTAAAATCTTTAACGTTCAACTAATGACAGAATAAAATGTTTTGCCATATTGACTATTTAAATACACTACAAAACTACGTTTTTTAGCTATTATTATTATTATATATAAAACATGGTTTATGTAACAGTTTAAACTGTGCTGAACTAACAGTGACTATTACAGAACTGCCAGTAACCATTAACGAGGGAGAATTGCCGAAATAACTCCTTTGATAAAAACATCTAAAAGAAACACGGGACTAAACACAGATACTGTGAATTCAGCGTGCAAAACAATGTAAACAGCAGTAGACAAGACACTGAACGGGGCAGAGAATATAAGCAGTCCAGTGATGAGACTGATGACAGGCGGGTGTAAGATGCACGTGGAGGATGATGGGTGATGTAGTCCAAGGGGGAAAACTAGCATGGAGACGGACGACATTGTGACGACAACAACAACATCAGCAGCAGCAATGGATAAAGTTAATAATATTAAAAACTGCAATGCATGCTGGGAACTTAAAACACTTGATTAATAGCAAGTTTTTAATTCCAGTTTATATTTTTCATTTTGAAGAATGTTGCTAACCGAGAAACATGGTTACACGTTGACTTGCATTGGTTTTGTGGTCTGTACAAAAGTGTTGTACAACATTCTTCAAAATATCTTCTTTTGTGTTTTACGGAAGAAGGAAAGTCGTACGAGTTTCAAATGACACGTGGGTGAGCAACCGGTGACAGAATTGGGAGAACAATCCCTTCAAGTGATTTTACTTGAATGCTGGAAGATGTTCACTCACCGTTGCACCTGTACGTGCGCTAGAACTGGACGTGACCGAGATCTAACATCATCATGAGGTTCCGAATGGCTACAAAAGTCAAATAACAACCATTCTCATATCCTGTATACGCTTGTTTACAGCACTTATATTTTTACTCTGACCGCTGGTCTTTAGATGCAGTTTCTCCAGCTGAAGAATCTCAGAATAGTGCTGAAAAATAACAAGCTACTCTGTGAAGTTGGTCACCGCCACCATCGCGACTGAGGTCACGAGAGCTTCCAAAACTGATCTGTTCTTCAGTGTTTCCTCTTTCGTGGAGGGGAAAATCCCTCGGTGAGAGAGAAGGACACCCGCTCGGATCTTTGATGTCCTGTCAGCTGTAGCTGGTCCTTTGGGCGACCTCGCAAGGCCGGGACTAAACCGGCTGCTCTGAGACCACAAAGCCACAGCTGGCTGACGCGAGCCAATTTTACTGCCTACTCGGAGAGCGATTGCCGGCAAACACAAACCCGGTTGGCTGATGTGGCCTGGAGAAATGTGTTGAACTGACTGACAACGGTCGATGGAAAAATGATGCAGTGCGACTGTTGATTCCAGAGCGGCGTAAATCGGGCTCTGTTGGGCCGGTTAAGATCTCTTTCTGTGTTTGAAGTGTTAACAGAAACATTTCATTATACTGTAAAACGCTAATCTCAAGTTTGTCTAAATCAATAGTTCTCAAACTTTATGGATCACATGCTGCCTTTAATCCAAATAGCTGTGTCTCAATATACTGGTATTGACAAAAGCTGTGATGTTCATAACTGTGATTAATGATATTGTTAATACTACAAGTAATCAGGTAGTCATTTTTCAATCTCTCTCTCTCCCAAAATTCAAAAACTTTTCATTTCAATAGATATTACAGTAATATTGTTACATTAAATATTTAGATTACATTGTAGTGTGATATTGTGAAAGCCCAATCACATGCATACCACAATATCATAATGATTCATTGCTTATTGATTTATTTGATTGCTTTTATTGTTCTGGGAATGTATCATCAATTATAAGTAGTAGCCTTTATTTGCAGAAACTGAAAGGGGAGAAAGTAGTAAAAAAAGCGACATTTTTAACTTTAATATTTGCAAAGAAAATGAGTTCATGTTCTGTTTAACCTACACAATACTAATGTTCAACATAATGCTTTTCTGTAAAAACACTGGATCCCAATGGGCTTTCTTTTTAAAATCACCATTGATTTACTCATTTTGCCGCCGCGCTTCATCAATCTTAGGTGCAGAGAGTTTCAGAAGAAAACCCACTGTTCTTTTTCTACACATTGTTTCCTTGCTTATAAAATAAGTGTATGGAGCAATTGGAGTTTATCGCATGACCTTGGTGTCAATCTTGGCTCAAATCTCTTTCTTGCCTTGAGATAAATGCAAACAGCTGCTGTTCGTTACACAGACTATTGCTCCCCATGAAGATTTTACACTGGGCACCGGCGATCTCAGTTCCACAACATGACTCAGTTTCGGCCCTATCTGTATTAATACAGAACCCAAAGTTCTTTATTGTGCCAAGATGAGGGGTTTTATTACGATTATTGCGACCTGGTTTCAAGAGTGTACATTTGATCATATAATATTATTTTAATAGTCATTACACTTTAGTTTACATCATAGCCAAATAAAACTATGATTTATTGCATTAAGATGTACAAGTTGAGTCATGCTTCACTTTTTTAAAGCAATTCAAAACGTGTGCATGTGAAAATCTGTTTCCTTTAAAGAAGTTTCTTTTGGTAACCTTTGGAAATAGACTAAACCAGAAATCTCATATCTAAAAAGGTAACAAAGGTAAGGTATATAACAACACCTAAGAAAGAAAACCAGATGTCTTCTTTGAAATTTCAATTATTCATTAATAAGATAAAATGAAGGAACATTAAAATGTCTTTTTTAAGCAATTTTAGAAAAAAATGTCTAAATAAGACACGCGTGTAAACTACCAAAACATACTGTACAAAGGAAATGTGCACGTCACACAACAGTTGAACACAACAGGCACAGTCACGTTTATTTAACCAGTGTTTATTTTCTAAATAATACATATCAGGAAAAATAACATTGATGTATTTTATTGTTATAATGCTTGAGGAGTTCATGAAAATATACAGTATGCTAGTCTGCTCTGTGACATCACATTATATATATATATATATATATATATATATATATATATATATAGATAGATATATAAAAACAGACAACAGTGGCAAAATGCTCACAAGATACTCATGAAAAATGCCAAATGGTAAAAACCAATGGGTTATTACAACAACAGGATTGTGGTAAGTGCCCTAAACAGTGCATAAAGTGTGTATACTGAGTGAAGTGGGTATATTGACTCGAACCAGTGCTTATTATGGAAACCATCAGTGTAAAAACTGAACCCTGCGCGGGGTCGCTTTTTCGGAAACACAGAGAAGGAAAAACAGGTCAGGCCGTATAATGTCTGGTCTTGATTTTTATGTCAGTGCAGTCGCAGAAGAACATGGAGACCAGACCATGACGTACAATATGGAGCAGGTCATTTAAAAGAACGAACAAAGAACACTCTCGTGAAAAAATATATACTGTAACAAATAATATATAACATATTTGATATGAAGGTTTTGGAAAGAAATTAAAAGAACAAATAAGAACACATTTTGGATACGTTTTATCTCTCCACGCAATAACTTTTAGGATAAATACATCTACGCAATTCTCTGACGGAAGTAGCACACCATCAAAATGTTACACAGCAAGTATGGGAACACGGCTTTGATCATGCAACTGTAAGGTTCAGGGTATCGGAAAACATGCTGAACGGACGCATGGATGTTAAACTATATAATAATGTCAGCTATATAATAAAAACACTTTTTCTATGTTTGAAACCGTCTGAGAATGCAAAGTGACTTCGGGCTGTTCACACGGCAAGCACAGCACACGTGAAATCTGAACGTATAAACCTATATATATATATACTGTATATATAAAACAGGACATGGTTCGTTGAGGTCTGAATGGATGAACGTGACGACGGCTCTATCTGGAGATTCCGAATCTATTCACGAGGCTCTTCTATACGTGGCCGAGAATCAGCCGCCACAAGCGGTCTTTCAGTTTCTCTCACCCATTCTACTATTTACACAAAACCACAAGACCGCTTCAACGTATCGACCGAGCGACTGGAAACGGGACCTCGCCGACCAATTTCACCAGAATATACAAACATATGGAATCTAAAACACGGGTGGAAGTCAATACAGCAAAGGAAGGCTTTGTACAACTTTCCAAAGGTGACGTTTCTATAACGTTTTCCTTGTGCATCAAAGACTTACTCTCGTACAAGTGGAGTGGCCGTAAAAAGGTTTGCTTGTTTGCGGTAGAATCAGACCGTTACTTTCTAACAGCAAGAAAACAAGACTTTTGATCACACCAAATAACACTGGAGACATATAAAAATAACTTAGATGAATCGTGTAAATATAAATAAACAAAAAAAATACGTTTTTAATAAATAATTATATTATTTACAACATCGTATATTGCTAAGAGATTTAAATTACTAAAATACTGAATAAGCAGCAAACATTACAGGCATGAGGTACAGTACAGCAAAAAAATATCCTGTTTAGTTTACAGTAGACTGTAGAGGTTTCTCTTCAAACGTGTTCACCAAACAACAAATTTGTTTTTCATGGCTTTAAGAGAGACATTTCCAGGAAAAAAGGACAGAAAAGGAGACGGCCGTTTGCGTACGATACCCTTACACGCAGAACTACGTGAAGCTGCCGTACGTATGTGAAGATAGAAACCGGTTGTTTACTGCTTCATAAGATTGCACATATATACTGTATATACTATATCTTCTAGGCACTCTGTCCAAGTGATGTTTGTATTAAAGCAGCAGTATTTCAGCATTTACTACATACAGTTAAATACTAGCAACAAAGACGCAGATTAAATACGACATGATCTTTACACTGAAGGTGGCTCTCGCAGGTTTTGCTTTCGCATGGTTTTTATTGACGGTCTTCATTAATCTAAGCTTTCAGCCAAAGGTAGCAAACAGAATCGATTACCAAAACAAAAACAAAAAAACGCTATAACATACTATTGATGCTAAAACACCAATTCTACAATTACGATAACATGTCTGAACATAGCAGCTTATTATGGTAAACGTTTTCTCTCTTTTTATCCCTATTTCTTCAATCAAACGACTACAAAGACAAGTGCAGCAACTGTGGTCAACGATAAAAATACTGATGGCTTCAGACATTTTGAACATACGCGCACAGAAGGTCCTGCAAAACATGGTATTTGATACATTTATTGTTAGACGTTAATCGCGTTGAACTAACTTCTGGCATGACCGATTCTGGGTTGGATAAATGGACTTGCTGTAAAACAACACAACAGCTGTTGTTGTTTTTCACTTCATACTTAATGTGCTCTCTGGAGGAAGATGCCGTTCAGATTTACTTTAAGAGCCAAGGGAGACGGTGATAAAGGCTCCGAAGCCTGTTCGCAGTTTCTCATATATCTACAAATGGTTTGTATTGGAGCGATGTGTGGGTATTAAAAGCTAATGAGCGTCAACAGTACGCCGGATCAGACTAGGGATGGTAAGCACCACTTTAACACTGGGCATTCTAGTTCTATAAAAAACATAATGTGGGCGATTATACTGTAATTGCGCGCTGCGGTGAAACTACACACGCTTTACAGTCATCCAGTAATGATGTTGTTTGTGTGAGTATAATGAGCACAATGTCAATTAATAACTAAATGTCATTTTTTCTTGATTCAATTTGGTAAACTTTGTGACTACGGTACTTCAGTTCATGAATGAGAAAACGCTGACTGACTATTTTAAAGCAGTTCAAAACATAGTGTTGACTCCCAACTTCGTCCACGATCAGATTGACTCATTTTTTTCTGGTTTTCCAGTCTTGGGGTCGAACTCATTCTCCTAATATTGCATTTGGATGAGCGGGGAAATTTGGTTGTAATTAAAATCTGATCAGCTGAACAGAATGCAATCGGATGTTACGTTGCTTTAATTTTCTTGGAATGAATGAATGGATGGATGGATGGACGAATAGATGGATGAATGGATGGATGGATGGATGGAAGAATGGATGGATGGATGGATGAATGAATGAATGAATGGATGGATGGATGGATGGATGGATGGATGAATGGATGGATGAATGGATGGATGAATGAATGGATGGATGAATAGATGGATTGATGGATGGATGGATGGATGGATGAATGGATGGATGGATGGAAGAATGGATGGATGAATGAATGAATGAATAAATGGATGGATGGATGGATGGATGAATGGATGGATGAATGGATGAATGGATGAATGAATGAATGGATGGATGGATGGATGGATGAATGGATGGATGGATGGATGAATGGATGGATGGATGGATGGATGGATGGATGAATGGATGGATGGATGAATGGATGGATGGATGAATGGATGGATGAATGCAAAGCTATGAGGAGCTGAATTAGCTCGGAGTTACACATGTTTTATGGAATTCTAGTATATGGGTTTTTACTTGCAGTGGATCTCAACTTTTTTTCCTTTGTGCTTCCCCACTCACAATTTCAATAACTATAAAATATGATTGACAAAACAAGATATTTGTTCATAATTTTAAACATTGATTCTTCTGCTTATTTAAATGCTTGTTTAGTCTTTTTTTTAGGTCAACCTGAATTTGAAACACATATGAAATGGGCGGTGGGAAAACCTGGAGTGGAATGCTCGGCCGTCTCACATACTCTGTTCAATCTTCTTTTGGCATTCATTTAATTGGCTAAATAAAAACGTAACGCCAAACGTAGTCCAAAATAGAAGATATTCAATATTACAGTTTTGATGATAGACAAGACTGTACAATGAGCATTGCTGTCTTACTGAATATTGTGCACGGCCGACTCATAGCCATGATGATATTTAGTACACTGTTAACATCAGTCCTGATCATTTTGCTTAAAGCGAAAGTTCACCCCAAAAATGAACATTCTTCCATCATTTACTCACCATCATGTCCTTCTAAACCTGTTTGACTTTCTTTCTTGTGCAGAACACAAACCAAGATATTTTGAAGAACATTGGCACTCGTGGACGAGGGTGAATGAATGATAACTTTTTTCGTAATTTTGGGGTGAACTGTCCCTTTAAATGTGTAATAGCAGCTTTAACATGACTGTATTTGCCTTTAAAACGGTGTGATATCCTTTAAAGATGCGTTTTGAGCCGAGGTACAATCTATCAGACAGCACATTGTGATACATTAAACTACAAACTGTTCACTGGAAAACAGCAAAACGAGCAGCAACTGGGGTTGTAACTCACAGGATCAACACCTCCTCTGATGATGTTCGGCTTCATTTCTAGCTGATCTACGAGTTTTTGTGATTTAGGGCCACAGCAGCTGCACTCGAACATCTAGTTCCGTGAAATATTCCCATCATCCCTCTGCGTCTCATAGAGGCGCTGAGGTCGCCAGATAGATTTTCGTTACGGTTGTAAGAGCAGCGCAAACATTTGGAAGAGTGTGAGCTATTTGTGTGCAGCCCGTCCCGGATTATATATTATTTTGTGTTCGAAAAATGCCAAAAAACAGAACTCTTGACATGAAAATACACAGTAAATGGATTAACAGTCAGCTAGGTGGTCTCAGAGGTCAAATGTTATGGGGCAAATATTATCAAAGGTCCAGTATTAATATTCGTCTGATTGTTTTGTTCCCTTTCCCTCCTTTTTTCCTCTGTACATGAAAACACTGCCATGGTTGCGGTTTACAAATAATGGTCAATGAAAGCAAACATAAAGGAACGAAACTGTCAGCACAGGCTTGTTTAAGCCCAAGTTTGGTGACATCTACAGTTGCTATTGCCATTGGATGCGTTCGTGAAACTTCCATTTTTCTTTCCTACTTAAAATCTATCGTTGATGTGTTTGGTCGTTTATTCATTTTTTGGGGTTGAGTGTCATACCCTCGTAGGTTGTTGTTGGATGAGGAAACAAGGGCATGATGGCTGGTATGTTGGAGTGTGGTGTGAGTGGAGAGACCCTCTGATAAGCAGCATGTTGAGGAATGATTTCCCATCAGGCCCCTGGGTGCCACCGAGGGGGTTCGAAGCTCAGCCGATGGACCGGTGACGGAATCCTTTGTTGTTTTCCTTTGCGTGTGGGTCTCGACATGCACAGTCTCCTCGAACGTCACACGACATTGGGAACGGGATCACCTGCCGCAGACGAAACATCAAAGTGAGTTGAGCTCATGGGAATTCGATTACACATTCAGCATGGCACTGATCTGTTATTGCAATGCACGGCATCTCACCCTTAATTTTTAATAAAAAAAGAAAGTTAAGTTTGAGATAAACTACAGTGATTTTAACCACACAACCTGCAGTCACACCGTCAGAAAAACGATTACTAGTTACTAGTTGCTAGCCAGCACCCGGAGTATTTAATTATACAAAAATGACATGTAAAAATATGAAATCAAGAAACATTGACTTCTATTGTGCAAAATGATGTCAAACTTTGTTTTATAAAAACAAAATAAGAGCAATATAGCGTAAACCCCAACGCAGACGCTGTGTGCTTTCCAGTCATTTTAGTCAGAATATACATACAGTCATAAACAAAATACAGAATCGAGTGCAGTGTTTAAGATGCACAGTGCATTAACTGTCCTTTCGTCAATGAAATCCTTTGGACTGACGAAAATGAGTGCATGTTAACACAGCTACTGTTAAAACCCATGTGAGCGCAGTGTAAAACGACATATGCGTAGAGCAACAAGAGGTCTCTTGTGTAAGGCGAACTGGGGTAGTGGTGGGTTAATGGCCTCTCATTGCCCTGTGAAACACACAGGCTTTCCCTTTTCGGTGTCCCCAACCACCATAGGGGATTTTCCCAACTGTAAATCTAGTCCATTCATGAAGCCTAAGAACTCTGGCTGACAACATTCCCTCCACCGCCACGCTCCTCATAACAGCCGACCAACACTTCTCCAGTTGTTGACCGTGTGCGTGCGCATCTTCTCAATGTTTTTGTTGCCCTTGGCCATCCCTGAACAGCTTCCAGGGATAAACAACAAAATGCCGCAAAAGAAAAAATTTTAACGAATGCCTTTGTTTCAAATATACAAGAGGTGGATTTGTATAATTTTAAGCGTAAATATCTGCATATGAATTTACATTCAAGTAAAAAAGTCAAAGTGGAACCGACACTTCGTACACCGTAAATAAACAATACTTTACACTATTTCACAAGACTCAAACGCTGAAGCTGACACAGGCTTGAAAGAAGGATGCTCGAGATTTCTGCAGTAAAGTTTGAACAGTCAGGGCACCTTTCATTTCGCAAACCTTGCAACCACGGAATGTTCTCTAAACATGTGACCTTCTCAATGGTGATGTCATCGTGCCAGTCAGCAGACAGTCTGCGATTCCTCCAATCGTTTCTGGAAATATCAGCAGGTCAGCAACCACGAGGTTTCATTTGGGGAATGTAATGAACCTTATAAAAATGTTTGACTTTTTAAGATAAAAATGTTGAAATCCTCCTGCAGACAACAACACTTTAGGTTTCAATTTGGGTTGAATTCGGAAAGGATTGTTTATCATCTCTTTCCACTTAACGCATCACCGAATTCACTTCTTCCCCTATGACTTCACCTCCAAAACGGAAGACCTCATCATTCCCGGCACGGATTCAAAACCTGGTCATCTTCAAGCCCAACAAACCAACAGGATGCTTTGTGTCAATGTTGCTCTTCTGTCTGCTCGCAGCCCTGGCTGGTTTTTCCTAATTGCTCCGTGGCCCTGCGAGGGCGGTGATCCGCTATTGATGGCGCATTTGGGAGGAAAACACCTTGGCTGACAAACACAAGCTATGTATTCTATGACTTACGTATTTGAACATTGGGTTGAAAAAGTAAAACACATGCAGTACAAAGAACTTCAGAGAAAGACTTTCAGTGGGGACACCAACATCTGTGTTTACTAAATCCAATAAACTATCAAACTTTACAAAACCAAAACATCATATCAGAGCTATTCGGCATGACCCGACCAACTAATATCTATGTGACCTCTTTAAGGTTATCTTGATGATCTTTAACAGCTACACTACTTAAACTGCTTTCAGGTGATACAAACATGTTCATATTGAAAAAGTCACATCTGGAAAGAGTTTACACTGGTATTAATGGCATGTTAATAATATAGTGCGTATTAAATACAACTAAATGTTCTGTGGAGTTGGAGGGTTCCCAAAATTGGTTGTACAGTCAAGGCAAATAGACACTTTCATATCCTTAAGTTTGAAAAAAAAATTGTGTGTTTATTGACAGCAGGTAGTTTTAGTATTTGCTTTGGTAATCCACTGGGGTGTGTAAACGGCCCACTCGAGATCATATATGATTTACAACTGTATTTAAAAGTTAGCAGACCACTTCCAAACGTTGTTTCTAAGGTTTTCACAACAAGCTGTGTATTCTGCCGGGAAATGCGTCATCACACACGCCAGTCTTTTTGTTTTTGGCACAGTGCAATGGTGAAGCGGTCCAACATGCTTCCAGGGTTCACTGTTGTAATTTTGGAGAAGTTACTTCATTCTTGGTCTGTCAAAAGAGAGCCGTACTTTTTCTGGCAGCCAGGAAAACTTGCTCAAGGAAAAAGCAACGGAGGATCAAGTGAAAGAGGGCAGAAGATGACAAGTTCATTAAAAGAGAAGCGTACACAAGCCATTGTGGAGCTCACGATCTTTACCACTCAAGATGAAATATGTGCATTTCTTCTGTGAGTGAGGTGAATGTACATATGGAAATATATATGCTACCATTTGTTGCCATGGATTTGGAAAACAAAACAAAACGCTTCAGCTGCAATGCCTACAAGGCATTGTGGGTAGCGTGGGTGCCCTTAAAGATTTCCTCTCCACGAAGATAATTACGATACAAGACGTATTACCCTGCCTTACAATATAAATCTATAATAATAATAACAATTACACACTTTAGTTTATATGCTGAACTACACTTCCCAGAATATAATTTTGGTGAAAAATGAGCAAAATACCACGTAAAACCACATTCTCGCCATGCCCAGATATACTACGATAAGACCACGATAAAGATTTATATTCTGATCTGTCGGATTAGATTTAGTGGTAAATGTTAGGTTTATGTCATTCGTTTTTGTGTGTTTACGTCATGTCTGGGAGTGAAGAAAAGGTCCAGCTACTATATCATATATGTTTGGCTGCTGCTGGGGAAACCAATCATTCTTCATTTTCATTTTCTTCATACAATCATTGGATATTGTCAGTACAGCACAGCGCCATAAAGTTCCTTTTATGGGTTTTTATAAAAAGGTTACTAATTGATCTACCAATATTAATGAGTATTGTATATCACCACTTCCCTTTTAAAGTACTGTAAAAAACTAAGAATATAAAAATAAAAGCTAATTCAAAATATGAATAAAACTACAATTAATCTGATCGGAATGTTGTATACTGTACACATACATAAATATACATGATATACAGCATGTGGCCTATAGATATTAGGTCAACGTCAACTAAACATTTTTCAGTGTTTTGAGGCTATAATGAGAATACTTTTGTATTTAAGTTAAAATTTTGTTCAAGAAATTCATAAAATTTCTGTATATTTCTTACCTGTTAAGACATAATAGCCCTCAATTATACTGTTGAAAGGCTATAAATAATGTTAAAATAAATAAAAAATAATCCATTTAATAGAGACATCAGCTGCAGTAATAATATCAGAATCTTTCTTTCTTTCCTAAAATGATTCTGTTAAAGAAATCTGTTGTTTAAGTATATTTTAAAACATTAATGTTATGTGCGATCGTGATTAATCAGATTTTTTTAATCGAATGACTAATAGATATACATATACATGAATGCACACTCATCTCAAATGTATAAATATGTGTTAAAATATGTGCTTCGAATCCAAATCAGTTTATATTCTTAAATCTTTCCATAATGACTTTGCCACCAATTCAACTAAAACGTTTTTGTAAATTTGCAACCCATAACTTTCGCCTTTCAATCGCCATCTCTATTGCAGGTTACTCTGCGTACTTTATGTGTATTCAAGTCAAATGACGTCAAACTGTTATAGAGTATTCTGTGAAGTCCCGACAGATACAATTTTAAACCATAACTATCGTGCATATAATGCTTACATTTATAATGTTTAATTGTAATTACCCATAAAAGTAGAGGTTGTAGTGATAAAAGCCTTTCATTTTTCACTGCTTTAAAAAGTGGCGTCACTGATTCGTTATGAATGATTTTATTATATTTTATTTTAATCTTACCTTTTTGGTTTTGACAGTGGAATGACAACAGTCTCCACCATCGTAGTTGCAGAATGCTCGGTTGTTGATGGCGTCGCAGTAGTTGTCCCCCATGAACGGCTAAAGGCAAAAACACAACATATAAACCTAAACAACTTCCCTTATCAATCACGATACGTTAATAAACTTTGCAATCACAATTTGGCTCGACGCCAAATAACGATGTGCTCCACCATAAACCCCCATCCATCCGTGAAAGAATACAAACTCATAAAGAAAGAAAGAGACAACTATTCACACTTGCATACATCCACCACCGTGTAAAAATAGACGCACAGACTCGAGTCTGTTGCAATTATGTTGCCCTGGAAAAATTGAGCTAGTATTCCCGGGCCTGTGGATGGAGGAGGCTGCTTTTAATGGGGAAACCAAAGCCCTATTAAACTTCTATTTGTCTCCCTCAGGAGTTACTACACATTTCCATCCTGACAGGCACAGGAGGTTGCACAACACACCTGTGACCTTTTGCAGTTTGAAATCATCTCTCTGGCCCGACCCAAATGCTTTCGGAGGGCGCCTAATAACCACCCATTGTAACTGGGTCAGGATGAGGTGGGCTCCAAAGTCTGCAGGTTTGGCCCAGATTTACAAAAAAATGGACCGGTCACCTCGCTGCCATCATACTGCAGACATTTTGGCCCCACTGACTTCCTTTGTATGGACAACCAACCACTGAGAGATTTCTCAAAATCTGTTTTTTTCTGCATTTCGTAGAACAAAGAATCATTTGAATGACATGAGAGTGAATGAATAAAAGAGTTTTTATTTTTGGTTGGTCATTCATTCAGTGTGTTAAACTGGAGAACCTGATCATTCGGATTCGTGAATGAATCATTCTTTGAGGCCTGAATCAACTGATTCATTCACTCAAATTCATTCATAAATCAACTTTACAACTTCTCGTGAATGTCTGAAAGAGAGCTAATCTGTACAAAAGTACAGAAACATTTTAAGCTTTGTAGGCCATTTACTTTCGTTTGAAATTTAGGCACTTTCAGTTTAGTGTTGTCGAAATGCAAGAACCACATGTTCTACAAAACAAAAGATGATCAAAAAGCAAAACATCTAGTAATGTCGGTTCAGTCTTTTCTTTGGCGAACGTACAGTACATTGTTCTCGATAAATATCTGACGCTAACATTAGCACTTCCTCAAAAAACTCCATCTGCGAGAAGACACAGTCGCCGTTTTTTCATTCCTACTTCAGGAATGTGATATCCTCCAGACGAGGTTTCCAGGTTCCTCTAAAACGCTTAAGAAAACAAATTAGCCTTAAAAACAAAACAAAGGTGGTAACAAATCCCCCTTGTCTGCTTTTGTTGGCTTTGTTAAACCTGACTCAGATCGGGCAAGACTGGTCCACGGAGTGAAAGAGAGGAAGACACCAAGCACAGCGTGTTTATTTATGTATCTGACTTCAAAGAGCGTGAGAAGATGGCAGAAACAACTGCTCAAGGTCAGGTTCCAGAGAAAAACCTCGGCCAGACCTCCATGATTGCGTGGAGCTCAGAGCTATGTCTGAAAGATTAACTCAAGACGAAACGCAAATGTCGTCGTCGTGCAAACACAAATGGTGAAAAATGAGCAATAATTACAATATGTGGTCGATCTTACCTCACATTCCTTGATGCAATGGAGAGCTTCTGGGTTAGGGTACCACTTGAGTCCCATGGTGCATACCATATTCTATACGACAGAGAGAAAGTTATGTGTAAATAACCTCAGTTTTTAAAACCAGTGCTTTAATTGTGAGTTGAATTCAATGAAGGCTTTATTGATTCGTCTGGGAATAACTAGGTTTAAAGGAATGGAGTCATTTAACTCCAGGAGTGTTCCCCGGTATAGGTTAACACAGGTAGAGTGGATGTTTGGAGAGGTGAAATGACGTGGTCTGGGTGAATTTCAGATTCAACAGCGAATGGAAAGGCTCAGAGTAAACAGAACGTTTCTAAGAAAGCAGGCATTTGCCCTTCTGGCTAACTGTGGCCATCCGCACACTTAGTATTCAGTGTCACACGAAGGGCTCAAGCGGCTTGTTTACTCAAGGCCTAATTTAAACCTGCGCCTGAACTTCTGCTTGTTTTTATAGTTCCTCCACAGGCACAGGCTGCACGGGGCGAGCTGTGTTTTGTATTAAATAGGCTTTTATACTATCTGATCACAGACACTCTTGTTGTTAAGGCCCTTTACACGATTCTCAATACATGGTCAAGACGCAACCTCTCGTGGTGTCTGCTTGCAAGACGTTAATTTACTAAGAGGGGGGTTAAGAAATGTGCATGCTGTGCAACAACCTTACATCTCCATGTTGCGTGAATTTAATGTTTTGTCATGAGTCATTAAGATTAGTCACACTTTACGTTTTGACTGGGTTTTGCAAATATCTAACCAATAAAAAGTATGAAAAAGTGCTTGTCAACTTCGACAACGCAGGATGCACACAGAATTTAGAAATTCAAGGGATCGTAAGGACAGCGACGATATGCGCATTAACGTTTTATTGAGCACTTATGTTTGCGAAACCATTTAAAAAACATTTTAAGCGTCTTCGCCTTTCTGTTCTGTAAAAATATTTAAACAATTACGTGTTTTGAATGACACGTGAGTCGATGTTTCAAATGAGACATGCATAGAGATGCATGCTTTGTTCTTGAATAAATCAGTTTTGAAAGAATCGACTGAAAAATTCAGCGCCTCAGTAATAATGCCACTACTTCCTGGCCGTTTTAGTTATACATTTAAAATAGTATTGTTCTAAAGATTTTGATCTAATGGTTTCAGCTGCGACAACGTAAACAACAGGTATTGTAACAGGGATCCTATTCCTTTTAATGGCCACTCTCCCAGAAAAGCACGCCCACGTGTCATCCACCAAACGAAAGACAAAGAGCTAGCGTGAGAGAAAGACCACACCAACGAAAGAACACGCCTATCAATGCCGCTTCCCTTGGCTGACGGAAGTTTAACCGTGTTTGTTTGCTCACTGCATTCGGGTGATGAATGTTATTTAAACGGTGGATATAACGCTGGCTTTGGAGTTCATTTGAAACTAATAGATGGTCTCAACGCTAAAAGATGCCGGACATGAACTGCAAGAGGTAAGTCGATCTAAATCATATGTCTGTGTTTTGTTGGCAATCGGCGAAGGGATTAATGTGATGATGTGTTGTGGGCTTGTGCTTTAGTTCCGTCCCACTGCTTGTCTTTTTCCGGAAATAATCGTACAGCTTTATCTCTCTTTTTTAAACTGATCAAACTAAATACTCTTCGAGGATAGAAACTGCGTGTGTTACCCCATCTTTAAGTTGATACAATTGATATATAATAGAAATATCAATTAATATTAATATAAATTAAATGTAAAATTAATGTAATAATTATGTTAACTTCCGGCCAGCAAACGCAGCTGATGGAACTAATAGATGAAGTCTATAGATCAATGTCACGCATTGAATTAGTTCCCGCAGTAAAAAAATGCTGCAGTATACTTATATAGCATTTACTATGGTAAAATAGTAAAGTTTTCGAGTCTTACAACGAGTATACCAGAGTTACTAAAGTTTATCAAATGAATAAACGACAAAATACTGTAGTGTATATTAAATATGTATACTGTAATATGTTGCAGTACACTACAGTTTACTATAGTAAATACAAAAGTGAACTACAGTATTTTTTCATGTCAATTGCTCGCTTGATTGGTCTTCAGTGTTTCATATAACCAGTTATTCTTTATTATTAATTTATGCAATCAAAACGTTTTTTGGTGCATTTTGTAGATCTAAATGATGAATTACCACAACATCGCACAGCACCGCGTTACCACTTGATATCATGACACTTCACCTGGTATTGTTTCGTATAATATATTTATGGTATCGTGACAACCCAAATATATGATGCTCTCCATCAAGTCTTTACAAATTAAAATAGAGTTCAGAAAACTGCTCTAAAATGTTGTCCTCAAAATGACAGTAACTGCTTTATTTGCAGCAGATAAATATGGGAATATGTACGTCTCCTCTGCTCCCAGACGCAGGAGGTAGATTTGTTTGTGCTTCCTAAGGTTCCACACGCAGTCTAAATAATCAAGCAAAGAACCACATGGCGCAAACCACACTGAAAAAAACAAGAAGCAATCAGACCGCACCAAAGAACCTCCACAACACTAGAAGAAGAAATGCGTATACGGAATGAAAAAGCCAGACGACCTCATAACCGCTCGCGGGCATGATGTCACTCGAAAATGTCATTCAGGAGTCCATATATAAATCGATGACATAGTGAAGACGGAAATGGATATTCCTTGAGACCTGCGCGGCCCCGGTGACCTTTTCAGTTTGCGCTACCGATGTAGTATGAAATCACCAGTTTCCATAAAGATATGGAAGAATCGGCGCATTTTTGTCTCTTTCCATGACTGGAAATGAGTCATTCGATTAAGTGGCCCCGGAGTTGCGTGGCGTTTCGCGGTCTACTCCCGTCAGCGAAGGCTTCTCTGCTCCTGCGATAAAATCGTCCCTTTCCTCTTGACGAGCGTGAGAGTGAAAGGAAAGAGCCGTTCAAAACGTTACAGCGAGAAAAACAACCCCCGGCCATACTGTCGTCTGTCATCCACCGAATGACGGACTGAGACCACCATCTGGAATACGACAATGGTTCAAAAGCAGTTCAGAATGCTGTCATGTTAAGCGTTCTTTGGTCGGCAACCACTTCTTTTGTCCAGCTCTGCGGTTGGGCTGTTTTGAATCGAAACAGGGACTCTGAGGGAAAATAACATTTGGTTTGTATGTTCATTCATCAACACCGGGTATTTTGGAAGCACTTCACGTCCAGTCTCAGACGCTCTGAGGACATGAGACGGGGAAATAAGTTGTATGCGTCACTGCCTTATAGAAATGTTTGTTTGGGTCTGCTTATATTCTTACAAAAGTTTCCTCAACAGGGGCTGGTTGTAAAATGCGCCTTAAAGTGATAGTGCACCCAAAAATAAACATTATGTCATTAAAAGTGCTTCTTGCTTTCAAAAGCACAGTAGAAACAGTCCCCGGTGTAAGTGTGCGGTGGTCTGGTCAGAGTTCTATTTCGGTCAAGTAAACATGATGATACACTGGATTTTAAAACCGCGCCGTCATTTCCATTTTTGATTAACGCTTAATCTGCGTATGAATCATAACGCTTGCGGCGACTGGAGTGCGTTTACATCACAAAAGGTTTATTTTGACTTCCTTAAGTGTTTATGGTACAACCCTGCGTTTCGTAGAAGCTACGTCACGCTGGCGTTAAACAACACTACACAGTGTTACATACAGGTACTGAATTATCAACACTTTGGAAGATTCGACTCGTATTATGGCCTCAAATATTTATCCTGTGTGTGACATCGACCAAAAATATACTCAAATTTGGAAACCGAGACCACAACTCAGAAGACAAAAACATTTACAACAGTTATGTAAAGTGAGCCCACCCAAACGTCGCACGCACCGTAACTTTGGGTGGGTTCCACCAGTGGTCTTTCATCACCGCTTGGACGGTCATGTTGCCGGGCAGGAGAATCACGCTGCTGCTGGCATCTCGGCAGGACACCTCGCACTCCTCTCCTGTTGACCAGCACAGACGGTTATACAATCAGCCATTGTGTATTGAAATTCACAGGCTAAGCATTTACAAAATAAACGTTGCAGAAAAAGCTTTTGTTATCTCATACAGTAATGTACTAGTCGTGTGTGCAAATAGACAGAGACCTATCCGGTGTCCGCTCTTGCAGTTGAGATGGATGGCTGGGCTGAGATTCTGCGGTAGAGAACACTGTCCCGTCAGGTTGGGGCAGAGACGCAATGAGCCGGTCCAGTTCCCGTCCTTTCGACATCGGATCATGTTGGTGGAAGGACCCTGGAGCAAAAATCCAATGTTTTTATTCATGTTCTCGAGGGACAGAAACGTAACCAATCGTCCTGGACAACACATGTATCTGATATACTGTATAACAGGAACATCTTCAAAAGGCGGAGGCCACGATTGGGAGCGCATGGTTCTGTTTGTCCCTTTTAAAGTATTAGCATCGACCGGATCACTTCATTCTGGGGGTTTGGGAACCGGGCCTACTCAGTGCGGCACAGGAGGCTTTTGTCACAACACTGCTCCGAGGGTCAAGAGAGCAGAAAGCGTGCTATAATCAATAATCTGAATTTTAAACTTAATTGATAACCTTTGGTTTCTTGGCAGGGACCTTATATACAGTATAGTAGCTGCTCAGAAAGTATTGAGCATTCTGATGCTCAATAAATAATGTGGTGGTTATAAAAAATAGAAATCTTGAGCAGTCTGACAAATACAGTTTTTTGCATTATTTTAGCAAAACATTGAGACAATCGTGATTGATCATTTTGGTTTTTCAGGATGGGTCTGCAGTGGTGATGCAGCAGGATGAAATGGAGATATTAGTTTGGGGAGGGGGTGTAGTTACAAATAAATAAGATGGGTGGGAAATTCATCTAGAATGATCCTTATGCGGTGATCAATGTTTTGTCTTTGCCAGGTTCATTTGGACAGGTGCTTACATCCATTGGCTCATTTGACATGTTTAATAGGAATATACATAAATATTGTATTCCATATGTTGTGAGGCCTTATTTGAAAAACACATAATTAATATAAAGACAGATAATTAATAAATAGACATCAAATTGATTGCCGAGTGACATTATAACAAAACTGTCCTTCATATACGGTATTTACACAATTTCTTTAAAACCGTGTATTTATAATATCTACACAATGATATAGCTTATTATTTTTATATTTTTTTATAACATCTAAAAAACATTATATTTAATATATTATGCGTTATATTGTCCATATGTTGTGAGGCCTTATTTGATAAACACATCATTAATATGAAGACAGCTAGTTAATAGATTAGATATAAAATGATGAATGTATAAATACTCATTTTGTTAATGCCAACTGACACTAATACAAAATGTTAATTTATATACTGACATTTATATCTTGCGCTATATATTATTTATGTAATTTATACATTTATAATGTTTTAAAAGCATTATAATTACAAATATTAAATATTTTATTAAATATTATTCAGAAAGAACATTTAGTAATAATGCCAATTGGCATCAATACAATACATATTTTTTACATTTGAGTATTATTAATTTTAAATCTTGATATTATTATGTTTTAGAATATTTCTAGTATTCAAAAAGTGTGAGGGTGTTGTGAATGGGTGTCCCTTAATTTGAACATGGCAACCCTATTTCCACACCACAGCAATTACAAAGAAAAGGTTTGCCCAATGGTTGCGGTCAACCTGACACTGTATTTTCAATGTAGGGTTGCGTTAGTACTAACATGGAGCGCAGTGAAA
Source organism: Barbatula barbatula (assembly GCF_947034865.1). Lineage (NCBI taxonomy): Eukaryota > Metazoa > Chordata > Actinopteri > Cypriniformes > Nemacheilidae > Barbatula > Barbatula barbatula. Next base: position 1,445,086 of record NC_136767.1, read on the forward strand.
CAACACATGCAAGACTCCTTTCTGTTAGTCTAACAGTCATGCTGCTAATTCAAGCCAGAGCAGATGACACCGTGATGTTTAAGAGGGCACGTGATGAGCAGAAAGCACAGCGATGGAGCTGACATCTCGCCGAGGGAGACAGAAAGTGAGAGGAGAAAGAGAATGCGACAGACCTGCTTGCAGTGGCTGTGCTGTCTCACCGTGTGGTTGGACCTGTCGCAGTCGATCCAGCAGTCGCTGTTGAACTGAAAGCCGTTCGTGCACTGGTAAGTGCCGTGAAAGATGGCGGGAGGCGACTCGCACGTGACGGCCACGCACTCACCCAGCTGCCAGGTTCCATCCTCGGTACACTGCCGCTTAAACGCACGTCTGTGATATGTGACGGGAACCATCCTGGGACACAGACAAATCATTCACAATCATTATTTTTCATATTTTCTGAATAAAAAGGTAAATAATAATGACACACAGTTATCTTAGGTGTGTTAAAAGCAAAGGACACAGCCTTTCCAAATACTCCATATATGCACACATACTGTATACTGTAAACTAAAAGTTCGTTTAGGGGTCTCTCACCTCTTGGATTTGTCGGCGTGGGGCGCGTGGTACCCAGGCTTGCACTTGTACTTGCAAAATGAACCGACTTTGAGGTCTGTGGCATTGCAGCGCTTGGTTTGAAGGACAGCGTTGGGTACGGGAGGAGGGATGGGACAGCGCAGCTCACACAGAGCCTCAGGGAAGGACCACATTCCATCCTCCATGCACGTCAGAACATTGTTACTTCCTGAAGAAATGTTAAATGTTTTAGCTAATATTGTGGTTCTAGTTGATTCATAAAATGCAATTCCAGAGGTGACATATTCTTGTACAGCACTGTTTCCTCAAAGTGCATAGAGTTTTTTTAGCTCGATTCGAAGCAGTTGTGGCATTTATAGGGTCGACCTCTCAATCCCAAGGGGCTTGTTGTTTGGGATCCGTTACAGTCTACATACCCACGAGCTGAGCCGGCTCCCGGCACTGGAAAGTGCACTCCTTGCCGTAGGTGGTACCCTCGGTGAACTCAAAGTTGGCCGGGTGCACGTGGTACTTGTCGGGCCGCCCGCAGTCTACGGGTTCACAGGTCACCTGCTTGTTCCATTTACCATCAGCACAGGTGAGCGTCACCGTAGATTCAGACTGTTGAGAGGGAAAACATTCATTCACTTTGTACCGCAACCACTTGAATTCAACAAGCCATCAGATCAAACCATGACAAATAATGTAAATAAATAATAAAGAAGCTCAAATAATAAATGACTTGGATATAACAAAGCTGTCAGAAGGCAGAATGAGGTCATTTTAGACCCGTGTGATGCTTGTCAAGACTTTTGTAGATTTGAATGAATTGTATTTCAGTTTTGTAAAAAAAGCACCATTATTAGCTTAATTTATTCTCAAAACATCCACTTTTGATACATAAAACGAATATATTCATAATAGCAAAATATTACAGATATATAAACTGAACAAAAATGCACAAAAATATTAATTTAACAGTTTTTACAGATTTTTTCATGTATTTTTGAAATATGAAAGTCGAAAACCATAAAATTACAGTAAAAAATTGCACATTTACAAGAAAAACTGAAAAATATGTGCATTTTACGGTTTATTTCTGACACCCCAGCAGTGAATTTTTCCGTATTTAAACGTTTTTTATTATGTTAACATGTTTTTATTGTGTTAGTTAGCTGCGTTTAGTTGTGATGGCTTAAATCAAAACAAGTCAGCCTTCTAAGGAGTAATCTTGTTTCATAAGCCATGTATAGATTCTCTGACCTATTATACAAAATACAAGAATCACTGCTTTTATTAAAATCAAGTTGTCTACAAAACCATACAGCGCCCGCAACTACCTGACTGACCAAACTGTAGTGTGTACAAAGCAGAAACAACAGTCGTAAATTTGTCACCAGGAACAAACCGGCACCGCGAGGTCCTCCATGAATCTAAGCGTGTGAACTACGCTAAAAGGCTGATGCTTTTACTCCACGACAGCAAACGCAAGACTTTTCTGGGCCAAAACAAGTATTGTGATCTAGAAGTGTGGTTTACTGGATTGTTTGACTTTTGCGTGTGGTATAAAGCATTAAGTAAAAAGTGAAGTTTAACATGAACCATACCCGGCATCTTGGACGCGGGCCATAGGTGGGCTTAGAGTCCAGACTGTTTCAATGAAGCAAAGAGTAAAACATGCTCGTCTCCACAGATCTATCCATTTGTTTGTGACAAGCGATGAAAGGCGGCTTACCCAAAAAAAGATGTCAGTGATGTTTATCGAACCAGTTTCTGTGTAGCCAAACTGTTTTTGCTGGCGAGGCACGGATTATTGACACAAATATTGTTTAACTTGCATCCACAAAACATTGCTTTAGTGTGACCCCTGGTCCTCTTTTCTTTCTCTTTTCGGCTTTTATGAAACGGCCAATTTGAACGGGCTGGAGTGTAATGAGCCTGTGGAATCCAGTGCTTATCTAATGTTCTGTACCCTCTGAGGAAACGTGCATGTTGTGTACCAGCACCTAAAACTGAGCAAAGCAGCGGGAAGCATTTGAAATGCAATCCAGACGCAGTTACAAAACACTTTTTGCCCCCTTTCCTTGCCTCTTCCTTTTCTTGCGCTGAAGCTCTTATTGAAAACAGCTCACCATGAAAGTGTGAGTCTTGAATATTTGAGGTGAATATCTGACAGAACAAAACAAAAACATTTGAGTTAAGAATCCGGGGGAAAGAATTTGAAGTGATCATCTGAAAAAATATTTACAAAACACAAGGAAAAAACATCAGTGGTGACGATTTGAAATATCTGAAAAACAACAAGGTCATTTTTTTACGTAGACCTATCTTAAGAAAAACCAAACCAAGAAATAAACCAAACCAAAAGTAAAAGGCTCGGTTCCATCTCATCATGGGACTTCAGCAATATAACAGAACCACTGTCTCAAATAAACCTAAACTAAATGGCGGTCAACAACCTACTCAACATCTCCCTCTAGGGTCAGAGAGAGCGGCGTAAATTTATCATAACAACGCCGAAAAGCGTGTTAGTGTGCATACCTGCCTTCATCATAAAAACTTGCGAGGGGCTACAGAAGTACATAAAAGTGTCATCTCACTTTCCCTCCCCAGACCTCTCTGGCTCTCTCGAACCCATTTCAAAGCTGAATGACAGTTCAGACATGCGGTTTATTAGCCAGCACTGGCTGCATTACAGGAACCATAAAATGACTGACCACAGGCGTGGGGGGGTTGGATATGTGCGTGGGCCGAAAAGGAAAACATAAACTCTTGTGGTTAAACAGGAGAAACACACACACATGCAGGGGGGCCCGGGACCCACCTGTACGCTACGTAATCTCGGTCGGGTGCACACGTAAAACACACACGCACACCATTCCCACTTGGAAGCGAGACCGCGACTCCACCGAGGGGAAACGGCTCGTCGGAGAGGGGGACTGCCGCCCACTAGGGGGTGGCAAATTTCAGAGGGGGCGGAGGTGGTGTCTGCGTGTGGAGTTTCCTTCTTTTAAAACTTTACAGCTGCTGATTCCTCCTCCAGTGAGTATTTAACTACCACTGACTACTGTGCCTAATTCAACACAGATGCAACTGTTGGACCTTCATGTGCACCCCGGCCCCCACTCCGCCTCTCTCTCGGCGCGCACGCGAGCGCACACAAACTCACGAGCGCTACAAAAACAGGGGGGGGGGCAAGCAAACCTCAAAGTCTCAGTTTCCCTCCGCTGTGTTGAAATGTTGTTTGTCTAACAGCGATTTTAGGACATGTTCTGCTTTCAATAACACCTTGGCAAAAACAAGGGGCGGGCAGCCAGGAAGCTGCGGTCACACGGACAAGACACTGTGGTGCTTGTTGCCGTGGTTATCTGCTCCCTAAACGGTCCTCCGATCATAAACCTGGACGCTTGACATGGCCGGTAACCTAAGAAACGCAGATCTATGTCTGTTTTAAAGAAGACTGTATTGGCACCCTCTCGACGATGTTACCGTAACAGGTTAATGTCAAAATGGCTAATTTGTCTCTCGACTGGAGTCTTTGGGAGTGCACATTATTAGCTCCCTGGAGATGGTTGATAAGCTGTAATGACTGTGGTGGGATCAGCACTTTTCCTCTGTAAAGGGCCAACGGCTCCCACACACTGCGTCATCGCTTCTCTCCAGCACACGCGAGCGAAACGTGTCAATTTGCTTTTCGTATTAGCAGGAACGCGGGTACGCTTTGTAGGTCTGACCTTGGAACTGGCAAGTGTGTTAGAACAATGTGCAAAACGGGAATATGAAGGTAACATCAAGTACACGTTTATTAGGCAAATAAAGTATAATTAAGTTTAGTAATGAGTGTAGGTACACATCAACACATTCTCAGACCTAGTTTTGAGAAAGTACAAACTACTAAACTAAATTTAATATTAAGGATGTGTTAAATACGTTGTGTTAGGAGTGCAATCTGAAGCTCACGATGAGAAGAATTTAAGGAGGCTTGGCAAATACACAAAATGCATCCGCAAAGTTGGGCTGCATGATATTGAAGGAAAAGGTGATACCTTGCTAAATGCAATGCGATAAGGGTTCACCTCCGTAAAATCTATTTAAATTTTATTTCAAATGAAAAATTAGATAACCAAAATGCATCTTTTAACATTCAGGGAAAGCAAGAGCTACATCTGCAACCTAATACAAATAGAATAGCTTCACAATTACAGCTTCACATTAAACACAATATGAAAACATGTATAATTTTATGTGCTTGTCAAAAAACGTTCAAAGCAAATTTCACAACAAATTTCAGTCATGTTATGTCACACGAGGTATCGGTCTTTGCTATCGAGTACGAATACATGAGCTTAGTATCGGACTCGATACCGATACTGTTATCGGTGCATCCCTAGTTAATGCAAACTATTCCGATATATGTATTTCGATTATTTCGATCCTTAAATACACTGTAGTTTGACCTTTTTCCAAATAATTTTGTCAAATATATAACCAAGTTGAGGGTTTAGTCTGATCGGTGGCAACTTAATATACCATTTTTTAACAGTATAAATTTTTTACCTTCAATTTTGCATTAGTATAAAATAACTACAGCAATGCTATTACAGAAAACTGTATAAAAAATTGTTAACAATTATTCTCTTGAACTTTAATATTATGAATTACTGAATGTATTTGCATTATACCATGTTTGAGGAGTCTTTCATAATATAATTCTATATGGAGATAAAGTGCAACAGTAGTTAGTATACATTTTACATTTATTTTATTTGCAAATATAACCAAGCAAAACTCAACAGGCTCATTTTGGGTGAGAATACAACCGAGTTACTACATGCGGACGTTGAACGTGTTTAACTTTTAAGCAACAGACAGTTCTGTTTAAAACACTGACCTCAACAAATCTGATGCTTAAATTACAAACATTTAAATGTTTTGTGAACACTGCACAGTTTTATTTTACTTTCACAATGCACTGCTGTGTACTGTATCTACAGCTTCTGCAGGCCATCTTAAAGAAATCCTCTTTATTCCACTCTTACCTTACATAACCGGACTAGACATTTCCCCAATGGCCCCTGAACCCCCCTGCCTGGACCCCAAAGTGCACGGCTGTTAAATAAGCGGAGCCCTCGCAAAAGCGGAGAAAAGCTGTCTGCTGCCTTTCTTTCCAAATGCGCAATAACTTGCGGCCAAGCTTCTCAGTCAACAGCGGCCGCTGGCACAGAATCCACCCAACATACAGTAGACCTCATGTGCTCACAAAGTACACTTCTTTTCTAGTCAATATCTTTAAGAAAATGAAAGCTTTCTTGTCTCTTAACAGGTTGAGCATGGCACTAGCAAAATCGACCTCATGGAAGTCCCAGAAAGATACCGCAAAAGTTGCTGGATGCATTAATGTAAAGACCTGGAAAACTGACCAAAGATGTTTTGAAGGGCCAGAACATCAAACGTTCTTTGTGAGACAAAACTGCTCAGTCATGTGAAGTCGAGTAAATGAATGTCACCGCCACCGCTGGTCTTTTGTGTGGGGCACTGGGGTCAAAGGGTTGCAGTAATCTGCGCTCGTTGCTTAGTAAGGTCCGCAGATCCGCAGCGCCACTGATCCGTGGCCGTCTCTTACACAACACCCCAGGGAGTGCGCAGGAGGCTGAACTCGGACTGTTTTGACGTCTAATAGACTCGAACAAATTGCATCCTGAGCGACTACACGCCGACACTTTCTTGACACGTTCAGCCAGCAGTGAACCAGAAAATGCAAGCGCAATTAACAGATGTGCGAGACACTCACGCACTAAGACACAACCGGACCAGTGTGCACACGTAGAAATACAGGGGTAATATCTGGCCTTGGATTAGATTTTTGGGGGGTCATATATAGGCTATTTTTTTTAAATACGATAAAATATACTGTATTATTATTTTATGAATTACTGAGATAGTTTACCCCAATTTTCCCCAAATTCTGTCTTCATATAGAAACCCACGAGGTGGTGCGATTTCAGCATGCAAAATTAGTTCGGGCTTTGCTGCAACAATGGACAGGAGCGATTCCTCCATTTCTTATTTTTACTGAAAGGTCACGATGTGACGTTTTGATCTTTTGACTGGTCTCACGCATTTACGTGACGCGAATTCGCAGGTCAGAGTTCACCCAACTTGAAAGTCAATGGATCGAAAGGTCAAGTGTGACCGTGGCATAAATCAGTAAAACCAATGTGTAAATAATACATGACCGAACAAGAGTCATTGGTTAAAAAAACACACAAAGCAAAACTGCGTAAATGAGTCAATTCAAGAACGCTTGCTATGTTTAAGGATTTATAGTCTTATGGGGAAATTGTTCATTTACTAAAAAACGCTATTTAGACATAGTTTTCCAACCAATGTGACTAAATAAACAGTATGTCAAAACACCGCTTGAGAAAAAACATCTGTATATTCATGTTTCCCAGACGGTGATTTCCGGAGGCTGGAACTTCCTTTCCGTCACTCACAAATGACTGTTGAGTTTGTTATTCATTTGAACTGTTTTTCTAGCTATTACAATAAAACCAGAAAAACTTCCAGTCCGAGTGCAGGGTGCGAGTGTGCGTATGAAAAATCTTCAGCTTGTCCTTTAATTTGAGCCACATGGGCCGTTCCAGGACAGACCGCTGGCCTGAGTGCCAGCTATTGTGACTGTTCACTTACCGTCTAACAAACCCTTTGTGAGCCATAAATCTTTAGCACTACTTTCTCCATATGTGGTCAGGGCATGAGTCGATGATTAGTGTTTCATCTAATATAAGCCAATGTGTGTTTACTGTGTGTGATTGTGTGTTTCGCACTTCTCTACGAAAACGCAGTAAAACGCAGATTTTATTGCTGAAAATAAACCCACACGGACAGAGCGAGCGCGCGCACACAGAGTAACATCAGCAACTGATACGCATTTAAAAAGCAGTAAACGAACGAGTGGCCGTTCAGGGAGAGTCACGGCAAGATTTTCGTGTGTCACGTGATTCATGGAGCCTTTAGATAGTTCCTGGAAGTTGTGTTTTCCCTTTAAATGCTTTCTTTCTTTCATTTTTTATTCATTAAAGGACTCGTCTTTAAACGATTTAAAAGTTCTTCAAAATCGGACAATCGAACCGCCATTGCTGTAAAAAAACTGTTCCATTGGAGTCAAATCTCCTTCGCAATGGCTATGCGAGTGGCTACCTGTGTTTTGATGATGTCATCGTCTCTGTGGATCTTCAGCGTGTATCCTCGGTTGCAGGTGATGCTGCAGCGCGCTCCGTTGAAGTATCCCGGACTGTTGCACTTCATCTCTGCGTTGGTGACCATTGGCTTTTGACATTCGATGGCATCGCATGAGTAATGGACACAACTGAGGGATTGTGACATTTGCAAAGGTTATAGTTCCAGTATCTCATCCTGACAACTTAGACAATCTTAGGTCATACGGGGCACAAACGTTCATATTCCAATAATTTTAGAGTGCTTAATCAATGTATCATGATTATGTACATTTTTTGTATTAAAGAAAGTACTTTCTCCCATACCCTTTAAATATGCATGGACAATACTATAAGTATACCAGCAATGTTGGCTCAACAAATGGAGTGAGGTAGGTGGTTTGGGATTTTCTGTTTGGCTGACCAATGGCACACACAGGGCACAGTTTGGATAGTCTTGCATGATTTTTTTGCATGATAAGTTAAAGCTAAAATATCTAAGCAAAATTTATTTTCACCTAAATTAATAATAGGTCTTACAAATATTTGTCTTCGACATCACTTACATGAGATATCTTGAAAAAGTCCAAAGATTACATTTTATGATATCAGGATTGACATTCAGGTCTTAAGATTGGTCTTCTCACCTTTGGCCCATGGGGTTGTAGATTTCATTGCTCTGACAGCCGCTGATAGTGATGGGGTCAAAATACTGGAAGGAGCGCAAGCCCACACCTGAGATGGCCACCAGAGGAGAGCCGAAGCTCACTATTATGGCCTTGGTGCGGTAGAAGGCCGCGCTCAGGTCATGACTCACGGGAATCACCAGCGGATTGTTCCGGCAACTCAGCCTCCAGTCCCCTAAAACCATCCGATCATTACACAACAAAAATAACTGCAGGCAACGACAGCGTGGATTCCAAGTACAGCATTTGCTTTATGCATCAGAATTTTAAATGGCTTAAATTAGGATCTTCTTAAACTAAAAATAGCACAAGTTTGGCTTTAGATTTGTGGTTCTCATTCATCTTCTGGATTCTTTTGTGAAGAAAATTACATTCATTCATGTGTCCCAAAAGAGAATTTTGGGTGAACTGTTCCGTTCAATCAGAGATGCCCAAACTAGGGCCCAGGGGCCAAAGATGGCCCGTGATGATCATTCATTAAAAGATTTGGGGGGTTAAAATGTTAATGTCAATTTAATTCAGACATTTCTGACACTTGCGTATATGTATAATCTATCTAATGTATTTTAAAGTGTAGTACCGTGTACTTAGTGACACAATGAACATGTAATAATGAAGATATTTATAACCCACAATATAATACGGTTCGGTCTAATTTAACATTTACTTTCATGCAACGGATTCATTTTTGGCCAGTCAAAGGAAAAGGTTTGGGCATCTCAGCTTGAAATCTAGATCTGGACTACACAATAAACACAAAATGGGCTATTCCAAAAGTATTGTAAAAATAGCAAAATGCATCGATGGGATGTGTTCAGACTAACCAAGAGAGTGGGTTTGCTCTTTGGTGTCCACCAGCTGAACGGTGATGTTGTGCTGTCTCTGGTCGATATCAGCTGTCCCATCAGCAGCCAGGTGGATGATGACAGCGGCAGCTACCATAGGATGGGCGTAATAGGCCTAGTAAGAAACAAAAACAATTTCAGTGACTTTTAGTTAAGACTTTACAGAGCAGCAAACCCCAACACTTAACCATGCAACCAGGCGATGTGATGTTTTCCATTGACAAGTGATAAACATGAGATTTCTGTTTCTCTATTTCATGTTCTATGCACAGCTATGCTGAGAAACATTCTGGATGAACAGGGAATAGAAACAGAAAGCAGGTTCTTGAGAAAATGTTACCCAGTGCTAGTCATGTTTGGTAAGGACCCAGATTTTTTAAACCTTGCTATAAACAAGAACATTGTTTCAGGATCCAAACCACAAAATCACACAAATATACTGTAACATAGCAGTGTAAAACCCAGTCCCAAACATGGCATGTCCATCTCTTACCTTTAGCCAATAATGTGAAGACCAGCTGTCATGTGGAGACTCCTCACAAGGAAACCAAGCGTACTGAGAAACGCCGTGCGACAGATCAAACACCTTCGATTGACAGCTCTGAGTGAACATACACAAACAGTAAGACAATTTTAATAACTTCAGACAGTTTGAAAACATCAGAATTAAATGTGACTGGAGCCAAACGGCTAAATACGGCCACTGCTTTGCAGAACAAACATAAAACTCTTCCTTCGCTTTCTGATGGAAACCGGTATAACAGCAAATCCTTCAAATGGATTGTAAAAAACTAAAGGCACTAAACGAAAGTAATGAGGAGGTTGCCAATGTGAAATCTGCTATCAATAGGTAATTTAGACCATCTGGAAGCGCACAATTAGCCTCCAAGTGGCCGGGTTAAAGTGCCACTCCAGATCAGCCTGAAAGCCAACGAAATCTGGCCGAGCAGGAGAACTGACCTACTCTCTTCTCGAGAGCGAACCGCAGCGGGATCAGAACTGGCCCGTCCTCTGGAGACTGTTGAGTGCACTGTTTCCGAGTTACACACGGACAAAGAAAGAGATTGACTCTCTGTGCGAGTGTGAACTCAACCAATCGTTCAAGCCTTTGGGGAGGGTCAGCTTGGAGCGAAATGAAAGCACGTGGACGGTGGTTTTTTTCTGAACTCATCTCGCCGGAGAAAAAGCTCAAAACATAGGTACCTTAATCATGCAGGGAAAAACTACAGTAAATCGATACTTTTCAATAAAAAAATGTCTTTGTTAAACACGTAAAGTCCATATTTAGAAGACAAAAAGCGTCTATACTTCATCTAAAAGCTTTTTTTACATAGCTCGTTTAAAATAATGCTGACCTAAATGCCTTCCTAGACTCCTTTTAATTTAATTGGACTTCTAACTCCGAGTCCAAGTCTCCCAAACTTGATTCAATGCGAACTGCATGCAATGTATTTCATTACGCCGTGGAGTGATCTGACAGGGGCCCTCGCTTTGAACCCCCTGAACCTGACTGTGGGGTGACGATGTTGCAACGCTAGGTGACACTGCAGAGCCGCATGCTACCTAACAGGATGAAGGACACTAATGATGTGTTTGTGTGTGCGTGACGGCAGCTCGGGGCAGTGATGGAAGTGGTTAGTTTATGAACCACCTCTGCACGACGGACGTCACTTATTTAGCTGGGAGCACGCAGTTTTCTGCTCGGTCAGTGCAAGTGTGCTTGTAGCTGTCTGGCCTTTATATTGACCCGATTTCTGCTCGAGACACTTAAATCATGGTTTAACCTCCAGAGTTTAAACTTCATGCACTGACTACAAATGAAGTCAATGAAATACATCATCAAAACAAGCACTGATGAGAACATACATTTGCAATATCTGTTCATAATATTCTGCCCAATCTGTCCTTATTGAATTAATGGAGTAGTTGTCAGAACTCAAAAGAAGATGTTTTGAAGAATGTTGGTTAGAATAGAAGTGAATGGGGACCAACGGTTGGTTTCTTCAAAACAGCTTCTTTTGTGTTATGCAGAAGAAAGAAAGTCATACAGATTTAAAATGACAAGGCGGTGAGTAAATGATGACAGAATTTTCATTTTCTGGTGAACTATTCCTGAAGATTATTGAGTTTGTGTCTCTATTGCAGTTCATCAAACAAGTTTAATTCTGTCATTAATTCACCCTCAAAAAAAGATGATATTTTAAGAAATGTCTCAGTGCTTTTGTGACTGTACAAAGGAAGTCAATGGGGTCCAATGTTGTTTGGTTACCAACATTCATCAAAATATCTTCTTTTGTGTTCTGCCAAAGAAAGAAAGTCATGCAGGTTTCAAGTGACACGAGGGTGAATAAATGATGAAAGAATTTTCATTTTTGGGTGAACTATCCCTTTAATAAAATCCAGTTGGTTCATTTACTTAACTCAAAAAACATTGTTTCAGGTCTAAGGGCCCATATGTAAATAATCTTTCTGGACAGAAACTAGCATCTATCTTTGTTTAGAAGCGCAGACCCGTGAGTATAATGTTTTTATGGTCCGTCCAAATCCTACAATCCTGCAGTTCATAGATCTAGCGGTGATGTAATATTACATGATTTAGATTCAGAGACTGGCAATTCACTTCATTCACTACTCCAAGACTTCCCCGCAGGGAGAGAGAGCTGACTGCCGCTACGGGGATTCATAACATCTTTTTCATCCCTAAATGCCTTATAAAATTTGAATGAAATGGTTACAAAATTAGCCGCAAAGCTAGAGAATTCTGATGTAATGCTTAGGGGTGAGAATGAGAGAACTAGAGTGAGACAAAAGAGGAGATAAAAAATATTAGCTTCTGCCATCATCTGAGATAATCCCCCCGTGGCCCAGAATGCCACAGTAACCTCAGTGACATCATCGATTTGAGCGCACTACTGTGCACGAGCCCCGACGGTCAGTTCTGGATCTCAGTGCCAGGCGAAAGCTGAAGGTGGCATTAGTCAATCGGATAAAGCGCCAACATTGATCTCAAACAGTTTCACTTAAGCCCCAAGTCTGTTTCCAATGCAAAGACTGGAGAAAAACAACTAACACAGGGCCTTGATTTACTGTACATTCATGTAAAACCTGAAAGCAAAACGAATCCACGTAGAGGCATATTGGCAATCGCAGCGAGTAACTATTCAAAGCCATCGTATCCTACGTGCCACTGTTCGCATTGCAACCCACAATTTACGTTTTCTAGCAACAATGAGGTTTAGGCTCAACTGTGAAAAATGGCCGTTTCTCAGTGCCATAAATCCTTAGGATGCGCACAGCGTGATAGGAATAGTTCTGGGACATGATTAATTCAGGAGAGTTCACAATTTTGGGCACAGGAGACTCGCGGTCCACAAACATCACGGAACGGGGGAGAGGAGGAGCGGGGGCCGGCAAAACTGTAAAATTACAAATGTATCATGTTGGAATATCCAGGGAGTAAAACAACATGGGTTTTTTGAGATGTCTCTCAGAAAGCCAATTCTTTATTGTTTCCATGTGTGAATGGTGAGGGTAATGCCTCAAATCTGTCCCGAACGGAACCCGCTGAACACGTCCGATGCGAAAAACACATCGGTCCTGTTTAATAGTTGAGATTTCACATCGGAGACTTCTCTGTGAGCCAAACGTGTCACTCAGGGTCAAAAGCGCTCATGAAAAAGGATTTAGACTAAATCTATACACACACGGATCAGTATTGTCAATAATCGGGATTTTAATACATGCGATTATTACTATTGTGTTAATACTCATAATACACATTAAAATGCAAATCATTTAGTGTCAGTTTTTCAGCATAATGTAGTAGGTTGCAATTTTGATCCTGTGAACATTTTGCATATACGGCTGTTCAATCATTAATCTCATTAAGAATAAAAGTTTGTGTTTATAATATTATTTGTATGTGCACTGTGCATATTAATTTTGTATTTATAACACATACACATTTATATATAAGAAAATATAAATGTACGTTAATATTTAGTAAAAATTATATATAGTTATATACATGGAAATATTTTCTAAATACTTTATATACATGTGTGCATATGTGTTTATAAATACAAAATAAAGTATGCACAGTGTACAGATATATATATATATATAATATAACATATTACGTATAACACAAACTTTTGATGCGATTAATCACGAAAATGAAACTAAAATAAAGAGAGAATAGAAAAATGAAAGAGAGAGAAAACTTAAGATGAATTCGACAGATAGCATCAAGAAATCCAATGAAGTCATCAATGAAATCAAAAACATGGTGAGACAATATGTTATATATTACTCTTCGATGTATTATTGTATTGTTTTTATTTACTTGCCAAACCAACACAGAGGCTAGGCTGTATGTGCACAGGTATGCTCATGAACAAACTCCTGCATGCCATCTCACCTTCGTCACTGCAGGATATCCAACGGCCACCTCTGCAGGACAGTGGACCTTCTCCTCACCGGACACCTCCACCGCCGTTGCCCACTGATCCAGGAAGCCGCTCGGCGTGTAAAGCCCACAGTCCCGTACACTCGTTTCCCTCTCAAAGTCCTCGCACACACCATCACCGTCGTAATAGTAACACAAGCTGGGCTCATCTTCAGAGGAGGGACACAGAGATGAGATATGAGAGCAGCAACCACTGAGCTATGGAAATATTTCAAATGCTATTGTGCTGGGAGAAACAGAACAATTCACATTTGTAAGCGTAAATGGGGTGTTTTTTAACAACGCACAAAAGGTGGCTTATTTTGCTGAAATAACAAAATAGTAAAACAGGGTGTTTTCAAATCTGTGTAGTGAAGTATGGTGTATCCCAGTAAAACTGATTAAAAATACAGGTTCAGTAAAAATCCCTTACAGGAAAAGTATATGGGTCAAACCATTCCAGAGCTCAAATGCATTACTCTAAATACAATTTTCTTGTGTAATGGACTGAATCTATCGAATTAACCTCATAAAGCGTATATATCAATTTAGTTGAGAACAGTAGATTATATTCCATGTCATCAAAGTTATAGTCTCACATGTAACCGCTTCACGGCGTTATCGTAGGGTCTATCTTTCCTCAGGTTTTACTGGCATCATACAAGGACAGTCATAAATCATCATCCATGATGAAAGATTGATTATGACTGTACAATTTTTATCAGCACCACAGGCAGACAAACAGTAAACTGATCGTCCGAATTAAACTCATCCTGCCATTGACAGATGAAAAGGCTGTTTGCCTCCATCTTCTTTTTAATGGGGGGTTCAAAGGAAGGTTCTTCATTGTATGTCCTGATGTGTCCCATTCCTGTCTACGCCCGGACCCTGAGGTGTCAGCAAAACAGCCACGTGTAGCTGACGCTAAGGAAAAAACGTGTTTGACTGTGTACAGCACCTGTACAGACTGTCCTTTTTATCAACAGGGTGCCAATCAATGCTAACAGGAAACATATTTGCAAGACATGCGCTTATTCTTTTATTTCTGACAGTTTTTAAACAATATCGGCATGTGGTGCCTATATAAAATCGGAGCCATCCTCGTGCTCCACAGGAAGCTGGTGTGCGCAAAGGGCAGCAAGATCAAGGCTGCACCTTGTCGCATCACTTCCTGTACTGAAAACACGCTGCTTTTATTAATATCGAATTACTCCGTCCAGTTCTCGCTGGAAAATATCGGGGTAATGTAATCAGTGATCTTAGTTCCGCTTGATCAGAGGTTTGCTTTGGGACTCGTTCAACATAAATGCAAGTCGTACAAGAAAAGCACCACGGTGAGGTAAGACATATTTCAGTGTTGTAAATGGTACTGCTGTTTCGGGCTATGAAAGATTGAATCTGAAAGCGATACCGGGAGCGCAGACATCCAAGCGGAATGTGCTGAATATCGCCGGCCGTTATTTCTAAAGCAGTGAAGGATGAACTCATTGAACCTACACCAAAATAAAAAAAGAGGAACTGCCAATTAAGCCGGGTCGACGTTGTATTTCCAGAGGTGTTCTGGAGGTCAGAGCGAATGAATGTAGACCGACTTCAAAAGGCCTTCTTATCTGTTCTCTTCGGCTTCCCTCTTTTTTCCCCTCGTCTTTATACTCGGCCCCCGCTTACCGTCCACACGGTGCGAATAAAAGGTGATTGGTGCATTATCGCTAACAGGAAGAGGCGCGACAAAGGCCCGCTAGCGCTCGTTAGGCCGATTTTACAGCTCTACAGCAAAGAGTAAAGTCTTTTGTGAGGGGACTTAAACGCCCGTGAGAGGCTCCAATTATGCGGCTGATTGTTTTGACAGAACCGATTAGCTCGCAACTTAA
This sequence comes from Barbatula barbatula, assembly GCF_947034865.1. Lineage (NCBI taxonomy): Eukaryota > Metazoa > Chordata > Actinopteri > Cypriniformes > Nemacheilidae > Barbatula > Barbatula barbatula. The sequence continues at coordinate 1,460,710 of NC_136767.1, forward strand.
AGCACTCCATTAACATCACAAGCGCCTAACAAGTTTCGGACAATAAAGAGACATGACAACGCTGACGACAGGCCCACACCGTGAAATTGATGGCCAGTCACCCGGCCGGAACAGACATCAATAGAACACAGACGTAATGAGCCATTCGGCTGAATGCGACTGAAGCAAAACATCAATCCGCTGCTATACTGTGTTCTGTTTAATTCACAGGAATATTTCTATCGGAGGTGACGGTCACGTACCGACGCAATTGAACGATGGCTCTTTCCTGCACTGGTTTGAGCAGCCGTCTCCGTTGACAAAGTTCATGTCGTCACATTGTTCTCCGAGATATCTGAAAGGCATTAAGGAGTTTTGGGGAAAACACTGAGAATGTAAGTATAATCTAGTATGATATTTTGCTTTGTAGATTGGATAAGGCAAGACAAAGATCAGTTCTAATACGTAACTGCACACATTCCAAACAATAAACATGTCAGTATGATTTGAATGCTGTATAGGGCGTCGTCTCACTTTTGGATGAGTCCATCCCCACAGTAAGGTGAACCCAGCTGGTGTGAGAGAGGAGGAGATGGTTCGCTTTCTGCTTGTCTAGACATTGTCAGAATGTTGTAGGTGTACGTCTCATCGGGCTTTACATGCCTGCAACACAAACACGGGAGAGTTGACGTAGTTCAAGAAGGTATTTTGAAGAACGTCGGTAATTTAACAACACTGGACCCCATTGACTTCCATTGACACAAAACCCAATGAGACATTTCTCACAATATATTTTTTTGTGTTTCACAGAACAGGTTTCGAACAACATGAGAGCATGATAACAATCTTTCTTTTAGAGTGAACTTTCCGTTTAAGCATGCCAGATGCTTTAAATAGGTTTTCGATTAATGCCAAATCTAAACAGATATTAACACTCCAAAATGCTGTTGAACAATTGATATTGACCTCTCAGATATTCGTCTGGTTTGTGTCCTGGACCTACAGTACTAGAAGTAAATGTGCAAACTTTCTCGATATTTTGATCAATGTTTAAAGTTATTTAAACACTGACGTTGTAACTTCTGTGTTACCTTTCCAAGCTATTCTACTCCAGTACTCTATAGCACTTCATAGTTGTTAGTGGTGGATTAAAGTTTACAGCTACCAGACTGAAAATTGTGTTATACTGAAAGTTTAGAGGACACTTGTACTGTTTTTCATTACACATGGTGCTAGGTTTTACCCTTTGCTTTCAAGTTTTGTTGTGCAAAACAAAATGCATTAGCACTTAGATGCCAATTAAGGATCCCTAGTGTAGCGTGACCCTACATAGAGTACAAAATGTGCTGTACACGCTTTGTGTCCCAGCATTTGTTATGACCGTAATACGACGCTTCAGGTACATAAATCTCAAGACTGTGAAAAGTACAGCTCTAGGCTCAGCAACAGGCACTACCCCTACACTGCAGTGCGGACCACCCTAACAGCACACGGTTTGTCACCGGGTTATGCCAATATCTAACCAATAAAAAGTGTTAATAGGGCTTGTCACCTTGACAACACAGTATTCAATCATCGTTTTTCCTGAAAAACAGCAAATCTGCACATACCAGGTTTCAAAAGGACAGCTACAAGATACATATTTAGCTATCATGAAATGTATTTGACCATTTTGAACCATAGGGTGGTCTGTGAAAGGTTTTCCAAAGTCAAGTTTGCTAACCTCTGACCTTGCAAATTCCTCTTAGGTGACCAATAGTTGATCGATATTTGGCCCAGCCAATAATATCTTCATAAAAAGCTTTTCTATAGCTTCAGAATATGCTTTCTTGTTCTTCATCTTTATAAATAACCTCTTCCTACTATCATTCCCGCTACTTACAGAGCTGTGGTTAACAAAAACATTTGAAGAAGCCCTTAAACCTCTGTCGGCACATACGCTCTTCAGATCCTTTCCACAGGTGTGACTTTCCGCCTGAATAAACAGTTCTTGCAGCGTGCCTCACAGCTGGTTCAGGTATATTCGTCTCGATTAGCTGCGAACCCGACGGAGTTCTCCAGCTTCAGACTTCCCAAACAGTCAAATATGGGTCAGAGAGCCGCAGTCGTGTGAGAACTACAGAGCTCCGCTTCTCTGGAGTCTGAGCCAACCCCGAAGGCAAAAGCTGGAAGACGTTGGCCCGCGATGCGGTCTTGTGGCTGTGTTTTTCTAAGACATGTTTGTTGTGGAGAGGCACAGCAAAGCTAAATGAGTACTCCTGCTATCCTTAACAGCCACAGTGACTCCTGAGGTAGACCGTTGGCTGCGCTTACACAGAGAGGAAGGAATATTTTGCCTGTTAAGTCGAGCGAGTATCAATTTAGCCATCAATGTCTTGCGGTCACATTACGAATTTGTGGTACGGATGTTTGTTTGTGAAATCGTAATTATTTATTTGAGCAACTGGAGCTTTGTGCATGACTAAAAAGGCTCGGGTCAGATGGTTCTTATAAATAAACTTTGAGATATGAAAACTTTGACCAGGACAACAAATTTTGATGTTCTATATGAAGTTTATTTCGCTTTGGATAAACAACCACTTAACTCAAATTCAATTTCCTGTAAAATATTTACAATATACTAAAAAGTTCAGGATCACATAAAAATAAAAATAAAAAATGATGTGCGCACAAGAATGCTCAAAGCTCCAAAGTTCTCTTAAAAACTGCAATCGTCTTGAGAAATAGGTTGTACAGTAAAAATGGTCTTTTAAAAAAAAATTGGTTTTACTTAACAGAGATGTCAATTTACAAAAGTTGGGTGTAAAATAACATGAAAATTGTGTAATTCTTACTTTATAAAAATTTTGTTTTTACATTTTTATATGGCCACCCGGCCTACTGTTTATTTACGGGTATTTTTTTACAGCGCTTGATTTGTTTATCACCGAGTGTTTTCATCTGCTTATAAATCTGTCCCAGCAACTACAGATCAAATGTTCAATACATTTTAGCATCACACAAGATTAAATAGTCACAAATTACTGTCTGTCTCTTTAAATGAAAGCTTTTTCATTTGACACCCATTAACCATCAACACTAACACATTAACCTCAATGCTAACAATCAATGAAAACATAAAAGCCAGACGGGCTGTAAACGTCACCACATAATAAGATACTTTGCCCTGACAAAGTAAGGACGCACAGTACATAAACCCAGGAAATTAAGAAGTCTTGAAGTGTCATGGTCACATACACACAACAATTCCTAGAAAAACTAATAGCAGAGAGAAAAAAAGGAACATGTATGCCGAACGCAAACACTGACATCTGTCAGCCCACCTTCCTGTGTTTGGTTTTTGAGACGATAACAATATTTTTCAAGCCTCCCTGTTGGAATTTGTGGTAGCTCATGACATCGCTTTTCCCGAGCGGCATACACTGCGGTAGGCTACTGTGGGAAAACACTGCAGGCACCGGTCTTTCACTCTTATTAGCTCATGAAACCAATATGGTGAGAGCGACGACAGTGACAGGGTACAGGAAGAAGCTTGGCAACGAAACAAGAAGGTAGTCAGACACTAAAGCAGCCAAAACCTCAGACCAGTTTTGCTAAATCGGTTTGTTTCCGTCAACGCTCGCAGGGCTTTATCACAAGCTTCTGTTGCAATTTTCGTTTCCTTCCCACATTCCCTAAAAACACTGGTGTTTTCCTCCCTCCGTCTGACCCTTCTAGTTCTAGTCAGGTCTGTGCGAGATTAAAAACAGATGACTCTACCTCACTGGTACCCAAATTCCAGCGAAACTTGTCCCTGCCCCCAATTTTTTACATTTCTAAATGGGCAATTTACATTTGAGGATTCTGGAGAATTCGAGAATTTCGCAGATGTTTTTCTTTTGCACGCATATCAAATCTATACACATTTGTAAAGATATTTATAGTGAGAGAAGTTTAACACCATTATTGGGCAAAATAATAGAAAATTAGTTCAATGCGGTCTGTGCAATGTTGTCTGATCTTTAACCCAGCTGAACTTAAAAACAAACAATCCAGACGAAAGAAGTACACAAACCTTTTCTGTATGTGACTGAGCTCTACAGTCATCTGGTATCAGACCTCTCTTTCAAACCAGATGCTGGAAAAGTCTTATTATAGCATTCTGTGAATATCTTTAAAAGAAATCAAAGAAATGCATCTCCACTGTGCAGCTGCCGTCTGCTCGAAGCATTTAAGAGGAGAAAGACGACGGCAGACCTGAAAGCTTCATTTCATCCAACGAGTGGAAATAATTTGTCGTTTGAAATCAAAATCATAGTTCATGTCATCAAGCAAAACGACTAGACACAACAACACGACCCCGCTCGTAGAATTTACCAAACCACAGATGTTTGGTCCGACCCCAACTCAACCCGATACATCAAGCGCTGCTCGCCATACGCTTTGTGAAATAGGCAGAAACACGCTGCAGAATTAAACCTGGTCTAAATGCTAGCCTGTGTGTTAACATAACATAACATAACATAACATAACATAACATAACATAACATAACATAACATAACATAACATAACATAACATAACATAACATATAACATAACATAACATAACATAACATATAACATAACATATAACATAACATATAACATAACATATAACATAACATATAACATAACATATAACATAACATATAACATAACATATAACATATAACATAACATATAACATAACATATAACATAACATATAACATAACATATAACATAACATATAACATAACATAACATATAACATAACATATAACATAACATATAACATAACATATAACATAACATATAACATAACATATAACATAACATAACATATAACATAACATATAACATAACATAACATAACATAACATAACATAACATAACATATAACATAACATATAACATAACATAACATAACATAACATATAACATAACATAACATAACATAACATAACATAACATAACATAACATAACATAACATAACATAACATAACATAACATAACATAGTCATGATCCTGCCTCTCCTTGTCGTGGTTTTTGAGTCTTGTGGCAGGATCATGTCAGTCCCATGTGTTTTGTGTGGAGAAAGAGCATTGTTTTGGTTTAAGAAGCCATGCTCTCTCTCCAGTGTCGCGTCCTTTAGTCCCACCCCCTTGTTTCCCCGGTTAGCGGTCCATTAGTGTTAGTCTTGTCTCCAGCCCTGATCCATCCTTCCCTTAGTGTTTCAGTCCCCTCACCTGCCTCGTGCAATCCTCCTGTTAGCTTTCCCTTAGTGTTTCATCCTTGTCACCTGTGGCCACTCTCCCTGTGTCATCAGTCCTTGTTAGTGTTTTCCCTTTATCAAGCCCCAGTTTTCCCTCTGTCCCTTGTCGGTTCGTTGTCATCTTGTCATTATCGTACCTCCTCACGTCACCTTGTTGGATTATTCCTGTCTATGGATTATCGTGTTTGTTCCTGTTCCTGTTCTAAGTTTGTGGATTTTGTTGATTTATTATTCAAAGGACTTTGTTTGTTTTGTTCCCCATGTGGGAAGTTTTAGTTTACACTTTTGTCTTGTTTTAGATCATGTTTTCCCCATCGAGGGTCTTTTGTTTAAATAAAGTTTTTGTTATTTAACTCTGCTGCCTGCGTTTGGGTTCTGTCCACACACCGTGACAAACATAACATAACATAACAACAATAACATAACATATAACAAAACCAAAAACCCATTATAAAAAGTGTCAGATAGAGCTTGATAGAAACTGCAATTGCAAAAAAAACAAGGAAGGTGCAACAGTAAAATGACCCTAAAATAGTGCAGATATTTAGAAAAAGTTTAGGTTCTCCTGTCCTCCTCGTACTGTAGCACTTTTGCTGTTTAAAACTTGTTTAAAACTGTCGACCAAAGCAAGGGCTGATCCAAGAACAGTACGGGCTTTTTCAACACTGACACATTTTCTCACCAATGGTAAACGCAGCTGTGAAGCTTTAACGTATAAAGCAAACCTTTTCAATTTAAAACCGCACAATCTATCTGAGCAGATGAAGCTGTTAGCGGATGAATCTCGACATGCCGCTAACACAACTTGGAATGGCGCTACTAGAAACTAAACACGGCTTTAATGTATGTTTGGATTTGTCTTCTAATTAGCACTTTTAGACTCTGCAAATATGTGCTTGGACTCTTTTTCATTCTAAAAGAGATGAATTGCATGAATTTTAGAAACCCACACATTCATTCTTGAACATATGGCTACAGCAGCTCTCATTGTGTTTACTTTCCAACATCTCGGAAACAGAAAAGACTTCCTCCACAGGCCACTGTGAGGACAGAGGAGTTCAGTGGGTTCACATGGGGCCCTGTTTATATCTAGTCAATTTTTTCGTGAAAGCTAATGCACAGCGTTTGGCAGCCTACCGACTGAGGTGTAGCCGCTCGATCTTGGAGGGCCCACCATTCAGAAGCTGTGGAAACAAAAGCCCAACCCAAATAGCATACAAAAGGAAACTGAGACAATGCCTGTCTTCTAAATGACTAAAGTCTTCATTTACGGTGTGCACTGTTAATAAGAGATACATTTGGCCATAAGAAAATAATGGATGATCAATACAGCAAAAATGTTCCATGGTCTTTTAAGAGGGCCTTGAACCTGGATCTTTATTCTTTACATTTCATGGGTGTCACAGCTCAATAAAGAAAAACTTAAATGAAATAACCAGAAAGCACTGCAGGGGTTGACAACTGTAACTGACCAAAACGCGCATTCCAAAAACGTATTTTTACTCTAATCAAACTAGAGATGTATATCAATAGCCTTCCATCTGACTTCAAGTGTCAACGATCAAACTCTATGATGGATTTTGTCAATTAGTGCTTTGGGAAGCAAAGATATATTCACTCTGTCGCTCGAGTCAAATAATAAAAAGGATAATAACAAAAAGTTTTAAAAGGGATTTTCACTATTATTCAAAACAGGGTAAGTTAAACGAGACAATAAAAACAACTTGAACTCTGAATCAAAACCTCTCCCTTTCTGTTAAAAAATTACTTGATTTTAAAGAGTCAACAAATTTGCAACAACTGAATGTAACCTTTAAGTCAAACATAGCATTCATTTGCATTTATGTATTAAACGTACATGTAAAATAAGCATATACATTAGGGATGCACCAAAATTTTGCTCGTTGACCCGTGTGCCTTTTCAAGCTGAGCTCAAACCCTGAAGTGAAACGCAACAGACTATTTACATATACAGTAGATGTAAATGATGATCAGCAGAATGATCTGTCAGTAACTGATGATGTTGCTTCAGTAGCTCATGTGGCAGGTGCTGACATCACTAAATCACATTTTAAACTGTTACTGTTTCCGGTTTTTGGCCAAGTACATCCTGGATTTTCAGTATCGGTTTCGGCACAGAATTTTCATGTCACTTGACTTCTTTTTTGACAAGAAAAAGTTGACAATGGCTCAGAGACACAGGCTTTATAGGCAACGTAACGGAAGTCTATTTGAATTATAAACAGAAAGCGTCTTTGCAATAACCAACCAACCACAGGTCTCTGTCATGGGTTATCTGTTTAAAAGGTGCTTGACGTAGGTCTTTTGTTTTCAGAAATGTTGAACCTTTTTCAACCTCAAGAAACGCTCTGAGCTGCAGAAAAATACATTGGCGCTGGAATATAAAAAAGCGCACAGGACTTTTTTTAAAACACGGAAAAACAGACGCTATCAGAAATAGGTCAAGTGTGAACACGGCCTTAAGAGTCACAATGGTTACAAACTGTCATTTACTCAAAATAAACTAAATGAAAGATTGACTAATGGCATGGTTTATTTATTTTAAAAAACATGCTCTTCGATACCGTGATAATACTGCTACCGTGAATTATTTTGGCCATGATAACCGTGTAGTTCAAAACTGATATTGTGACAACCCTTATATACTGTATATAAACCAACATCGTCTTGTCTTTCACCCGAATCACAACAACATGAAAACACTCTTCCCTTTCCATACACTGTGTCCAGTGGTTCTCGGAAGATGTGGAATCTTAACGAGAAAAAGCAGAACTAATTCTCAACATTCTAAAGCGCAGAGAGGGGTTATCCCATGGCCACAAATTAGGAACACTTTTGAAAGAATCATCTTTCTGACAGAACCGTTCTGACTTCTGAGATCACTGAGCTACCTGCTTTACATCCATCCATCCATCCATCCATCCATCTTATGCTTGTCCTGTCATCCAATACATGTACGGTCTCTTCAATAGGCCTCCCACTGTTTTGTGACTACTCAAAATTTATGAGCATCCCATGAAGTTAAACAGCCTGAGAGCCTTTCAACATGTATCTCTCAGATGACAACGACCTGGCTGTGAAATTCTTTGAATTGACCCCAACCCCGAGTCGAAGGAGTAAAGGGTCTTAAGACCTCACACATTGTACCAAAGACATGTACACTGTGCCAAACAACATCCACAAACAGCAGAAATTGTATGAGAGAACGACCTCGAAAACCTAAAAATGAATACTAAGAATGGGTAACAACAATGATTCCCCTGTGGTTACACATTTGAAACTAAAGGCTTGATTTCCACCACAAACCATTAAAAACAAAAGACCAGTGTTTTTAATCCTTACCTGTCCACGTATCTCAGAATGGGTTCTTGGAGGATCAGGCCATGAGGCGAGTGTGTGAACGACGGCTGACGAATCAGCCGATAGCGTAGAGGATGACACTTCTGACACAGAGGGCAGTCCGGCTTTGACGCCAGCAACGTGGCATCGATTTCCAGGTGCTGTTCCATGGTGAAGAACTGCACCCCGTACACCTCCTCCTCCACGTCCAGCTTGAGCGTTAACGGAGTGTCGCAGAACACGTACTGTGGTCCCAGTGAGACATTGTTACCGATGAGTGTCAAAAGAAGGATGTCTTGGATCGCGGGAAGCCCACTCTCCTCTGGAGAACAGAAGGTGACCCAAATGGTGAGGGAGTCAGGAACCATCGGATAGGCAAACTCGAGCTGGAGCATGCAGCCCTGGGGTGGGCAAGACGCGGAGCCAACGCTGCTGGGGTCTAGACCTGCATTGGGGCTCCACGTGCGGACGCTCGGTTCACAGGCCTGCTCAACATCTGGTGGACCTGAGGAAGATGGTAAATTAGAGTTTTGATTATTCCAGCTTGACTGAACCGGATTGATTACCGCAGATGTTTTTCAGTTCAAGTAAACTTATGTCTGCTAACTATTCTATGCTATCATACAGAACATGAGAAATGTAACCTGTGACAAGACCTTGCTACCACAATGCGAGGACAATAACTACATCAATAACTATTAGGTAGGTCTCAATATACAGGTTTTGACAATAACCATTATATCAAAAATCATGATTATCAATATTGTGTTAATACTACACATCCAATAATATCATAAACACATTTTTTCCAACAGCTAAAACCTGCCAGCCAATCAAATCAATTAGAATTGAGTTGCTCTATCATTTAAAAGGTGATACACGCTTTGCGAGTCAACGTCAGTGACAGGTTAATGTCAGTTGGCGTAAATTGTAATTGTAGGCTATATAGTTATCGTTGTGGTGTGAACTGGCCTTAATAATGCTAGTGATGCTCGCCTTAGCAATCACCACTACATATTTACAGATAAACCTGAATCGAACCTGAGCAATATAAATAGGATTGAAGTGTCACATTAGGCCCTAGAATTAGTAAATGACATCTGAAATACAAATTATTTCTAAGAGGGCTAAATGATGTCCTTCAGTTTTTTTTTGTTTTTTCTTTTAAGATGTCAAGAGGTCATTCTACCGTCAAGAGGTCATTGAGGCGCTGAAGGGGGAGCAGCCTATAGCGGTTCTGTATTTGCCAGCGAGGCCCCATTAAAGCAGCAAAGAAACTGAGATTTAATGAGACAAACATTAGTGAGTAATAACTAAAGATTCGTAACTTCTGTAACTCTATTGCTACCTCTGTTTGAAAATAAAACTGCAGCTACTTTATGCACTTATCTTTACGTTTGTTGAAGTCAAATGGCGTCAAGCAGCCAATTTCAGCAATAATAATAGTAATAATAATAAAAGATAAATCATAAATATTATAAACGTAATAAATCATTATTATACAGTAAACTGTTTTTATCACTTTTCTTTTGTCATGTTTAACAAAACAACCGTTATAGATTGCTTTGATTCAGGCAACAAAGTCAACCCAATCTGTTCGCATAATCATTTAAATGACCTGACCTTTAAATGATGAAAAGTTTTCTTAGAATTAATTTCCATTTAGGTGTTAATGAAGTCATTTCCCCTTCATAAAAAGTTCACAGGTGTCTTAACCAGAGGTGTTGTTCATCACATTTACTACTCTATGGACATATTCCAACGCAAATGGAAAAATAGGAAGAAATAAATGCAGCTTGAAAGGAAATTTAGAGAAGTTGAAAAGACGTTGACAAACACATTTCTAATTGTGACTTCGGTGTCCAAATACTTTTTGGGGTCACTGTAACTGCACTTAAGTAATGACATTTGATCTGACAGGTTAGATGACAAATGGAACAGAATGTGTGGAAAAACCTGCCTTGGCGTTTACTTTGGTTGACCTCAGTCAAGCATCATTTGTAGTCTGACTGCAAGTAGCATGACAAATGGAAAGAAAATGCAGGGAAAATTTGGTTATGTTTATTTGGTTGACCTCAGCCAAACATCTAGGTAACCTCTTCACAAGTCTGATTAGCTGCGCAGAGTTGGATATCACCGTTGGTCTGCAGCGGGTATTTGCTGCTCAATCAGAGGGCCAAAATAAACTGGGATGTTCTGAGACTGGATGCTTTTCACTATATCAAATGCACAAATCTTTGCAGAATGTCTCCTACGGAGGTCCCCCATGTACATCAGTTGCTGACTGAGAATATTAGGAGAAATATAGGATGGAGAGAGGGGTAACGGGACTGGACTAATCATGCAAAAAAGACCATTCTCCTTTACATTTACTCACCCTCATGTCATTTAAAACCTGTATGACTTTCTTGCTCGTGCAGAACGTGGGTAACCAAACAACATTGACCCTCATACTACTCATGTACTGGTAGTACATGAAAATGTCAGGTTTTTGGCTGAACTGGATTTGCTCAAACTAAACAGATAGAAGGATTTCATATTTAGGTGAACTTGTCCAAGTTAAAATAAACTAAAAGCCAAAAACCAAATATGATTTGACACGTAAAAGTGCACCAAAACTTTAGATACTTCTGCCAGCTTCTCTCCTCTCAATAGTCCCTTACAAGTTTTGTTCTGGCGAGTAAAACTCAACGTCTGGCATCGGACAGACTGTTGAGGTGGACAGAGATGCAAGCCATTCCTGACGTTCCTGGTTTTATGTCTCGCAATTCTTCATGTTTTCAATCAACTTTGGCATCCTTCTCGTGAACACGAGTGACCACAGAGTAATTTGCATGGCAAACCGAGTTAACTTTGCGCATCGTTCTCGCGTCCACATATTTGTTCCTCGAATTCCGGCAACAAGATAATGGCACCGCTGCCATATAGCTAATTCCGACATATCCAAAAAGTCAAATAAGGACACCGTGGAGCGAGGTTGGCCAAGTTTAACGGAGACAATTGAGGACAGAGGGCACGCATTAGAGTTGTGGCTGCTGCAGGCAGGTGATTTTCTGAGGCCGGATAAAGGCAGTGGTTCAACCCAGCTGCAGGTTGTCAAAGTCAGGTTTTGTATCCGATTGTAAACAGTGGAAAGATGGCCTGGGCAGTGGATTTACACCAGGGAAGCCATCCAAGTGCAAAGCATAGTTAAAACTTTGTGGCCATGGCAAGACTGGGTATGCCTCTCTCAGCTGACTTGTGTGTAGCCTCCGCTGGGCCAACTTGGCTTTGGGGGACACAAGCGTGCGCTTGTGGCCTTACCCACCTGAGTCACTCCGTCTGACTCACCCTTTTTATGACCGACCCAAATGAAGTGATTAAGTAATTAAACAAAAAAGAGCCAGTCTTTGGAATGTTGGTCTGTGATGTTGTTTTCAACATTTCGATTTGGGCATGTGTCATGTGAGGTAAGTTTAGGATGCTGCTTCTCATTTAATAAAATAAATAAACCGCAAGCTGTTGTTTTAGATGGGATTCTTTGTATAGTCCGAAGTTTGCCGGTGTTCTGCGATACCGGATCAAGGGTCGACCTATGAAGGCAGCGCCACTGATACAGTACAGGAAAACATGACTCACTCCCCGTGGTAAGAAACATCCACTTATGCGCACAAAGCTCTATGGACCAATTCCTCCATATGTCCACATTTTTCAAACCTTAAAATAAACACATGAGAAAAATCACAATTTATGACAACCCCTATGACTAGATTTTTCCGCACGTTTCGGTTCGTCTCCTCCTAGATTGCTTGGCTATTCCGCCAATATTGGCCTCACTTGGCAACCTGTGTTGGGTGCAATGCTTTAATCATTTATCCGCCTCAATAAAACCACACATTAATGGTTTTGAAAGGCACTCACCAATTAAACACAATTTCCAAGTGTCAACAGAAACAGGTCTCTTACGCCGTGCCAAAGCAGTCAGCTCGAATCCAAACAGGAAAACTCTTAAAACGATTCAAGCGGGCCTCTGCGTACGCAATGAGATGGTGTAATGCGATCGTAATTTTTAATGGTGTTATAGTTTTGTTCGTTCGTCTACAGAATTCCCTGTAATAACATCTAAGATAGCTGACAGAGGTAAATCAATAAAGAGTCAGGTCGTTTAAAAGTATCTTTGATTTTTCTGGAATGGTCGGGCTGTTCTTAAAAACGCTGACCTCAAAAGCACACCATGTACCGCATAATTGCACCTATGGCAGGGTTAGTGGATAATCATTGAATTTGAAATGTCTGTTCAGATTGTACCTTCTGCCTCACGGGGGCTCCAGTGGCCAGAGGGGGCGCAGGGTCGGGGCGAGGATGAGTTGGACGCAAACTGCAAGAGCACGCCAACCTCTGTACATCTGTCACAAACTGATCCCACTTCTCTAGGAAATCAACACACAGCCAAGGTAGCAACTTAGAAACACCATGAACATTTTAAGTTGAAAGTTTTGATGAGCAATGACATTTTCAGTCAAAACCTGAAATGTAAATTCTCAGAGAATTGATTTATTACCAATATATTAAATCATCTGTTCACTAAACCTCTGATGATAAGAGTCCAGACATCAATTAAGTATCAGTCTACGCACAAGTTGTCAATTTTATAAAAAGGGAAAAATGAATGAGCAGGGGTATTAAAACCACTACATTTATTGACAGTCAGTATGGTGAAAACCTTCGGTAAAAGACTTTTCATGTTAATGTTGACATTTGCATGGAATTGGCCAAAACAAGCCCTCAAGATTTCCCTCACAGCATCTCATTGAAATGCACGCAACAGGTTTCTCTTCTCTACATTGATCATCATTTATGTAGCACAGCAGATCTAACAAAAGCTTGAGCCCAATTTTCACCTGTCAAAGTAATGTCCCGTGAGGGCAGGGAACCACTCCAGCGTGAGGGAGTCTTGGTCCTGCGCCGTGACGCGAGGAGGCAGTGGAACCGGAGCTGGTTTACTGCCGGGTCTCCAAGACTGATAGATGAGATCAAGGTAACAGTGCATCCGAGCAACCTGGTTCAATGTGAATGAGTCTGTGCAGCCGTCATCTTTAAGAGTACAAAAAAAACACAGATATAAGAATCGACAGAAATAATGTGTGGATACCGTACATTGCGTGTCTCTTGCGTAAGTCTTGTATATGTTGGTCCTAAAAAGCATGTTTGAATATTACTGCATTACCAAAATATAAAATTAAGCATCATGCTTTTCCATTAAAACGTTTTACAAAAAGACGTATGTTCATTAAACTGTTTAATATTAAGACTTAAAACTTTGGATACTTTCTGGTAGTCAGAGTCTGGAACACATCCATAGTTAATGTGATGAACTACACCTGTGTTTAGTCTGTCGGGACACCTGCGTGAACATGAGGGTTACCGACTAAACACGGTTCTGAGAAAACGTCAAGCATCATTTGTTTCATTCATGTTTTTTTTAAGTTTACCCTAAGTGTCCATATACATCTGGGACTCGCCGTGTTTCTGCTCGTGTTAGTCTCACCAGCATAGCTCATGTAGTTGTTGAAGGGAGTGTTTTTAAAGTGACGTCTGCCGCAGGTGTCGTTGCCCGGCTCGGGGTCTCTGCAGTATTTGTACTTGGGTGTGGGGTTGGTATCTGCGCACAGATCTCCCGTCTCAAGAGAAGGTTCGGTCTCCAAGCAAGCATCGTTGCAGGACTCCACCTCGGAGATTCCCCTGAAGACATGGTAGAGTCCGAGGCTATGGCCAATTTCGTGGATCATGGTGTGCGTATGGCCAAACGTACCGTAGAATAAAGGGTTTAGCACGATGCCACCTCAAAAAATAAACCAAATAGAAAGCAGAAATCATAAGCAGAATCTAAATCACTTGCAAAAGGACACTAGAAATCTTCTGAAGCATGCCTTGCTCTACAAAACACTCAACCAGTAGTCATAGGTTCTAGTATGAACTGATAACTATTAACTATAGTTTAAGATTAAAATTGTCTATTGTAGTGGTTTATGTCATTTGTCTTACCTAAATGTGTCAAGGCTTCTTTATCCCAGGGCCATGTTGCCACACCCGCCAGGTCTTCATCGGTTGAGTAAGCAAAAAAGATGTTCAAGTGTGTGGAGCCATCCAAATTCAAAACTTCTTTCAACTCCTTCACATCCATGTAAGCCCTAAAAACAGAAAATCCAGTTCCCTTTAAATAATCCAATAACACTTAACCCTAAATAAACCCCAAGTCTAAAAGTGTTTGTGTTTACATCACCACTAGTTTAACAATCCAAATCACTGAACATTCATTCTTTTCCATTTTCTAGTTCACAAATTGTACTGATCAAGTACTAGCGAATAATTAATAAATAACGAATAATTTCACACAATTGTGTTATTCACACAAACCATATTTTTGGAGAGTTTGACACTATTGAAATGATAGTCCACCCAAAAAAGACAATTATTTTATTCACCCTAATGTCATTTCCCACAGTGGAACACATTAGCCTCATGAGAGATGGGAAAAGCCCAAACAGTTAATAAACAGAGAGCGTTTGTGCGTACGCAAGCATGTGTCAATGTTTGTCAAGAGAAGCAGTGTTGTGTTATTTAACGGCCCTGGTCCGGCTGTCGCACAGGGAGTTTGTATTTGGAAGGAAACCTGAGCCCCGCTCCGCAGCCAGCTCTGAGGTCGGAGGTCACCGGCCCTGTCTTGTTAGGAATGCATTGTGTCATTCGGATCGTTCCAAACACGGCCCCTTTAAAATGCTTATTATTTCACCTCAAACACACTGGGCATGTTATTCCCATGCAATACCTTTCCCCTGCCGTGTTAACTGTCATGTGAGTCAAACAAAGACAAGCCTCTCCAGTGTGATAAATGCTGGCTTGCTGGAGACATACATTTCCATAAGTACAACAGCATGTAACCATGCATAAATTCATAGTTAAGCAGACGTATAGTATTTCACGTCGCCTCGGCGCTAACCTCTTCTGTCTTCATGGGAGGCCCCCACACAATTCTCTCAAAACATTCCGCCTTTGAAAAATGTGAAAAGCAATCGAAGCGTTTTCGAACCCCTACCTCTGACGCTTGTGAGCGCGGTAAACGCCCGCCAACCTGCATTCTAAGAAGAAGAAAAGCCTCATTCCTCACGTTAACATCAACACATGTTGGCCGGTTCGCCGCGAGGACCAATCGACGTGGTATCTGTTGTGGTGCCGCTAAACCCCGAGACGTAATGAAAATGTATGTGTTGCTTTGTAGTGCTTTTTGATGTATTAACCTTGGATGACCATTTCCCGTCATTTATATTCCTGTACGCCAGATACCGTGGCACAACCTGTTGTAAAGTCATCAGTCTTACTGTCATAAAAGAGAAACACAAGGGGCCTCGTGACGGTGCAAAAGAACGAGAGATGGTTCAGTGAACAGACGTTTGCGTGCAACCTCTTTCCGATCATATATACAAAATCTGTGCGGTTTCGATAAACATGCCAAAAACTGGGTGGGATTCAGCAGGCCACTAGCGAAACAATATTGTATGTATAGTTATGCAAAACAGTGATATATTAAAGAAATAATTTACCCCAAAATTTAAATTAAGTATTTACTCACCCTCAAGTTTTTCCAAATCTGTATATATTTCTCAATGCTTCTGTAAACAGGGGGAAAACAATTGGGGAACCAAACCGATTGGGGCACATTATAGTATTTTTTCCCTACCATGCATGTCAATGGTACCCCATCACGGCCTGGTTACATACATTCTTCAAAATATCTTCCTTTGTGTTCAACTTAACAAAGAAATGTCTACGAGTTTGGGACAACTATAAGAAAATGATGACAGAATGTTCATTTCATTTTGAGATTAACTATTCCTTAAGATCTCTGATCGCCGTTGTTTCATCTTGTCACAGGTTTTACTCGCAATCTCAGGAAAACCTTACACTTTATCTACTCTACATCTCACGCCTTCACACAGTCAACATATAGTACACAAACGTGAACAGACATGAGAAGGGCGGTGTGATGTTCTCTAGGCAGTAAATTGACGATTAGTTGCGGTGGTGACGTTACAAGCCACTGAAGCCAGTACAGCTGTCAATGAGGGGCATCACGGAGGGGAAACATCTTGTGTGGTGTCGACCTCACATTATCTGCCTCATTCCCATTCATACCAAAAACAATAACTTTTTGCTTTCTTCCTTTTTTTACTACAATGAAATTGGTTTTACAAGTAATTCCAAGACTAGTGATACGTTGCTATTACATTTAAAAACAATAAATATGCTAACAAAACGTATTGCACTGTAAAGAAATTGTGTGGTCAATAACACATCACCAGATGATAACGTTATGTACTTATATACTTCATTATCACATTTTAATGTGTGTGTGAAATGGATTTTGATTGACTGTGAATTTTTTTTAAAAAATTGCCCTCAAAGTGATCCCAAGCATATCCTTCCTCTGTATAGTAGGGGTTTAGAGCCTGGTATTCTCTTAAATTTCAAATGATTGATGATCTCTGTACAATAATTCTGCAATAGATACCTCAGATTTAGAATATTTCCCCCATTAAACCCAGAAATAACATCTGGATTTACATTTATTCATTTATCCAAAGCGACTTACAAGTATGAGAGCATTTAAACATTTTGTCAATACGCTAAACAGTACCGTTAGTTTACAAGGCCATGCTACTAGGAGGATCAAAGCTGGAGTAAGCAAAAGGAGAGAATGAACAAGAAGATTCTTTGCTCATTTTCAGACCGAAGATGACGGGAGGGGATGTAGACCTGGAGCAGTGAGTTAAGATAGAGGGGAATGGCGAATTTGCCGTTATCATTCTGAAGGCCAGTGTCAGCGATTTAAACTTGATGCAGACAGCAACTTGTAGCCAGATTAAGTAACATTAAAAGTATTTTTAACCCTTAAACAATAAAGAAACTACTAATGATTTACTAACATCAAAACATTGAACGTATTTATTAACGTTAAAAGAATGTGGTTCCCGAAATGATTGCCGGGTTGAGTTGGGAAATATTGGAATGTAAAGTTAAATGTCTTAACCAAGTAAAAAATGTGAAAATGTATATACAGTATATGAGGAAAAAAGGCAATGATGCCATAATGTTAGTTCAATGTTATCGAAAGGCGCAAAGGGTAGCTTGCAAAAGAATAGAAGTCAGCGCAGCGGACATATGATATAAGGTTTCCATCCTAATAATTTCAGGAATTTCATTATTTCCTATGAAAATATTTGGCTGGCTTTTTGGCTGTACAGAAAAAGGAAAAGGGGGTCAGGAAGTTTCATGGCAAGATGAATAATTTGGCTAAAGAGTAAGAGCTTGTTTTTAAAAGTTCCACTACTGTGGGTCAAAGGCACCTAATCTGAGTTTAATTTAGTTAATCCATTGACTCACTTAAAAAACAAAACGAATCAAATGTGGATGTAGGCCTGCTACATAGACAGAAGTATGCACAGATCCAGCCAGAATATGCAGGCACCAGTGGACATGTAGAGTATTGCACAACGCCACTCGCCACTCAGTATTGCACAACGCCACTCGCAATCAATGGACTTTATGCGAAAAGGGTGACACTGGCACAGACAGTAATCACCTTAACAGCGAAATAAACCAATAGCTTACTAAAGGATATCTCAAAAGAGGGAAATCCATTCACAGCCACTTGAAATGTACAGTACAGGCCTGTGTCATGGTAAGATCTGTCCATTAAATGATCCAAAGACATCGCTGCGAATCCGCTTTGCCTGGCTGCACCCGGAGTGCTACAAGAGTTGTGTTGATGCATTTATATTTAATGCCTATTAAATACATGATCATGGCTTCATCCATTTACATCCATGTATTATTCATCGGAATCAGTACAGATGCCTTACATCCAGATGTACGGAGCGCGGCTTTGCTCGGGGCGGGTTGGCATGGCAGTGTTCAGGCCTATAATTTTCTCAGCCTTTCAGGGATCTTTTCATCAGCTCCAAGTACATAAGAGGAGTGATCAATCATCTACACAATTAGCATCACGCACAACCGGGCGTGAGGTTCACAGACTAGCCGGGTAATTTGGAGCTAACCTCTACAGAAATAATATAATTCACAGACAGTAACCATTAAAACAGCCAGGACAGAGGAGGGGGTTATATGTATGAGAGGTTCGAGGTGGAAGGGGACCTTCCAACGTTTGAAATACTGTACGAACAGAAGAGAACTGGATTAGGGAAAACGTGGGAAACGAAACAAATGCTGTTAATATTGAAGTGGCAAACAATGACATCCACTGTTAACCTCTGGAGAAACTAAATCAATGTACCACCTCAATATGGATGTTTCCACAGGAAACACCTGCATCATAATAGTCGTCTTTACAAAAATATATTTGAATTCATCCTTTATTTACAGCTTCGGGAAATTACACAATTCTTTTATAAAATATGGCTCATTATACAAATGTTCTAATACAGTGGCTGAGATTTATTCTCTCATCATGATTCTGATCACTCATTAGACTTCATTTGTGTGTAAATGTGGACCTGTTTATTCCATCTCACAGCGAGTCGTTTTTGCTGCTTTGCATCATCAAATGCTCTGGTTAGTCTGGTGAAGGTGATTCAGTTACAATGTTTTTATGATACAACAATTGTTCTTCATTTTCAAAGGATCGATTGCTTGTGATAAGAAGAAACTCGTACAACAGAATGAAAGCATTCCATCACAGCACAAGATTGTCATGAATGGTTTTTGACACATTTGAAATTGTGTGAATCGAAACTGATTTACTGATCAAAACACTGCTTAAGCAACGTAGTAGTAGCAATTTTAATGTAGTATTTTGAACTACTTTTTATTGGTTAGATATTTGAAAAAACCAAGTGACGAACATAAAGGGTGACTATGATAACAATTTATAGCAAAAAAAGACAACGTATGCATATTCAAGGTTTCAGAAGGAGGGCAGCGATATACTGTACAGACAATGAAAAAATGAAGAGACCATTCTAAATTTTCATTTAATCAGCAATTCTAGATGTATTGTGGTCATACCAGTCCAGTGTCTCTTAACTTTCTACAAAATCAAAACACAAGACTGACCAACAGCAATGTGGAAGACTGACAGCATGACAAGACACATGAAAACTGGATAAAATATCACATAAAATTATCAAATAAAATAAAAATGAACTTTTGCTAAATACATGTAGAAATATTACTGCTTTAAGCTTAAATGTAAATCTGAACTGTTTTCTTTGTAGTATTTAAGGTCTTACAAAATACAGAGTTATCTTCACCTGTTTCTCCAGTTTTTGTTTTCTGCAAATAGATCCAAATAGAAACAAGATTTGTATTTGAAATTTGGGAGAAATATTGTTAGTAGTTCACAGAATGAATCAAAAAGAACCATTTAACCTATATTAGTAAATTTTCTGAAAAACTGAAAATAACTTTGAAATGTTCTCTTGTTATATAAGGTGATGTTTGCCAGTAATGTTAAAGTTCTTCATTGAAAGAAACTCCTCACATAAATGAATGGACTGCCCTCACAGTTCCGTGTTAAAGGACCATTTCATTGCTTCAGTTTAAAAAGAGGAAATCCTTCTGTCCCCGGGGCTTAACTCTTAATTCAACACTACCTCTAAACACCAGGGTATTTTCATGCATGTGTGTCTTTTTTAGGCTGTCACATCTGTGTAGGTGGTGCTAAGGTGCTAAGACTGTGCTTTTCCTGTTTAAATCCTTGGAAAACTAACCAGCTATTAGCCGGCTTAGTTTACAACCCTTGTGGCTTAAATTAAACTTTGCACAGAGCTAGAACAGATACCTACTACATATAATATGAGTGGGGTCCCCTTAAGCAAATACACAACAAAGCAGGGTCCTAAGTGAACGATAAAACATCACTGTGATACAGTATTATGAAATCCCTGATTCTATGGTTGTTCTCTTATTTTAAAAGTGCCCTCGTCCCACATTCTACTACACAAAATTACATATGCATTATCATTATCATAGTCACTGTAGAATGGTCCAAAAAGAGGATTTAACTAAAGGAGGACTTCAAGGAATCAACAATATCCTGGAGACCAGGGGGCGGATTCACAAATCATTCTTAAGAAAAAATTTAGGTATGGTTTGTGTTCCATTGTAAAGGAAGTTCATAAATAGTTTTCTTAAAGATTGATCAATCACAAAGCATGCATCATTTTATTCTTATAAAAAAATGAAGATGTACTGTACTTATGAAAATATTTGAGAACTTCTTAAGAAGGAACATTCTTACGAGCTTTCTATAACTCATCTAAAGAACAATCTTACTTTGTCTTAAGAACGGTTTCGTGAATCTGGCCCCTGTTGTGGAATAATCAACAACCAAGTTGCAAGCACTCTAAACAAACTTGCAACCGCATAGCAATGCCATAGCATCCACCAAGAGCACCCTAGCAACCGCATAACAATGGCCAGGAAAACACTAAAAACATTTTGATGGCAACATTTACATGCGCAAACAAGTTAACATTTTCTTCAGAAACCGTAAAAATGCAGTTGTAAACATCATTATACTAGCAATTTGTAGGCATGGGTGATTTTCGGTACACTTAGGTTTGAAAGAGTCAAGGGTTCAAAACCGCTGAAAAAATTCTGTGATAACGTTTCTAAGGTATGAGCTGTGATTATAATAAATGTTTTAAGTTAACGTCTAATATATTTGACAAAAAGATATATTTTTAAAAAGAATATTATCATTGTAAGGCTTTATTTTTACCTGACGTGTTCTATATGTTGGTTAAAAATCAAATGTATTGTGTCAAGTTGTTAAGTTTTGATATTTGAAAACAATACATTTAGTGTTATAATTGTAAGACCGCAATACAGTGAAATCGTGGTACTTTTGCTTAAGGGTATAAATCTCATACCGACCGATGCCTCGCTATTTGCCAATGACAAAGGCAGCTTAGTGATTATTAGAAAAATCTATCTATACAGTATATCCCATCTCACAAATATTACTAAAACCTCTATTTCAAACCTATATTTCAACTAAATTAATGGTGGAATCCCTAACTTGTCTCTACAACGCCATCTCTGTTTCAATCATAAAAATACTTATCTTTAGATTGGTTGATGTCAAAGAATTAAAACTCCCAAGTTTCCCACAGAAAACTACCTTTAAATCATTGTTATAAGCTCACTGTTCCAAACTGGGGTATGGTAATAAGGGTTTTTAGGGACTTGCTCAATATCAGATTTTTCACAAAAAAGAATGGATTGTAGCATTAATTTGGACGTAAAGTCTGTTGAAAAGTGCTGAATTTAAAGTCGACTACAACATCTGCAGGAGTCTTAGGAAAATACAAAGCCACCGCAGCATTTGATTTCCTTGCACAACTCTTTGTTCATGCATACTTCTACAATCAAAAAGGAATATCAAATCACTTTGTTATCCAGCCCTCGGCAAAGCTCTCCAGACATACCATAATCAAATCAAAGCAAGCAACAAGTTGGAGTGCTCTCCCCTCGCTGGCCGACCACATGCTCTAGTCTCATCTCACACACGAATACACACACGTCAAACGGACGACTGTAAACACGGCAACTCGAAAACAAAGACGTGAACTCGGGACCTGTAACCGCAGTGGGGCAGGAAGCAATCACATTATGCAATTTGCAAGCAGTGCCACACTGTGACAAGGTTACGAACCTGAAACAAATCTGATCATTTGAAGGACCTGTCAAATGCCTATTGAATTTAAATATATCCGATTTCAGAATTGCGTACACAACCACCCAAGCGGTCTCAGTTTGCCGAGAATAAAACTTTCATTTTGGACCTTGACACGTCTCGCCTTCAAATCTGGCTCGGCTTCTTGCTTATCCTCAAATGCACTTGTTTGGTCTGATTAAATACATGAAAACCAAACGCAGCACAACAAATGACCATCAGCAGTTTTGCATTGAAGCGTATGCTGAAAACATGTTACAAGAGTGTGTGCGATATCAGTTTTCAGTAGGAGCATGGTTTAGAGAGGAGTGGAAAACTTAGGTTTGTCCCCCTATCCACAGAACAAATACCCAACAGTATCCAATGCCCTCACAACCTCAACTTATTTCTGGAGGGTTATTTTTCCCGAGCAGCACTCCCAGTAGGGTCTCTAATGCTGTAAGTAATAGTGTTGGAGATTCTTCTCTAAGCTGTGATTGGCTTCTCTGCTTGTCCAGGGGGACATACTTTCCATTCCCACTTACTCTCTATCAAATCACATTTATAAGCTTACAAAAAATAAGAACTATGTCTAGAATCTCCTCAGTCTTCACATCTGGTCACCACGAGAGTAGTTCATTTCACCCACAGAGTGAAACGGGATTGGTTGCTGAACTTTGAATCGATGCCAAAATGGACTCCGGGGATACGTGAAACACACAAATCCAGGCCTGAAATTCACTAGTACAGAGGAACTCACCGTAACATAAGGCCGAGTCTAATCCTTAATAGTGTTTAATGGTCCCTCAAACTGCCTCCATGTCAAGAAATTCATGCTCCAGGACTCTGACTCCAGTTCAGCACTTACGATGCTGCTGGGATGTCACATCATAATATATTAACAGCACAAAATTGAGATTTCAGAACACCGCACACATAAGAACGAAATTTACAGCGCCCTAGAGTTCCCTCAAGTCTTTCCAGAATTTTGAACTTCTAACCCTGAGGTTTACCTTAACAATAATTCTTGTACCTACGTGACCACAAACGAATAAAGCAACTCATTAATCTGTACACAAAGAGTTTTTCGAGAATTACCTGAAGGGTGATATGGGATTAAAGCAGGTCTTTGTGACATCGGTGACATTGGGGTTGCAGCAGTCTCCATGATCATAATAGAAATTGTCCCAGTTACACTCCGGGTCGCAAACCCCATTCCCCTGCTTATATTCAGGACAGCGTGCCGTCTGCCTCCGACAGTCTCCAGCATCGAAGCCTGTGAGGGTGTGGTTACATTCCAGATCGCATTCTTCGTCGCCCACTTTGCTGATGTCACAGTTAGCCAGAACCAGGCGGTTACGCAAGGATGAGTTGTAGACGTTGTGGACTGTGCGCTCCCATGTAATGTTGTAGACGCAGAAAGCGTTGTTGAGGTGCTGGTGCTGAAGGTTGATCTGGTGCTCTGTTACCGTCGGCCACCTTCCCTCATCGTCGTAAATGTTTATCACACGATAACGCACCGTCTTGGGTTTACGGAAGCTCCAGAGCTTATAGTAGTTCGTCACCACCTCCACATTGTCGCACACTGTCTGTCCACAAGGCGGAGGTTTCAGTTCAGTGTCTAGAGAACCGCTGAGGTCACCTGCCAAGTTCCGGTCCGAATTGTCCAAACTGGGGAAGCTGCCGTCTTTAATCGTGAGCCACCTTCTTGACATGTTCTCAAAGTTCTCGTGGATGACCAGCTGAGAGAGGTTGTCAGAGTTCCCGTACCTGCCAGTCATGTATCTGATGATCTCACGTTGGGTCAGAGCCCTGCTCCACAGGCTTAAGTGTTCCATTGTTCCCCGGTAGTTGTGGTTTAAGGCATTGCCCCCGATCATTAGCACCTTGCACTTCTTCGTAAGCGGGCTGAAAATCTCACCAGACTGGTCTCGGCTAACAGCAACCTGCGCCCCATTAATGTACAGCTTCATAAAGAGGCCATTGTAGGTGACAGCCAGGTGTGACCACTGATTGGGAACGTAGGGTGCATTGGAAGTGATGGTAGTAAGTTTGTGGGCTCGGTCTGTCTTGAGGGAGAAGAAGAAACGAGGGTCACGATTGGCTTGGTCGCTGATGGCTTTGACACCAACAAACCATCCTCTATCGCTGGATGAGTAGAAACATTTATCATAGAGTCCTGCAAGAAAAACAGCACATATCAGATACATTTTATACTTCGAGAAGACCAAATTTACTGATGTTCACCATCAATGAACATTACAGGGACTCAAGAATGAAAATTCCTTGATCACTGTATTTCAAACCTGCATGACTTTCTTTTGGAGAACACAAAAGATACCATGAAGAAAGCTGGTAACCAAACAACATTGGCCCCATTGACTTGAACACAATAAACACAAAGCCATTTTCTCAAAATATCTTTCGTGATCCACCGAAAATGTCACACAGGTTTGGAATGACATGAGGATAAATCATTTGAAAGGCTCTTGTATTTTGGGTGAGCTATCCCTTTAAACACAATTAGAAGATATGGATTTGTTTGACGCAGCAAACTGGCTGACGCAACATTACAGACGAAATTTACCACATTCGGCCGCAGTGTGACCAAAAACTGCATGCGTTTGTCCAAAAAAGAAGGGAAAACAACACGGTTCCCATGATCAAACCATTGTGAGGGTCCAGTCCAGCGACTGCAGGCCCACAAGAAAGCATCTGCTAGCAATCAGGCCCAGACAGTGTGGTCTTGTATCAACAGAGCAAAGGTTACTAGAATTTTCAGTCTGTTTTTTTTCAAATGTGCCTCAGCAGTAAAAGATATTTGAAATCAAAAATGGCCCATTTTCGGCACGGTCCTTATTATGATAGGGGCTCTAAAACCCATTTCTTCCTGTTTCATTTGGAAACCTTGTGGACTACAGACGGAAACGTATTCTTACATTTAATGGGCATGTGTCCTTCAAAACCAGGCGCATGAAAGCTTGTTTAAAGGATATTTCATATTGTGCTTTGATGCTGTGGAAATCAGACATAAGGCATATTCCTTATTTCGACATTTACATTTCATTCAAAAAGTCCTTTAAATTTACACAGCAATGCCGCTTAATCCTGTTAGTTGCTGAGCTGGCGCTTGGAGTCCAAACTGGGAGTAAAGCTCTAGTTACAGTCTGTTACTATTAGGAATTCTCCTCTCCCGCAGCAGTGAGAAGTGCGTTTAGGGGTAATTAGTGAAACTCAATTAGAGGAAAGAAGCAGTAAAACGTTACCAAGCCAGCAGAGGAAAATATTACTATATTACTATTTACAACCACACACACAAATCCTGATATGCAAAATCGTTTCGAATTTACGCATTTCCTTCTTCAACAAGGAAAGGCTTTTGGATCAAGCTGCTCAAGCCCCCTTCAGTGAAGCTGAATGCATGAGAATCCTTGGGCCGCTAGGATTGACCACTTTAAAGGGATCATTCATTCGGGAGTGCCGTACTAAAGAGCACACAGGAGCACGTAGTTCCCTCTCACTCCTGGGCTGCCAGCAGAAACGCTGCCAGCATCTATAAAAATAAATTGTGCAATAAAACTGAGGAAATTACAATCTGTGAAATCCTGGAATGAGACCACTAAGTGGGAAATAACAAACAGGTACATTTCTTGCCAGCGCTGAACTTTAGACATGCAAGGGGATCGGTGAAGAGGAGGGGGGGTGTTGAATGAATGGATGAATGGACTATAACATGTAAAGTTTACACTTATCTGCATTGAGTTTTTGTTAAACGCTGCATCATCAATACACAACCACAAACACTTCTGTATGATAAACCCTTCACTGTTCAAACTTGCACACATGTTGCTTGCATTGCAAAACAAACCAATGACGAAAATCAGCCCAGTCTTTGAATTAAGTTCAAGAGCGATTTGTTGAAAACTATGGCTGGCTCTCTATGCCAAATTTGTCATGCATCGTAATCCTTTTTCATATTTTAAGAAAGCAGTGATCAGGCTGTCGTTTCTGTCGAGTCTCCCCTCAGGGGCTCTGCTGCAGTGACGGTCCTACATGCATTTCTCTAAACGGCCAAAAGATGGCGGAGCTTATCGGTAAATCCGATATTCGAAAACAGGTACCCGATGCTGGGAAATTGATGAAATATTGATAAATTGATAAAGCAATGTATCGGTCGATCTCTAGAAAGCACCCATTTTTCAGAATTTTCAATCTCAGCATCCAGCACCATGGACAGAGCACTACAAAGGGAGCATTACGAAATGAAAGACACCAGCACTGCAAAGAAAAAAAGCGACGTACACCTGTATTTTCAACAGACCGTTATCTACAAATTCTGGAAGGCTGGAACATTTAGCATAGTTTAGTATAGATAAACATTCATGACTAAACTCTTGAAAGACTACTTACTGTACTTCATTCGTGTATAGTCAGGACAAACGTATTTTGAACAAATATTTTCAAAATTCATAAGAAACAATGTTACACCCTTATGAAGTCTTCCACCACAAAGTATTTATTAACATTATAGAAACACAGAATACTTGTCAACACTACACCAACCAACTATAAATCATCCTCTTCAGTAACAAGCTAATTGAATATTAAAATGTTTATGGCCATCATTACAAACCCCTGAGTGATGCTATTGACAGTTTTACGAGGTGCTTATTAAGTTATTGTAATGTGCCATAAAATCTCCCATCCCTCTTGAAACTGCACAGAAACCTCAAGGACAAGCAGAAGCTAAATGCGAATATTTGTGTTTAAAATCAAACAAACGTCTTAAAATTAAAGATGGGAAAGGACTGTTGTTAAAAAGTCGAGTAAAAAAAAAGACATTTGTCTAGGACGTTTAAAAAACAGGCTCAGTGCCTGTGAATACTCTCTGGACGCTCTTAATTCTCTTGACTCTGATCTGATATGCGCTGGCGAGTTCATTCCATGATGTTCAGTGGCAATGGCTGTAATATTTCAAAATGAGCCAGCAATAAAAAAACCACCCAAAACATGAACGAGGCACTTATTTTACTGCTGGTTTTCCTTTTAATCCATTCTCTGTTTATTCCCTTACATCAAAGCACACATGTCTTCACTATTCAAATCTGACAACTGATAAAATGGTGTCCCCAACAAGGTTTCAGAGCATTTAATACTTCGTGAAAAAACAAAATTGGCTGTGCAGTAGTATTTGATGTGAAGCTACTGTATATAAATTGTGTCTGCGCCCCCTCGTTGCTTCTTAAAGTTACTGTGAGTAATAAGATCATTTTGAGGACAGATCAGCGGACTAATTTTAGATCACTCACTGACAAGATTTATTCAATCTATCTATTATCACACTACTGCAAGAGGATGTAAATCTTCTCTGAGGACAATGGTCAAAACTTTACATAATAACATTATCTGCCCTGGTTTTAATGAGCTGTGACTTAAATGAAGCATCTTGTAAACGTATGTATTATTTTACTCAATGCTATCTTTATTTAGTTGTTAATTTATCTACCTTGGATATTGAATACTTTTGTTCATTTAATTGGAGCAGGAGTAAAGAGTTTCAGTGCCCTGTATGTGAAAACAGAAAGCGCTGTGGTTATTCTTGTGGAACAGGTCTTCTGTGGCATCCACAGGTTAAGGAAACAGGAAGCTAGTGGGTTGGTTAAATTTCAGATGGAGGGGAAAATATTAATATAGACTTTCAACAACTAGACAGAAATCAGTAATCACAAAGCCAGTTTACTTTAAGCATTTTAGCATAAATCATGTGAAGTGCAAATGATTAGTGAATATATTTGTTCTGTTCCCACAAAACGGCTTGCTGTAGGGGTTCACGGGGTGCACGCAGGATTCGTAAATCGAGTCCATGGGTATTACGCTCTCTGTTGGCTGAAGAAGGGATGAGAAAGTAACAGATTTGAGGAAAAAACAACCGATCAACTAAAGACGCCCACCGCGCAACTACATCTTCCATAGAATAATGCGTAATACGCGATGGATTTTTTTTTAAAAAGCAAATAAATAAATACATTTAAACAAATCACTTGTTATTCGATCACATACCATTTAGACTTCTTTTCAAAATACGTGTGAATAAATAAAGATGATTATATGCAACCAACCTGCGAATTGACACGCACTGTAGTGATGCGTAGGATAAGGTTGTATGATGTGCCTTTATTGCAGAGCCGGGGAACGCGTAAAACGAGCGCACATATGCATCAAAAAGGATGACGTATGTGTTTAAGCGATTTCTGACACAACGCAGAGCCATCAGCACCATACAGAAAATGTCATTACGCAGTTATTTATTTTGTGTGTGATGGTTTTCTCGCCCGCCACGAAACTGATGAAATTGCATTATTTGTGTTATTTAACAAAAAAAGATCCAATGTTGACAATAGGCAAACAAATAAATAAATAGGATATGGAGGACTTTGGTCATCAATTGCTATTCATTGGAGATTCCGAGAATGTATTTTAAAATGTAGTTATTTAACGTTAAAGGTGTCGGGGTATGGCGACTCTAAAGACGCGGGGCGCACTACATCCGAAGATGTAGAACTAAAAAAACTGACGCAAATCAAAGGGATTATGTCAACTAAAAGATGAAAGAGCTACCAAAAGTTGAATGGCGATATTCTGCCAAGACCGCATGCCATACCCAGGAGACTTTTTGATAGTATCGGTAAACAACCACAGCAAAGGCGCATCTCCATATGCCACCCTAAGACAGATCAATTATTGGCCAACTATTCTTAGTATATGTTTGCATTACATCATAGCGAATCTGATATAAAGAAGTGTTGGCGCCATGCGCGTTTATGCAACTATTATCGCACTGGAGGTGGTCTGTCACACTGTTTATTTGTATAAAGCACGACACATGCTGCAATTGCACTATGATATATTATTTCTGCAGTGAATAAAATGGAAGTAAAAATTCTGCAAAAAACAAACCTCCGATAACAGCTGGAGAGCGCTGGCCACCCTCCGGTTTTATCCACATTTCCATGGTAAAATTTCCCCTTGGCACCTCTGCATTGGGTTTCAGACGTAGTTGGTCGTCTCTGCCGGTAAAGTAAACAGCCCACCGCCGTCCCTGGGTGCTTTCCCCCGCTTGTGACAGGCGAGGGGAGCGCCGATCTATCCCGGGAAGTGAGCGTTTGCCCCGAGGCAAGCGTGTGGCACAGGCTCCTGGGAAGGTATTTCTGGCTTCCCTGATGCGTACCAAGTCTCTTTTGGACCTTGCGTTTCGCCGTGGAGTCCCACACTCAGATCCCAAGCACACGATGAAAACCAAAAGGCATAGGAGCCAAGTGCAAATGGGCAAAAGTTTCATTTTCAAGTGGAGAAAATAGATTTTGGTCAATGGATATGGGATTTGATGAAATACTAAACTGCGCTCGTCCCCGAGATCTTTCCCGGTCTTTAAGTTTCACAAAAGCCTGTCAAGACGCGTATTCAACACCAACCAAGACGGCAATGCTGTCTTATTTTTTCCTTTATAATGTTAAGCCACGACCCCCTTTCCTTGCCCCTTTCAAAGACACTTCAACACAGATTGAGGGGGGAAAGGAATATGTTAATTCATCCAAGTGCTCCACCTTCCCAATTGAATGGATCCCATTAAATTGCAGGGATGACTAAGTTATCAATCAGTGAGGGGAGGTCAAAATCATTTCCCTTTCTTTATGCGCATTTCCCTACTTGGTAAATGCACATCTGAGATGATGTCAGTGATTTCATCCACAGAACTCTGTAAGCACGTTTGAATGAGGTCATTGGCAAAAAAACGGAGCGCACCGGGGTCTTTAGATTAAAGTTGATATGCACGTTATTCAGTGGTCACGGAAGCACTATGTGATCTGATAATGGTAATGCTATGTGTATTGGGATGTGTGACGTTTCGTTGCTAAAGGAACGGTGCGTAATTGTCAGTTTCATTCTGACCGGACCGCGAGTCGCAGGTAAACGCGCTCGGCGTTTTGTTTCTGGTGCGTATCTCCGGGATGGGGTTTTATTTTGCGCATCACTGCGCCGAGAACCCTCTAGCGGCAATACGACGAACTCTCGAAAACAAGAGGAAAACATGGTCAGACGTGTTAAAAACATTTAATTTTCTTTGTCCTTCTCTTCCACAGCCACAAGCTCTTAACCTGAGCACCCAGACAGGCAAGCACAAAGGTAAAAGGTACACAGGCTCATGTTGATAAATTTGGGAAGCACATGGGAAAAAGAGTGACAGGTCATCCATAAACAAACTTGAGTTTGTCCCCAGCCAAAGTCCCGTGTGTGCCCTCTTATTGCTTTTCTTTATTGACTGTCAGCAGAGGGAGCCTGGAAAATGACTGAATGCACTTCCTCCACCGTCTGCTCCTGATCACAGTGTTCTGGTTCTCACAGCTGCAGAGGGACTCCTTGCAAACATGTGACGTCAATACTGCTGAATATCAATGGGCACTGGTGCTAAAGGACCAGCGGGAAACCTGGGGTGAGCCGTAGAGCCCCTCATTCGGCAGGTTCATACCTCAAAGTTGCTTTCAACTGTTTTTATTCAGCAGGTTGTCTAAACCATTCTCCTGCATCCGGATGATATTACAATGATACTCAAATGCACCTTGTGTCAGGTGCTCGGCCTACCGAGGGACTGAGAGACGTGCAAACACATTGCTGGGGGGGTCTAAATTCTAATTTGTTACCTGTCAAATCAAGCTGTAATAAGTTCACCTCAACAAAAAACAACAACAATT
This sequence comes from Barbatula barbatula, assembly GCF_947034865.1. NCBI lineage: Eukaryota > Metazoa > Chordata > Actinopteri > Cypriniformes > Nemacheilidae > Barbatula > Barbatula barbatula. Next base: position 1,491,787 of record NC_136767.1, read on the forward strand.
TGCAAGTTAAGGAAAAGTTCGTCATATCATAAAGAGTTTTTTTAAAGTGGTATAGCATTTTTTTAATTTAGATATATACATTTAGTCCCAGGGCTTACTTTAGAAAGAGTGAGCTACTTGTTTGGCACATCATCAGAACTTAAAGCGAAACTGTTACTTTGCAAAAATCATATTTTAACGTGTGGTAAAAATAAATTATTTAGATATTTATTTCAAATGCAAGAAGTTGTTATCAAGTGATGAGGTCGGAAAATGAAAAACTTGTGAGAACAATAGAACTATAGTGTTTAAAAAAAGTTTGATTCCTAAACATGGACAATATATTGTAATATCAAGAAAATAATCTTGATTATTACATTTTATATGAATTAAAATGAATTATAATAGATATTTGCCTTACATATAATTCCTGACAAATGAAAAAGATCCATAAAACTTTGTGTTAAAATAATGATAATTGAATATAATTTTGTCCCCATGTGAGGATATTTAATGAAAATATGTGACTGTTTGTATTAAATTTACATAATTTGTACATAATTTGAAGGAATCATTACTGTCAACACGTACTATAAACAACAGTCTGTAAGTTACAATTACCTTCGATCTCTCCTACATGCCTTAAGTTTCATGCAGTCGGTTATTATTTTCTCATCCATCTCCTGTGGCTTTTCTTTCAGAATGCACGATACTGACTCACTCCTTTACATTCAGCATTTTCAGTGGGACTCTCAGTGACGGAAGAGTGGGGCAGGGGCTGCATTAAAGAAATTAAACTTTACAAATCATTCAAAGATAACATTAAGAGAGCTCCTCCATGGTCTCTTCTCAACGGCTTTTCACAATATCAGCAAATAAGCTGAAAAGGACTCTCTGATAACGCGCTTAGGTCTGACTACTGTACTTCCTGTCAGGTGTAAATCATCCACCGCAGCACTGGTCTCGTATTGTGATTAATAGCAGGTTGCGTAGACAGCTGTGGATGTCATCGATGACGCGCATGTCCCCGTTCTCACTTCCCGCCTGCTCTCTCATCTGCAATCAGGAAATGCGAGTCAGTTGATTTGCATTGATCCTGGCTTGTCTCCTACCTGGAGACCCGCTACAAGTAAACGTCTAAGAGCAATTAACCAATCACTTAATCACTCTGCTGATGCTGAGGCACAAGCATGCCGTCGTTGTATTTCACGCACACTCGACACAGCAAAGTCTTTAAGTCACTTGAATAACCTATATATCCTATTTATTTGGACTTCACCGCAAACGTGCGTTAATAATCTTTCAGGGATTTGGTAATAACAACTAAACATAGACTCTCTCTTGCCAGGAATTGCAATATTTGTACTGCTGGTCCATTAAGAGGTATAATATTCCCTGGCAATAAAAGAACAAGTTGTCCACATAAAACGTAATAACTGACCACTAAAATTGTAAAATCCATATTTTTTTATGATTTCTCAGCAGTATCGATGTATTTTAAGCACTTGGTATAACTGAGAGCATATGCAGGCAGTGGTTTATCAAAATATAGACAAATGAATACTAAAGATGATCAGAAAGTGTATCCCATCTGTCATTGGGGTTACGAAACACCACTTTCACATTTTTTTAATCTCCTCCATTACGTTTGTGTGTGTGTGTGTGTGTGTGTGTGTGTGTGTGTGTGTGTGTGTGTGTACCACCGCCTGTGTGAACAAGCATATGTGTTTGTGCGTGCTGGGGAAATTCCACAAGGTGTTTATTGTACCTTTCAAAGGATAACCATCATACAAATAGGGATGGATGCATGTTCTAACACTTACAGTATTGTTCTTGATCCAATGAAGGAATATGTGACCCTGTCTGTGTAATCCAGTCTGGTATTCTAACTATGAAATTAGCTAAATCCAAGTTTTATTTCATTCATTAATTTCCATCTTTGACAGAGCCTTACTCAGCCAGTATTAAAGATATCAAGACTGTATTTTCACATAATGTTCTCATTTTGTAGAATTATATTATTTAGAAAACGTAGGAAAATGATTTTAGCTGGGTTTTCACAGACAGGGTGTCATAGGGGCATTTCTTAATCGGTCCAGAGACCAAGGTGTTCCCCCAATTGAAAAGATCAATTCATAGGTAGGAAGACTAGGAAAAAACCCGTACCTAAGCCAATGCAACCAATCTTTCAATGACTGATGAAACAATGTATTCATATAAATTAGATTATATCTCAGCTGCACACAGTATTTGTTGTTAGAATGATGCCTCCTAAATAACCTGTACATTCTTAAAACAAAAGGATACAACTGTAACAACATTTAAACAGATCAGAAGTTTATCACTTTTGCCAACAGTGTACGTATAAGCAAAAACAGCCAAAATATGAAACGAACAGCAGTTATCATCAATTATAGTCAAATACTATACATATTAGTCAAATATCATAATCAAATAAAGAGTTTGGTTACAAAATGAGATAACAAAAAAGCCACTTCGTCTCGGAAATATGAACTTTTTACAGTTGGCCCCTTGCTCCTTGGATTCCCCAAAAGTAGATTATTAATATGCCTGTCAAATAAGCTTGTGAAAACCGCCAGAATCAGTTAATAGCTCTTATTGATCCAGGTTGCATTGATCAGCGCATTTAATATCAATCAAACTGCAGTTGGTTGCTTTTAATTTAAGCCATAATTTAAAGAAAATACTAACACAATAAAAACATGATAACATAATTAAAAACATGATTTTATTTAAGTTTTTTTTAAAACGGAGTTATCTCATTTTGGAACCAATTTTCGTAATGTTCACAAATTCGCAGAATACAGTTATCAGTCGGTATTTGTAAACTTGGTTTATTAAAGAGTTGTACGCATTAACACAAAATGCAAAAATCCTGCAGTCATACTGTGTGCTTTGTGTTTTCATGCGGGATTCTGGTCACTTACAGAAAGGTGAAGATGAGCTGTGTGTGTCATCCGAAAGTGTCAAAATCATCTGCCGTCGCTCCGATAATCGATAACGGGGCCGCCATCTTTAATAATCGCTACAGTATCAGGTGTTCTCGAGGCTATCGCGAGAAGACAGCAGCCGCGTTACATCGGTTATTCGTATCGTGGGCGAAATCCCAACGACGTTTTATCTCTCGATGGAAAATATGGGGATACTGCGATTTCGGTCGTTAAAACAAAAATGAGCTGAATAGCTTTACGAATTGCCCTTAGACGCGAGCATCTGGTGGTCGAGGATGGAAGTTATCGCGCCGTTTTTGACCACGTGATTGTAACGTTTCCCTGGATGTGTTTCAAACTGAGGTAATTTACTCATTTCTGTGACACATTGTTAAAGTTTAAAACATGTTTATATAAGTAGCCTAAACTAGTAAATGAGCGTTTCAGTATAACGTTACCAAACATTGACGGAAACCATTTTTATTCACGTTATTAAATAAGTGGTTGTTAATCATGTCGAACAAAGTGTGTCTAGGCACAGCCTATTGATAAACAAAAATACATTGATGTTTTTCTTTATCATTTCTAATATTGTTTTATTTTTGTGATCGATTTATTTTATGATTTATTTGGTCTAGTTTGTGTCCCTTCAATCTCCTGGTATGAAAGTGAGTAGCGAGTCATTTAAGTAATTAATTGTTTTATTCATTTTCCAGCAAAGATGGACACAGCCACCTGTATTTCCATGATCTGATGTAGGCCAGAGCTCCGTTAAAAAGCATTAGTGAACAAATTACAGGCTTTATATACTGTCAGCATAATGTCAACATTTCATTGCAAAATTTCATAATCACATTCTGACCAAACGAGACAAAAACAGAAAGATTTTCCAGTGGCTTGGATCTTTGCCTGGGTCTATGTAATTGATGTTTCTAAGCAATGAAAGCTTTTAATGAATCAAATGATTTCTCTCAACATCTAAATCAATATCTAGCCATTGAGACAAACAACTACTCCAACCATTTCCTTTTGCAAAGTTGGCAGTTTTGATTTTTGTTGTGTAGGAAAGATGGGAAAAGTGCAAGAACAGTAAGTTACATCGTCCTATTGATTGAGCAGGAGACAAACAAAATCTTACCACTCATAATAATTATTTGAATGAAATAAGTTTAAGATAATGATTTGTTCTCAATGTAACTTCTTTTTGTGCAAAATGAGCTTAGATATAAGACAAGATCATTTAACACCCTAGATCTGAATGCTATCATATATTCCAAAATGTAACTACATTTAGTGTGAGGTCAGGAAACCAGAACCTCAAATTAAAAGCCAACCCAATGAACAATATAAACGTTTATATTAAGAAGTTAAGCTTATGTTCACAGCCCTGTCGAACCCAAAGTGACAAAGCAAAACTCACCCCTGGAATGTGTCAAAGGACGCCCCAAGTGACTTTCTTTTTAGGAACACAATCAAAACCTGTTGCCAGAATGAGATAAAGCTCACACTGATACTCAAACCCATGGCATGTTTTTGGGGTCTCTAAGTGGTTCGGTTGCATGCGATATAGTCATGGGTAAACCTCGTATTTGTGTCTAGCTTCTGTGTGCACACATACTCTGCTTTATGTCACATCCAGGCCAGCCCGTCACAGTCACGGGGGAGGAAGGCTGATAAAGAAGACCAGTAAGATCATGACCAGTTCCTGGAAATCCCTCCTCTGAAGGCCTGCTTCTTATCTCCACGCTGTCTCAAATATTCCCATCATACTGGCGTAGTGTGCTATGGTAGGTGCCTTGCAATAAAATCTCAGTTTATTTCTGCTGATACAGTCATGTTGATTATAAACCTTCGCCGTTTAACCTGTCACTCGTGCTGTATGCGAGACACAAATGCCACCCATGCTACCCATAAGATCTAAGGAACAAAACACAAATTCAGATTGACCATATCTGCAGTCGCATCCCACATGTGTCGGCTGACCTAGATTGTGTGTGCGCACAACTAGCGGCTTCAGGTGTTTGGAGTGAAAGCCCCCTCATGCGGACAGATTAATTTTTCAGGTCTTTACATAAGACTGTCCCCCCGAGGGCATCAGCTGTCCCCACTTCAGAGACCCGTGTCCTTTGCTCTGTAAGACGTAAGGGAGCGCGCGAGTCAGGACGTGTTCCTCTCTGTGACAGTTGTACAGCTTGGGTACAGTGTGGTGAGAACATCTAGAGCCCGTCTCCCTCAGGTCACCCTGAAGAGCGAGTGACAGGTTATTCTTCCCTGCCAAACACATCCCCTTGATGTATACTGCTCAAGCACTGACTATACTACAGGTTTTGACTATAGAAAAGGAAAGCCAACCTTCGAGGAAAAAGTGAGCTAAGCATCCATTTATAAAATGAGGAAAGATGGAAGGATTCTTCATCCTCTTATATTTGTTTAACAAACAAAATGATGCATAACGGAAGCGAAATGATTCGAAATGTTTATTTAAATAAATAACTTCCTCATAATAGTTTGATTTATATGTCATATTGCTTGCTACAGAAGTATGAAACATGGGCATTGGTTTTTCACGAGCCATGCGGCAATAGGAAAAAATCCACTTCATCTTATTGTTTTCATATGGATATATGAACTTTTTACAGTTGGCCCCTTGCTCCTCGGATCCCCCAAAAGTAGATTATTATGATGCATTAGCCTGTCAAAGAAGCTTGTGTCAGTTGCCAGCATCAGTCAGTAGCTCTTATTGATCAATCAGGCAGTCTTTTCATCTGCCTATCGGATTGACAGACATCAGGGAATGATCAAAAACAATGTGCACATAAATCAACTCCTTTCGGCAAAAAGGTGCGTTCTTTACTCCTAAGAACTGGTTCTAGGGCAAGGAAACGCTTCCCGACGGTATTGGCAACAAATTGAATGTTATTGAAATGTATTGAAACCATTGAAAGCAAGTTCATTTATTTAATGCCTGCGACTTTTGATCTTGAAAAGAGCTCTCACAAAATAGTACAGAATGGGGTCGATGGTACGGTAAAAGCATAAGGACAACTAAAGGAGAAATGGGGAGATTTTTAGCCGCGTCTAGTGGTGAGGTTGCGAATTGCAACCAGCAGTTCACTCGACCCTTCCCTTTCAAAGCACTACGGAGGCTGAAACACGACTAAGATATACATAGTTATGTAAATTATATTGCAATTCTGTCAATAGGTTAGCTGGAGCTTAAAGTTTAAATTTAAACTGTAATTTAATTGAAATAAAGTAATGGCCCAAAAAGCCAAATGACTGACAGGTAATGCATTCAAATACGTTCATGCCTCATGATATTTAGGGTCGTGGAAATGTCGCCACTGTCACAAATCGGTGTGCATTCTGTGTCCGAAGTTAAAAATAGCAATATTTATGAGTTCACGCCGTGAACTTTGCATACTTTAAGGAATTGAGTGTTTAGTGGATCGTCATCGTATGAGGTAAACGCGACAGCTTCTTCGATAAGACGGCTTTGTGTTGAGACAGTTAAAGAACACGACACACACGTATCCCGGAAAACCTGATGATGTCAACCAATCAGAAGACGACTTTGAATCTGCTGAAGTGTTTCCAGTTAAGTGTGCCGTATGCATCAGATGTTCAGCAACGGTCTGTGGCGTCCAAATACTCCCGCTGAATTGTGAACGATATCAAATGTTTAGTTTTAATTCAATGATCGCAGTCAACATCACTGGTTTTGTCAATACCGGTATGTCGAGGCACCCCTTAACAGAATATGTGATTTTTTTTTAAGGTGTGGTGGCATGGTCAGGTTTCTGTGCATAACCTCACTACAGTACATATCTTCCTAATGTTGCCGCTTTATATATGTATGTATTCGCCGAATGGAAACTAGACGTTTAAAATTTGAAACCATGTTGTTTTAATGTGAGGGTCCAGGTAGCTCGCACACAGAATCCACGAGAACTTAAGTGGCTGGTATTAATGAGGCTCATACTCAAAGGTAACAAACAAGCGCTCCTTGTAGAGAGCAGGACAGACTTTGTCTGTTTTTCCAACTCTAAGAAGACGGCATGATGGCCCTCGGCCAATTTACACAAACTGAGTTCCCCCCTGTGGCCTGGAAAGTGTACCTATAGGAAACTGTAAAGACCTGAACTTAAGACTCTAGGCTGAGCGTAGTGCAAGACAGCTCCTGATTTCTCAAATCAAACAGACCACATAAAAATGAAGGATATACCAGTTCCATATGGAACCCCAGGAATGACATTTAATTCAAATAAACAGTTTTTCCTTCGCAGACAGGCGGATCTCAGCTCCGCAGCCCAAACACAGCAATGTGAGGAAACATTTGTGCCTGGTGAGGAAAGAGATACTGTTACACTCCTTGCTACTAAATTCACCTTTAAACTCCCTCCTCGCCCTCTTGCCTGCTTCCCAAACCTAGTCCTTTTTTATGAGAACCTCTAATCATTACCTTACAGGTATTAGTGTTGATAAAAAAGGAGAAGCAAGCACCAAATGTGGCATAAATGAATGGCAATCACAAGAATGAGAAACATTTTAATAACGCTGAGTAAACAGATGTGTTTTCAATTGAGTTGAGAAGGTGGGAAGATGTTCAATTTCACAGAGAAGGGGGGAAGAATTTGAGTGTCTAGGGGCAACTGAATGAACTATCCCATGGAGGATATACTGAACTTACAAACCCTTTATAAATTGGCTATGATGAGGTTGTATGTAGGGAAGTAGGTGCCGTGAGGTGATGGTATCTTTGGGAATACACTACTGTTAAAAGGTTCAGGGTCACCGACTTATATCTCGCAAGCAAGACCAAAAGTGTAAACCCGCAGAAAAGAGAGCAATATTTGTTGTTTCTTGACAACAAACATTAATGTCAGGCAAGCGGTTGCAGAGACATATAGCACAGAGAGTCGCATTAGAAGGATGCATATGGAGTGTCCTACCTGCTTTTATGAAACGAGACAGCCTCGATGACGTAGCAGGCTTTAAATGAGACCTCCGGAGGATGCAGCCTTCCGAAACTAGACACAGCTAGTGTGTGCCGTAACGAAATTGGTTATTTAAAAAAAGGGGCGGAGTCACCCGATATGTCCGCTTTTGTAATGAAAAACAAATACGTTTGCACGATTATATTTATGTCCACAAACTAATATTAGACGTTTATGCTTATGTCTTTAGATTAAAAGGTTTGTCAGGTTGAGAATAAAATATTTCACTGAAATTAATCTTTAACTTTTGCATTGTACTGCTAGCATGGCTAATTCTAGGCTACAGCAACACTATTTACAATATGGAATTCTCACTTCATCAAAATGTAAAATTTATTACACATTGAATATTTTTATTAAATTGTTATTTCATCAAGCCAATTCATGGGACATTAGGGGTTACTTTATTGTGTGGCTGATAACCAATCAGCAACCAGGACCAGAATTTAGCGTTTTAAAATGTAAATTTTGCACTGTTTGCTAAATAAACGAGAGCCTGTAAAACTGGAACAATGTGAAGTGATATGTGCTGGCTTTTACATGAATGTTACAATTTTAGATAACAGTGGTCTTGTTGTTTATATATGTGGAGTTCACATACAAAATGGAAATGATTTTTGTACACTTTAATTTCTTCTGCAGAACACAAAAAAAGATATTTTTTCAAATGTTTGTAACAGAAAACCGTTGGTCCCCGTTGACTTGCATTGGTTTTGTATCCAAACAATAGAAGTCAGTGGGGTGTTTGCTTACCAACATTTTCAAAATATCTTCTTTTGTGTTTTGCAGATAAAAGAAATTCCTGCAGGTTTGAAATGACAACAGTGTGAGTAAAGGATGACAGAATTTTAATTTTGAAGGTGAACCTTTAAAGTAATATAATCATGATGTAATAGTGGCATAGATGACAGTTTTGGCCTTCGTTCAACTTAGAGGTATGCAATATTACGGCGGTAAAGGAAGGAAGGAATGTATTGAATACAATATCATTTTTACGTCATTAATAAAACTCCATATTGATCAAGTGAACTAAAGTTGTGTGTAAAGATGGCACATGACACATGCCGTCCCAGGAAGGAAAAGTTCGATTATTTTATATCTATGACAACAAGGAGATTATTCAGGGAAGTTTCCTGCGTCTCAGATATTTCTCCTGACGAAAAGAGCCAGAAATCTGACACATATTTGTAGTTCTAGGAGAGATGTCAACAATGTCACAAACTGAGCTCAGATTTGCCAAGTCTGCAATTAAAAAGCTATATTATTGAAGATATGAACTCACTATGAACTCAAACATTTCTCATCAAATTGACCTAAATCCAGATGATTTTACAATATATTATTTTACACCTCCATGCTCTTTATATATTACATGGTTGTCACATTTGTTTCTGTTTTTATTTCTCTTAGGAGAAACACCTGAGACCAAGTTGATACTTTGATAAAACACACTAAGAACTTCTTCAAATCTACTGAGCTATAGAAGAGCAACATCTTGAGCAATAAAAATTCCTCTGGGAATGTCAATGAAGTGATCAGATTTTGTATTTTGTCGTGCTCTTTTGTCGTTACATTACAGTCAGTCAACAGTCAGGTCTGCTCCGTACAGTATACGATCCCACAAACAAATATTAGAGAAATAACTCAAAGATCACAAGATTACTCTAAAGGAAAAATGAAATCCGCTACCATGTAAACAGTGTGAGATCATGTGGATGAGAAGATATAAAGATCATAGCTTATCCACACCGACAGAGGTCAATCAATGATCTCCTGTGTTTCTCCTGCATGTGCACGGCTGAAAGCCAATGGTCTACATCAATAAATGAATTCATTTGACCACAAATTACATTCCAGGCCCTTCTTGTGCCCCACAAGCGCTTGTGTGTCCCTCTGCATTGTTGATGTACTCCCTAGCGTGATATTTCATGCTCATGCATGATATCTTCCATGCTATTTAGATATATCATGTGATTGTCCAGAGGTTAAAAGGCAGTTTGTTTTTTTGGTGATATGCTGTATTGTTTCTCAAATTGAAGTATTGACATAGTTGCTTTCATCATTTTTTACTCTCATGTTGTTCAAAACCTGTGTATAAAAGAAGATATATATTGAGAAATGTCTTAGTGATGTGGTGTCCATACAATGGAAGTCAATGAGGTCCAATGTTCTTTGGCTATCAAGGTTCTTCAAAATATCTTTGTTTGTGTTCTGCAGAAGAAAGAGAGTCATACAGATATGAGGGTGAGTAAATGATCATTCATTTATTCATTGTTGGGTGAACTATTCCTATAGGATTAAGTTACTCAATCTTGTGGTCACATCCCTAACCGTCCACCTCGACAGCCCTCCAACCCCCAAAATGCCCCAGATCCCCTCCTCCACTCATCCAGTGACCTCATACATCTGAGTTGACCTCTTTGAACAACAGTGTTGTCTTTTTCTCTGACAGATATGGATTCTGCATTGTATGTTCCATATAAAGATGTCTTCATCAGAATATAAAGTGGTTTCCGCATTAAACAATCCTTGTCACCCTTAGTTTGTGGTGAACTATGAAACTATGAATCACTGGAAATTGTGTTTTACGGATCTATTCATAGTCTATGCAAATGTGTTGTTGTATATGTGAGTGTGATTTTCAGACTCTGCATTGAATAAATGTGATAAGATATAGCTTCCCTTTTATTTTTAATCCATACATTAACAACATGCAGAAGATGCCGTTAGAGAGAAGATTGAGCGATGTTGTCAATGTTGCCCCAACACATGCTCTGGGCATGTGTTGTTGTATCCATAGTTACTCTTAGATTGCATCCTAATTTGCCAGGCGTTCTCATGAGACCACCCACTTCCAATACCCCCCCTCCCCATGTGTACTGACCCCTGTGCTCCATTCCTCTGTGCGGGCCCTGTTCTCCCCAGACCCACATAACCCTCCGCTCAAACATGAGGCTCGATGTGGGACGTCTCATTTTCAAATCAATGCTTTCTGGCCCTGCCCACCTTGAACGTTCAAAACAAGCACATTTAAACAGGGGGTCCCCATCTCCCACACCCCGAAGCCTATGACCAAAACAAGTACACAGCCAATCCTGACAAGCGAGCGTTTGAGCTTGAATGAGATTTTGCTGAACAAAAAATTGACACACAGATGTGAGATACTGTATGTGAAGTGTTTCAGATGTATTTGCTTGTTTTTTCAGTCTGCGTAATTTTCGAATGCCTTCCAAATCTTTTGGGTTTTCAGACGGGTTCCACGCCTACTATTTTGAACCTTTGTTGGTTTCCGGCTCTTACGCATCAAAAAACTGACAGAAACTGAAATATGAAACTAAACAAACAATATAACAGACAGACAGACGACTGTTTTCTTAACAGCTGCGTTTCCCGTTCCTTGTTAGAGCTTGAGTAAATTACAAGGCGGGATGGAAATGCAAGGCCAGGACCAGATATTAAAACTTGTGATAGAAGAACAACTCATTAGAGAGAACTTAATCTCAGAAATAAAATATTAAATTACAAAAATAACACTGTGACTGGCATCTACGTTTATGCGATTCCTGAAAACTCTTAGCGCGTGAAACTTTCCGGTGTGCTGTCTGCTTGAACATATCGTTCAGCTTTACGGAATGAACGTCGTTTTTACTTAAGACGTTTTACCCATATAGAGATGTGCTTTTTTAACCAAACTCTCTTTTGCCTTCTTCATCAACATCATAGTACTTATCAATCCGGCTTGTGTGGGATGTTATGTCAGAGGACACAGCACCTACTATACTGGAAGTCCACATATGGTTCTGCTTATGGGGTAAAATAAACACTGCGGTTCCTTCTTGATCTCCGGTGAACATTAATTTACTTAACTATATCCAAATAACCATATTCAGCTGCCATTTGCTGTCGGTGGGCCCCTGATCAAAAAAAGATACTTTACAAAAACGACGTATCTCTAAGCCATGAAACGACGCTAAAAATTGATTTCAGGATTTCATCCAATTTTAACGGGAAACTTGTGGAATCATATCTGCTCTAGAACTGACTTTGACCTCCATCCAAGTCTGCTGAAATAGCACAGCATGCTGGAGCAATCTGTTCCATCCCGGACGCTAACCTAACATATTGATTGTTCTGGGAGCGGAGTGCATTGGCGCTGAGCTAAAGGACCATGTGTAGAGAAGCAGAGGAGACACCTGACCGGGGGAGATTATAATGAACTCTGGCAGGTTCCTGTTGCCATGTCATTGTACATAATGTCAGCTTGCCGATCCGCCCGCTCCCCACAGGAGCGACACCAGCTCCTCCTTCAAGATCCGACTGGCTTCACCGTTGTTTTTTGCTTCTTGCGCACCTGAGGTGGGATTTATGAGTGCCTTTTATCCCTTGACCGGTCATAATATCGAAAGGTTCAGTTTTATCTTCTCGCTCATAAATACGACAACCCCCAGAGTCGTAACAAGTTCCTTATACAGTACATGACAGTTATACTGTATGTAGGGCACGATCAAGTCTGCCGTGAACTGTAAATCTAAAAGGGGACTGAGTGCATCCTGACTAGACGTCCTGGTTCAATAAACCGTTTCTCTTTTCTGTTGCCGTGACCAGATGTCTGAACTAATGTAGAAAACATGTGAATGCATGGTTACCAACAAGTTACACAGTGAAAATTGACTGCACAGATGTTATGTATGAGACCGAAGAAAAAATCTCTTGGCATTGATGCCCTCTAGTGATGCTTTGGCATTGCACACTTTGTACTAAGTGCTTTTTGAGGTTCAGACCACCTGCCAACGCAATTACTTATATTGTGTGTCATTTTGTTTTATCTTGCTTTGGGAACAAATCAGATGCTGAGTATATTGATGTATAGCAGTACTAGGGCGATAATGCCCCCGTTGATGTCACATGTCACCGCATCCATTTAAGGTCCACGATATAAACCAAAGTGACTTTTCTCATTTAAACACCATTTTTTCATAGAATATCAAATGGCAAAATCCGGCAGTCTGTCCCCACGTGGTCACCGGAGAGCGAACGTGTCCTTTTTTTTGCAGGACTGCACAATCTCCGCAACACGCGCACGGCAAACACTTCTAGCCGATGATGTCATCTCTTAGTGACCCATCCCCCATCGGCGAAGAAGATTCAGTGCAGATCTGAGGGCTGGTGCACTGAGATACCTCAATGGTAATGATTAAGGTATGCTACGAACATCCTTTTCCATTCGCTCAGTCAAAGGACCCAAAAGACATTCATTACGGCTATTTGTTGGAGACAGGCTTCAGAACTGAATGGGCTGTACTGAATTTACGAGCTCTTCGTGGACTTCTTTCATATAATCGTGTTATCATTATTTAATTTCATTTATTTAATTGGAAAAAAATCTATATTCTTATGAATGCTCCGCATTTGGTTTAAGTAACATCTGTGTCAGTATGTGTGTCTTGTCTTTCTGTCTGTGTGTGTGTGTTTGTGTATATTTGTCTAAATATGTGCCAGCCAGAGGAGGTGGTCTCCCCCGTCTCCTGCTTAAGTCTTCACTCCTCCTAATGTTTTCTTTGGCTTGTCTATTGGGGAATTGTAAGGCACTATACTGTATTTTTGCAAAGCCACTTCAAAACTGAGTTTTATACATTTATACATACAGAAGGATTAGCTGCTTAAATGTGTAAATGTAGTGTAATGTGTTTGAAAAATGCATTATGCAAAAACAAAATACATAAACATATTTGATAGGTATGCACGATAAATTGTTGGCCATATCAGTATCTGCCGATAAATTATAATTTTTAATGTTATCGGCCGATAATACAATTTAGTCCGATATATTATTGCCGATAAATTATGGATAATTTCTTCTGGTTAAACTTCTTCACCTGCAGGCTGCTCACAGTTAAAATACTGTATAGTTTCCTTCTGTCATGATCATTCATCTACTTCTATTAGCAAAACATTGTTGATGTAGGTACACTATGTAGATACAGTATTTATGAATGTGTAAATTATAGGAAAAAATCATATTGTTTGAATAAGACTGCAGTCTGAATGCTGTCTGTCTTGAGACCTGTTAGACTCGTGGCTATTAAGAAAATGTTTTGGGCTGCTCTGGAAGAACATCTAAAATGTGTTTATTAAATAAACATTATACCAGAAACGTTGAAAAATGAAAGAATTATTGTAACGTAGGCTTTGCACATGATTTTCAGGTGAAAAAAATAATTTTCAATCACAGAAAATGTTATATTAAAATAAAGGCAATTAATGTATCGGTTATCGGCATCCGATGTTGAAGATTTATCGGTTATCGTTATCGGCCAAAATCGGCATCCCTAATATTTAATAATTTATATTTAAGCATTTTGCGAACACTTATAGCATATGAGGTATCAAACCAACAGTACAATGCGGTAGTCTAGTAGGTTTGATACCTCATATGCTATACGGGTCTGCAAAATGCCACGTATAAATGTTTAGTCTTTACATTTAGATTCAAATTTATATATCGAAATCCCTGTAAAACCTTTATCTCCTGCCCCTTTCCTACTTGTAGCTTTAGAGATTTGTCTTAAGACTCTTAGTTGTCTGACATTTAGATTGATATTTGCGTACGCAGGCCTATCACCTCACTCCTCTCATCGGGCCGTCTGAGGAAAGCGTCTCGGATTTAAGAGGTCTTCGCTAAGGGATCCTTTTGTTTTTTCTCACTGAACCCACCAGCTCCAGACTGAAGGAATAAAACATACGTCTGGACTTCAATGAATAATAAACTGTTGTTTGAGATAATAAAGGTGATCACGCTCGGTCTCCGAGGCCACGCTTCCTTGATCGTACGCCAACCACCCCCGGAATGGACTACGGTTTCACCTCCTTTAAGAAGCCATAGGATTCTGGTAAATTCTTTAGCCATATGTATTGTATGTCCCAGTGTGAACCTACATCCACACGCAGGCACAAAAAGAGAGGTGTTTTCTTTGGATCCGCACTCGGCTACAACTGTTATCTCCGTCAGGGGTCTTTATATCCTGAAAGAATGTATGAAAATGACTATACATCTCTAAATGCACCATATTTTGTCTCTATTAGGAATTGAAAAAGATGAATCCAGGTAGTGTACAGCCAAAGAAAACAGCCTAAAGAGTTCAACACTGTTGTTCAAATATCGAGCTATTCTAAAAGCTAAAGTTCACCCACAAATAAAAATGCGGTCATCATTTATACAACCTCATGTCATTCTGAATCTTTCATCGGTGCAACACAAAAGAAGATATTGTCAGAAATGGAAGTCAACGGGGGCCAGTGTTTTTTATCTGTCAACGTTCTTCAAAATATCTTCTTTTGCGTTCTGCGAAAGAAAGAAAGGTTTTGAATGACATGAGGGTGAGTAAATGGTGAAGGAATTTTCATTTTGGCTGTAAAAATGACAAATGACTCATAGGGCTCTCGCACGCATTTGTATTTTGTATTTTCTTCACTGGTTTTTCTGAGGATATAACAGTGGGGAATTACAGCTGCCATACGTGTTACCTGTGACTACAGACAAACTCTCCTCACATAAACAATGAAATCAAATCCTTCCTTGGACTCACCTGCTCCTCTGTTTTTCTTGCTCTGATCGAGCAAGGATGGGGAAAATCCAGCGCGGTTTAGAACCTGCCAAAGCTTTAAGCAAAAGACTGCCATCATAACCATAACCAGATCTAATCGTGCAAAATGCGAATCGCGTGGATCGGCGAGCACTCGAGGCTTGGCGATACTTCTAAGTATCGAAACCACTCATTAAATACAGTTATATATAAAATAGCACGCAGTTATGCAGAGACCATCGCAAAAATGTCAAACATGTGGAATTTGGAAGCATTCTGCCAAGCGAAATGTTATAATACGAATTGACATTCTTTGCTTTTCACAGCATCCGTATATCTAAGGTGGATTTACAAGAACAAGATGTGGTTCAGCCACAAGCGAAAGGGCTCAGGTATTTTTCGGAGGTTTAAGGCCATCAAATCTGCCGCCTTCATCTTTCTGCTCTCATAAAGTGAGTAATACAACCCCCCCACGCTCCCTCCCGGGAGTATTACACACTGATCTATACAGATTGAAGTACAACATGTACCCTACTTAGCCAATCAATGTTATAGTCACTATGTCCTAAACTTAATTACAGTGAAATTGAATGCGGGGCCCAGAACTGCCCGAGGCGGCGGTATAAGGATGTGCTCTGATGGTCTGCCTTTTATTAATTTGATATGTATCTTCTGAAAGAAAATAAGATATTGCAGTAATGTATCAAATGGTGCTGGCGATCGGACTTCACCTGGACTTGTGATTCTTTAAGGGTCATTAAAACAGACAAAACATGCATTGAAATGAAGTCAAATCACTAGAAATGTAAATATTTCTTGATGTATTGTTAAAATGGATATGGGTAGTTGACAAATACACCGTACCATAGTGTATGTTCTATGGTGTCATAGAAAAGAATCAGATAACAAACTGTTAGTAATATTTTGTTTTATATTTATAATATAAATAGAGAGATTTGTCTTCATTTTCAATTCTTTTCTAAATGTTTGTCTAACACATTTACCGTTTGTCTGTCAACTATCCCTATACATCTTTATGCCAATTGGATAAAACGATATTGTTGCTGTATTGTTGCTCTTTCATCTCAAGAGATTTGATGGCGTTCTCAGTTGTGTTTCAAGTGCCAAGTCTCAGATGGTTCTCATAAAATAGCTTGGGAAGATTAAAAACAGTTGTTAAAAGCAATGAGGGGTATGGAAATGTACGACGGATGTAGATTGTTGACGTCAGATCATCTGGATTTGGGTAAGTGTGATGATAAATGTTTGAGTTCATATTGAGACCTTCAATAATATTGACTTTTGATTACTGACTTGACAAATCTGAGCTCAGTTTGTTGACATCTCTTCTCAAATTCTAATGACGGAGACATTTTTGAGGTTTTCCTGACATTTCCATTCGTTCTGCATTTGATGCCTAGGTGATATATGAAAGGTTTTTCTTATGGGATGGCATGCGTTTTCCATCCCTACAAACGCTTTCCCAGCCATCTCTTAGTTTGACATCTCAACAACAGGATTAACAGAACAAAAACACTGAGACGAAACAAAACTTGGATGACTTTTATTCAACGCTGTCCAACACACACAGACAAGACATATTTTCTTTCCAGTGTTTTGACTTTTGCCGTTTAAAGTTTCTTTTTCAAACGGCAAACCGAAGCTCACCCAGAAAGGATGTGTTTGATGAAGGATGTGTAGTTAATGCAGCCGTTGGCGTCTTCTTGTCCGGCCATCAGACGGTCCACCTCGTCCTCTGTCATCTTTTCCCCGAGCGTTGCCAAGACGTGACGGAGCTCGGCGCCCATTACGGTCCCGTTTCCTTCTTTATCGAAGACCCTCAAACCCTCGACGAAGTCCTCGAAAGTACCCTGGTCCTTGGCTCTGGAGATGTGCTGCAGCATGGGTAGGAAAGTCTCAAAGTCCAGGTATTTGGTGTTCATATCTTCCGCTTTTGGCTTTCCCAGGACGGTCAGGACGTCGGCGTTGGTGGGGTTGTGACCAAGGGCCCTCATCACGTCTCCGCACTGGGTGTACCTTATCTTCATCTCGCCGGTCGGCGTCTCGTCAAAGAGCGTGAAGGCGTCTCTGAATTCCTCGATCTGGTCAGCAGTGAATTCCAGCGGGATGCTCTTTAGGTCTTCCGCAGGCTCTTTGGGGGTCTCGGGAACCGCAGCAGGGGCGGCAGCTGGGGCGGCAGCCGGGGCTGGTGCCTCTTCTTTCTTCGGCTCTGGTTTCTTAGGTTCTGGTTTCTTGGGTTCAATCTTTTTGGGTGCCATAATGCTGTGTGTGAGAGCGGAGATGGTATGAGAAGTGCGTTTCGTGAGAGCATCGGTTGAGCTTTTATACTGACATGTTGAGGTGTCTGATAAGGACTGGAATAGTGGCGGGCTATATAGGGAAGTGAACTGGAACAGGCTTGAGAGCTGCTCATGCCAATGAAAAGTATTAGATAAGGCCAAACCTACCACTAGTGTCAATGAGATTCAATAAATTGCTCTTGGAAAATAAATGACCCTACGTCAGTAAAAGCCTGTGAGGTTATTCTCCTTAAGAAGCTTTTAATCAATTGATGAATTATGATGACAGACGCTTCCTAGAGGAACGTTTTATTGCTTAAATTGTGTTGCTCTGGAGATTTGCAGGAGCTATCAGTTGAAGTATCAAGTTATTCCCAAAATTGCTTAGGCTAAAAATGGAAAGGTAGGCTAGGAATGGATTTGGGCAAATTTGATGAGAAATGTTTGAGTCTTCAGTAACACGACTTTTGATTGCAGACTTGACAAATCTGAGCTCAGTTTGTGACATCTCTTCTGAAACTCTAATGGAGACATTTGTGATATTTCTGACTACTTTTCTCGTGAGAAATATCTGAGAGATTTATGCAAACATTTCCTCGTGCTCTCCATTTATTTTCATTCATGTCTAGGAGAGTTGAGATTTTCAAAATGATCTAAAACATTTTCGTCTTTTGCATTAACATGTAAAGACGTCCTCGTCTTTTTATATATGTATTTACTGTTCTAATTGAGCTTCTGGAACACTTGGTAATGTTTCATTCCTATGAACACCTCTCTATGTCAGCTCATGTGCCAAGACATCAAACTCAGCAAAAACCTGATTTTTGTAGAACGTAATGGTCAGAGAGATGAGCAGTAGATTTGACACTTAATTGACATCATGCTATTCAACCTCCTAGTTTCTAGTTTCCCAGTGCCACTAAACACCGCCATATCTCGCCCGACTGGTGATAAGACGGGGTCTATTCTGAGAACGGCACATACCACTCACTCGGTATTTTAAGGACACTTAACACACAAAAAGACAATTGATGTGACACTTGTAAGAATGATTTCTTTAGTACTGAGTTGCGACCAAAATGTATTGGTCTTTGAAACAAAATATACATATTTTTCTATAAACAGTAAATACGTTTTAAACATCCATGTCTGAAAAATGTATCATAAGTTTAAATGACACAAGCAGTTATTTGCTGTTGGTTACGAGCTCATTACTTAAATAAGAACATGGGCATTTTCAACAACTTGATGACTTTTGGCCAATGAAAGTCTGCCATCTAGTGGCTGTCATGTAAGATGTAATGTAACATTTTTTCTTAATCTTAAAATAAGTGTGTTTACGTTGCTATGGTGTGAGTTATCTGGAGTATTTTATGTAACTTTGTTTTGTCACTTTGAGGTCTGTCAGTAAAGACACTTTGTCAGTATTCATTGACATCCCACAGTGCCAATGTGGCACAGCTGGACTGAACATCCAATAATGAGAACACAGCCTCAGGGCCTGGCTGTCTTTCCATCTCTGTCCAGTGTGTCACATTGTGAAGTAAAACAAAATCCTGTCTTTGATTCAGTTTCTAATGTGTTTGTCATCTCATATGATTCAGAAGTTTGAAAGCTTTTATTGACAATATGGGGTTTTCTCTCTTGGTTGAAGTGCATATGAACTATATAGTTTAAGCCACATTTTTTTTGAATGTTATTTATCCTGTGACTCTTTCTTCTGTGGCACACAAAGTCTGTGCTTTGGTGTCCATACAATTGAAGTCAATGTGGTGCCATGTTTTGAAATTCTACAAAATATCTTCTTTTGTGTTGAAAGTATGGCATGAGGGCTAGTAAATATGGAAAGAGAAAGTTTATTCATAAAACATAATGGAAAACGAATGTTTGGCCGGTAATAGATGTTTGCTTGAATATTGATAAGTTCCTTTAAAGCTCCTCAGTACTGCTCTGCAGAGAGAAAATTAAACTTGATTTCAGTATGACATGAAATATCATTTACCGGTCATTTTAAAAACACGGCTAACTCACTGCATGCGTGTCGTTCGGGAACAGTCTCTCTTTCACTATGGCACAGATGTCTGTGAAAATGTAGTCTTCACCTCGATCAGCATCCACCTGGCAGAGTACGTCACATTCATGATGTCATCATGTTTCATTGCATATAACTGGTGTTGTTTTGCTGAACGGCATCTCACCCTCACGATAAGACCTCTCTCCTGATAGTACTTGGCTATGAGCGTGATGTTGTGTTTGAATGTATCTAGTCTCTTCTCAATCGCGTGAGTGTTGTCGTCGGGACGGCCCTGTTGTGTGGCTCTTTTTTCTAAACGCTGCCGGAGTTGTTGGTTGGAGCAGGCGAGCAAGATCACCAAATCCGGAGAACCAATCTGAAAGAAAAGCGTTCAATGTGTCTGAACTTATAATTTATACATTTGACAGATGTTTTTATCCAAAGCTACATTTGTAAGGTGGTTCATTTGTATGAATTTGTTGGAAGTGAATAGTACAAAACAGTATAATTATTAGAAAATATTCAATTTTGAAGCCCGACCCGTAAACTAAACAACATTGGCACATGTTAAGCAGATTAGCCACTTTGTCAAACAGTTGTGATGGTTTTCCATCATAGATATGAACCCACGCCCTCTGCACTGTGATCTACAGTATCTCTTAAATTCACAAGGTACTTTGTATGAGCGAGTCCCTTGATCTAAGGACCTAGTCTAAGGGTAAGACAATAAGACCAAATCGAAACAGTACGTCTCTCAACTTAAAAACCCTGAATGTCTTGCCTGCTCCTCGAAAGTGAACGCCTGTGATATCTCTCTGGGAAATCCATCCACGATGAATCCTTTGGCATCTTGCTTCTTGATAAATTGATGTTTCAGCTCCTCGATAGTCGTCTCCTAAAAAAAACCCGATAGCAGAACGGTACAAGTTTTAAGCAGGGTTATTATTGTGACTAAAAATAAAAGTATTAAAACATTTGTGTTATTTACAACCAGATAAAATAAAGACCTAAACTGTATTTGAAAAACTCAAACTATAAATGTAAACGAGAAATGGTTAACATAATGAACTGGAAATAAATGAAACTATATAGCAAAACTTAAAGTGAATTAATACAATTAAACATGCAAACTTAAAATATAAATTCCGCAGCATATCAATAAAACTTAACTCAATGAAATGCAGTTAAATTCAGACACAAACCTGAGGTGCCAGTTCTCCATTAGCAATAATCTGAGCAATCAGTTCCCATTTGCGATCGCTGGTGGCGTGATGCAGCAACTGGTTCCTTAAAATTTCCCCCACCGACACGTGCTGGAAATCATAGTCATGTGCAATTTTAGCCGTCTGAGTTCCCTTTCCGCTGCCTGGTCCCCCTAGAAATATTAAATAAATCCCATTTAACACCACAGACAAAGCATAATGCAAATGCTAACATCAAATTTATTCAAGTCAAGGCAGCTGAATTTCATTTTTAGAAAAGAACAAATGAATGAAGCTGTATATTCGACCGCATCTCACCTGAAGCAGTTTTAAAGAGACAGGTTTCATTGATAACAAGAGGCTGGGAGCGGTGACCACTCACCTATGATGAATATGATGTGCGGTCGAGGCCTGGACGGGTCAAAGACGTCATACTCTTGTATGAGCCCGGAGGATTCTGTCATGTCTGAGTCACTTTCTATTGAGAACTGCGCTTGAATTGGTGGCAGCCTGTCATATCGCCGGTAAGGTCCAGGGCCAGTGCCACCATCTAATGAAATAAAAAACAGTATGACCTTTCTGTATGACCTCAGACGGCCTTTTGCTTCAATTGAAATAATGTCATATCATATTATTCTTAACTCTCTGTGTGGTTCGGCTTTTTATTGAGACGTTTGGCTAAATTTCAAACACTTGAGCCATCTTGAAGTTTCTTTAATTTCTTTGCAATGCTTGTTTTTACAGACGTCTTTCAGATTTATAGCCCGAATAAACCCCTTCAACTCCTGGCTTTTATTTGCGACGGCTTTATTTTGCTGATTTATAGGTAGCCGCCAACAAAACACAAACTTGTGGAAAACACTACAAAGCAACAGTGTAGAATCTGTGCTTGATCTCAAATGCAGATACGTCCATGTAGCCATCTATGTATTTTATTTCTAAAACAGATAAAATTGAAAGTAAATTGACTAAATTACCCGGTTTGCAGGGGGCCTTCTTGCCCTGTGCCGGAGCAATCGGTGGGAGTGGTTTTCGATCCGGCGTGATGAAAGTGTCCCAGGCCACGTGCTCGGGACCCCCTAGGTCTCGTGTTTTTTGCAGGCAACTGTCCAAGAACGCCAAAGGGTCCTCGGGTCTGTGGTACATCAGCCCTGTTAACATGCTCTGGAATGACAAATTTGTTTTTAATTATTATGTTCAATTATTATTGAGTATATTTAAGATATTCAGGAAGACTTTATAAAGAAATTCTATTGGTTTACGTAAACCGCTTTATCGTATATATCATCGTGATATTTGTTCATATCCCTCGCGGAACAAAAATATATGGGAATATACTGCAAAATATAATGTGATATTTCTCATAATACATTTCCATTTATTGGAAACTTCTGCTTATATCTGTCAATATACGGCAATATATGGCGACATATTAAATATGTTTAGAAACGAAGACAAAAATAGATCCAATATTCATCACATTTGATTGAGTATTGCACATACAGTAGATGTATCTATTTCTATTTGAATGTATGTATACACATAAAGTGTATAGACACATTCACGGAATGAGTGAAAGCAGTTCCCAGCATGCTTTGCCTCTGAATGTTAACGGAGAGGAATGATTTTAATTTAAGTTATTTTGTGTCATTTTGCTCAATATTAATGTTGTATTACTTTGAAATTTAGAAGGGTTTCAAGTATGTGTAAATTTGTGGGGTTACCATGGTGCTTAGGAGTTAAGCCTGTGGTTAGGACAACGATTGGCCAAACACCATACTACTTTATTTAAGAAGTACCAGCTGTGTGCTTTTCAGTGAAGTGATTGTCTGTTCACTAAGTGCTTTAGTATGAGCCGTGTGCTTATGCTATTGTAAATAAGCTATGTTTTAAAACATGAAACATTCATTTTGTGAATGATTGTTGAACATAAGAGACATATACTGTATTTACATACACATGTGTGTGTGTAAGGCATAGTAGATGTTCAATATAGTTTTATTCATACAGTACCATATGTTATCACATGTACATCAATATATTATAAAGTGTATAACATATATTGTGACGTATAAGTAAATATATTGTGACATATTTTCCTTTTTAGAAAAAGCGGCAATTGATGTAATATTCTATATATCGTAATATATTTACAAAATATATTATTGTGTATATTTTCTAATACACCATTATGTCATTTAATATATTTTAATACGTATATTAGGAAATATGTTTAATTTCCATAAGGGATGTTGTATTGTATAAATACTTTAATGTAGACTTTTTCATGCGCCGTTTGACAAAACATAACACTCATATTCATTAATTCGTTCATCACTAGACGAGAACTCAAGATTTGTATATGATAAGGTGATGAGAGGAAGAGAAATGAATTCATTCTCTGTTCTCTTTGTGTTGGGGAATAATAATTGCAAATTGTTATTTTATTTTATTCTTCCCTCAAATGGAAAATCCAAGCCTGTAAACAGCTGTTCTTTTTTCTTTTGATGCAAATAAAACTGCTTGAGAATTAACATGTCAATCCTCAGGGGTATCAAACAGGACACATTCAGCTGCTGAATACGGGATAAAGGAAAAGGTTTTTAAATAGAAACAAACGGAACGGTTTTGCTTGTAGTACCACAAAAGCAGCAATGTTTTTAAGAGAGTTTCGATTGAAAGAAAAACGGATGAGACATCAAGTTTACAGTATGTTGTTGTATTACATGCAGTCGCAGAATGTGCAGACAAGATATCAAGAAGTTTAACCTGAGAGTTTGCATTCCTGTATTATCAGCACGTTCGGCGCATGCATGCATGAATTTGTCTGCTTTCCTTCACGTTCCATTCGCCAGATTTCTTATGATGAGTCACATAAAGTAAATCTAAAGTGCATAGCTTGTTGCCTTGGTGACAAGTGTTCGTCATGTGTTGGAACACGTTTACAACCCTCACCCTGCTCGAGCAGATGTGTTTTGACCTAAAACACCGTGCTTCCTTCAAAACGGAAACATCTGAAGTATGCGTTCGTCGTGGACGCAGCGTTTTTTGCATGCAACTACATGTCTCCCACACAAGCAGAAGCACTTGTTGAAGCCGTCTGATGAGAATCTTCCCTCCTGCGGACGCGCTCGAGACTTGCTGCTTTGCAATTACAGCAGCCTGCATCAGAATCACCATAGAGACACATTCAAGTGTCTAATTCGGCGTGTAATTGTGCGAGGCAAACGGACACAGACTTTCTGATTAATTCATGTTATCAGACCTCATCAGATTTAAAGCCCCAGTGAGCTTTCCCCTAACATTTGTTGATGATAGATGATAACAGATATGCAGGAGGAAACATTTCAACCGATCCATAGAATAAAAACTTGGACAAGCTGGAGAATCAAAATGACATTTTCTAAAAGTGTACCTGTATGCTCAGACCTTGAAAACAAAGGGAACATTGTTGATGTGTACGAGAAATAAAAGCTTTTCTTGAAGCTGTAAGACTTACCTCAAACAGGTGAGGGATCTGCCGCTTGGAAAGGTATTCCTTGGCGTCGTTTGTGTTCATGCTGTTGAACGTGTCGGATATCCAGAGCAGCGGAGCTGAAGCTGTATGTGTGCGCTCATCTGTTGCGCTTCAGCCTCTGAACAGCTGCTCTGACTCTGACCGGCGCATTAGTCTATTCGCCGCTGCGCTTTGCTGCCAATGACCTCCAGGTGATGCTTCGACTGTATATTCAACAGCAGTTTAAGTCGAGCTCATAAATACAACGCACAAAGTGACCCTCAGCATTGTCAGTAATCCTCTGATCCTGTGATTCCCAACCGGGAGTACAAAAGGTTACTAAGGGTACTTGTAGATATTTCCTAAAGATAAATGTAATTATTATTATAATAAAAAATGTAGGGATTGCAGAAGAATGTATTTTGTTTAGGCCTACATAATATATATGGCCTGTGTATTTATAAATGGACACACATGCATGTATAATTTTAAAAACAATATATAAAAATAAATGTAAATACTCATTAAGTATATACATGTGTGTGTGTGTGTGTGTGTGTATTTACAGTATACTGTATAGTACACCAACATATATTATGTAAACAAAGGCTTTTATTCTGCAAATGATTGTGTTGCAACAAATCTTTGTCCAGCCCTAAAAATATATATATTATAATGTATTAAAATATGACATTATTGAATAGGACATAAAAACGCATACTTGCGTTTAAGTAAGGGACAACGTACAGGCAGCTGGTTGTTATCACAGAAACAAGCCCCGACAGTGTGATCCGGAGGGTCTTGTATCACACTGAAGGGGCTTATTTCATCATAACAGCCGGCTGCATGAGAAAAGGTTGTTTACTTTTTTAAGGTAAGAAACGGCGTATGAACCTGCAAATGTTGAAACTGGCCGATCAGAATCAAGCATTCCAACGAGCCGTGAAATAAAAAGAAATAATAAACCATAAAACCATAATTCTTTCATGATTTTCTTTCGTCATTCATGTATGGCTTTCTTTCTTCTGCAGAACACAATAGAAGATATTTTGAAGAATGTTGATAACCACACAACACTAAACCCCAATGACTTCCATTGTATAGACACAAAACTGTCAATGGTGTGGACATTTCTTTTTGTGTGCGTGCTCTACAGAAGAAACAACAATATTCAGCTTCTGAACAACATGAATAATGAATCAATTATTTCTCATTATTGGGTGAACTGTCCCTTTAAAGGATGTCTTTACTCATTTCCGTCCACAGTAATTGATTGCTCATCTTGTTGTTGTCTATTCAAAATGTCACTCAACATATTGGGACTTTTTATCCAATATGTTGATGGCTTTTAGTTTAAAAGTGAATTACTGTGTAATTCTGTCAATTTGAATACAACATAAAACACAATCAAGTATGGATGTTGCTTGAGCTTTATTGAGCCTTGTATCTAGGGCTGTGGGATACATTTTCAAAGAGTAAAAAGCTTTTGTGGGCCAATGCTGGATTGAAAACCTCCTCATTTAAACAAATTATAGCCAAATACTATGATCACACTAGTTACTACAAAAAAATAAGAACCAAACAATGAAACAGTGCCACATTCATTATGTAAAGAACTTACAATAAACAACAGTAACAGTAACTCTGGCACTTTGGTAAATGAAAGTTTTTCATCATAGTTTTTAGGGCTCCATGATTATTCGTACATTAATCGCAATAATCATTAATCGCAACGATTAATTGGGCATAATCATCACTTTAATAATGTGTTAATAGCAAGCCTCATAGCAATGTCATCATCATGACATTTTTAATTTTCATGTGGAGTGACACTGTGTACATGTATTAAGTGTAATAAATATAAAAAACGTTTTAACTGATAATTAATCGTGATTAATCGGCGGTCACCATTTTACCCATTATCGTGCAGCCATGATATTTTTGCTATTAAAAAGACTAAACAGACGCCATACTAAAACATCATGTTTATTTCAAAACAGCAAAACGCCACGTTAAACAGTGCACCTCTTTTTACAGACAAACTATCGGATTTTGAGATCTCATCTTGGATC
The DNA here is from genome assembly GCF_947034865.1 of Barbatula barbatula. Lineage (NCBI taxonomy): Eukaryota > Metazoa > Chordata > Actinopteri > Cypriniformes > Nemacheilidae > Barbatula > Barbatula barbatula. Next base: position 1,518,381 of record NC_136767.1, read on the forward strand.
GGACACTGCTACTAACTAGTATTTAGTTGTCATATTATTTATTACAGCAGAATTAGACCACCGACTTATCCCAAGCACGGAAATCCATCGTCATGCCGAATGCAATTTCACCCATCTGCTGGGAATCACTAACTTCATATTCAGCACGTGCTGAGACATACTTTCCACTCGAGCTAAATGGACACGCACCTGCTTGTGAATTATGCGCAACGGTTGTTTGTCACGTCGATCTATACTGTTTTACGTGAGAGCATTTAGTAACTTTACCCTTCATAAGTATGTTAATCGTCGTTTTCCATGGTGATGTTTTACTTCTGCACAAACATGATGGAACAATGTTTGGAACACAAACACTTTCGGACACTTCTGTGAGGTTTAGGCTCACATCTGGGACAGCAAAATACGAATTAAATCACTTTGCAATAATTCTACCACTGTCCTACGTTATTCGCCTAAACCGAGCCTCTGAAGATCACGCAAGATGCACATCCGTAGGGTCTTAGTGTTGCGTGGCTGATGTCAACACAAAGGGTCTCTAACTTGATCCTTCCGAGGTTTTGGACTTATGATTCGAGTCTGTCTCGTCTTTCTCGTCATGATAAAAAGAGACCCGCTGTTCATCCATCCGTTTGGATTGCACTTTCTGGATTAAGCTGAAGAAGTCTTCGTCTGGGTCGTCTGGTGCTGGCGGTAAAGAGCATCTCTGCTCATTGATTCTGGAGGACTGAAGGGGAGGAGAGAGGTGAAACATTCCCAACAAGCTTCCCTTACACCAATGATGATCCGAGATAAACACAAATGTACATCAACAGGAATCAAACCGTCAACCTGAAACATTACCTGGTATTTTATGAGCATGTTGAAAAACTCGTCACTAGGTTCCCGTGGACTGCACGCCTCGCACAAGTGTCCCACGTTGTTTTGCTCTATCCTGATGCCCAGCCGATCGCCTATGCTGGCTCTCTGGTCGTCCAGTCTGCGGCTCTGCGAGCTGGCTATCAGGTCAAAGAACTCCTCCGTCTGGGTGAGAGAGAGGAGAGAGGAAGCTCCAGACAGGAGAGGAGACTGATGCCCAGTCGAGGCCTCTTCGGCCTGGTCATTGGGCTGTTGAGTGTGCCGGCGGCTCCGGTTCTCCATGCCGCTGCTTTCAGGGTCTTTGTACAGCGTGTAAGGGCGGACCTCATTAGAGGTGACTGGGCCTTACCTTTAAAAGAGCAGAAAATAAAGCCTATACAACATTCAGACTTTTTGAGCACATACTGTAGTTCTTGATAAACATTCATGAGCAAGTAAGAATCTAGACGGATGCAAACGGGATGTAAAGTTTCGATAAAAGGGAATAATCACTTCAGTTGGAAAATATTTCCAATATTCTCACATGAAGGCTAATGTAAACTCATAACTACAGTACATTGAGATAATGTTCAAAAACATAATCATTCAATTTGTTCATTAGGTAGAAAACGCTGGAATCTTAAAACCAAAAAGTTTGTTCGGTCACACATGATGAGGATTTAAGATGATGACTTGCATAAGTGCAAGTTGTAGTAAAAAAGTATGAAAAAGGACATTATAAAATCAACTTGCTCTGAGGATTTTAGAAAATTATTAAAATGAGTAACATCACATGCAATCGTTTACTTTCAAAAAACTCAATTACCAATATTCTATTATTTCAGACATGACAAAGTTGTAAAACGACTTACAGTGTTATCCTTTCCAAAACAGAAAATCCCAATAAACTTGACAAAGCGATGTCTATGGGATCAGCCACAGCCTCTGTCACTAAATGATTTTCACGCCAGACATCACAAACACATCCATCTGTCCCAAAATTGAGATGTATGTGTTACTGAACAATGCTGTCCGGCTCGCAAATCTCCTCTGACACAAAAATAATGCATTTATTCCGGCCAAAATGTGAATGACTTCCCTATCTTCCACACCCAGCTTTCCCGTGTGCAGGGCTGTCTGTTTTCGAGGGGGAGAGAGAGAGAAAGGGAAAGTGAGGGGGGAGAGAGAGAGAAATGGGGCGCACTTGCCCCTCTCCGCTTACATCATGGTTGCTATAGGAACTGGAAATCGGCTTCCAAATCTCGCTCCTGTTGTTCACTCGCACACAGGGATACATACAGCAACAAACACACACACACACCCACTGTCTGGCACACAACACACACACATACACACACACATTGGCTTGCATTCCTGCATTGTTGAGTTCCATTCATCGCCTCCTGGGGGATCAGTTGCCTCTCTCTCCTCACTGTCAGGAAAACTGGAGCACAGTCGCACCAGGATACAGTGGTCGAGATTCCTGATATATCTGTCATTTTCACCTCTTTGTTGCCAGCGACGCAAAGCAATCGTTCGCAGAGCGCGAGGAGGGGAGGGGGCTGCTTGGAAGCTTCCGCGCCGAGGAGGCGATGACCAATGATTTTGGGTTAAACCAAAGCACCGTGCTCTGGCCCGAGGCCCTTTGGCGGAGATGAATGGATGAATGCCACTCATTTAGAATTCCCTGGGGGGAATAGAGCAGTCTTTCTTGGGTTTCCCTCCAGTTCTGCTCCATGTGCCAGTCAGCAGGCAGCTGCTAGTGCAAGACTCTCGCTCTATGGCTCTTAGCACATTATATGTGCAGTACACATCACTGCAACAGCGAGAACAGACAGGGCATTGACAGAGGAAAGATGTGGTGCTGCGGTTGCATGATCGCTTCAATTGAGACAAAGCAAGCTTCAGGACAGTATACAGTATACTCTAGATACAAAGTAAAGAGACCACTCCAAACGTTCAGTTATTCAGCTTTTCTAGATGTATTGTGGCCTTTCCAGTTCAGTCTGTATTTCAACAAAATCGAACCTCAGGAGTGACAAAGTCATCCAACAGCGATGTGAAAGACTGACAGCGTGATAAGCTGTGATAAAAATAAATCAAGGTCGTCACATAAAATAAAAACATTCCTAAATACATGTAGAAATATGACTGTTGTATTGCTTAAAAGTGAATATGAACTTGTTTACTTTGTGGTATTTGAGGTATGAAAATATACAGAGCATATTTTCTGTTGTTTTCTCCAGTTTTCATTTTCTGCAAATAAATGCAAATAGAAACAAGATTTTGTTTCAAAATTGGGAGAAATATTTTTAGTACACAGAACTAAACAAAAGGAACATTTTACACTTATAAGTAGTTTTGAAATGGTTTCTTGTTTTCCCAATGGCTGTATGTGATAGTATATATTAATTAAAATTAATTTAGTTCTAATACTTCACAATTTAGCAATTTTGGAAAACAGCTTTACAGTAAATATTTGTCGTTTTAACTCAAAACATTAAGTTACACGGCTGCCTTAAAATGTTTTGTTACTTCAACTTAAAAATATAAGTTAATGCAACTATTTGGCAGCAAATTCACGTTATAACTCATATTTTTATGCTGAATTAACTGAAAAAGTCAGCCGGGTAACTTAATTCTTTTAGTTCAAACAACAAAACATATTTAGAGTGTAGAGACGGACAAACAGAGAATTATGAAATGCATTTTTCATAAGAAATTTAAATATTGTCTGTAGTTTTGTATGCTGCATACATACACGTGTACATCTTAATCTTACAATGATCAATGACTTTCTGGGAGCTAAAGTAAATGAGATCTGGGCAGCAGAATTTTGGATGCATTAAAGGAACTTTTCTCCCAAAAATGTAAATTCTTTCATCATTTACTCACCTTCATGTCAATCCAAACCTGTATGACTTTCTTTCTTCTGCAGAAAACACAAAGAACAAAGGTGAGCAAGCAACATTAGCCCCCATTGATTTCCATTGTATGGGACACAAATCCACTGAGACATTCCTCAGAATATCTTCTTTAGTGTTGCACAGAAGAGTCACATACAGGTTTTATACTGTACTTTTGAAACACGTTTTTTAACCATGATGTTCGGCACGAGCCAAGGGAGCATACTGTTAAAGTCTCCTGCATCCTGTGGCTAAGCCCTCATAAAATATATATTTGTGCAATCTCATGTGCCTATTAAGACAACAAGGTCTTTAGCCGCACCACTGGAGTGAGAGCAAACATCACCCATCTGTGTAAATGCACAACCAGAAGCTGTTCAACCCTCCATTAGGTAAGTGCTCTGTCAAAGAGGAAAATCCATCAGCTTTTGTTCACTGAACCATTGAGCCGAACCTGTCCGTTAGGCATTCACTCCCCATTCTGCATTACATGCTGACACAAAAGCATCACGTGTACAAACTGACCTGTTCGCAGCGATAATATACTGTATGTGTTCACAGCATCATGTGCCGTTTTGAGAGCTTGTTCAACATAATGATGATACCTTGATTTTTCTTTACTAATATTAAACACTTTTAACAACCCGTGAAGACCACCATTAGGACTGCAAGCAGGACCTCCTCACCAGTGCACCTGGGTTCCTGTTAATCATATTTCCTTTATTATCACAGTTCATGCTCCTAGTCTTTCTAGAATCACAATATACACCATCTTTCTTTTCTTATATTCCATACTGTAAATTTGTCTTAGTGCCCTGCGATGCATTGTCCGTCTTTCCATGCTGTAGCCTGTCTGTGGATAAGATTACAGCAGGGTGTCCATTGTATTTGATTTGTTGTGTAGTTTGTTAACATGACAATATCTTTCCAATATTTTGCATCATTTCTACCATGTGATCACGTGATTCATAACATGAATTAATGAACATTATCATCATCTGGAAATTTTGAAATAACGTGTATATTTTCAGGATGAGCACCGAATGCGACTCATCCACCGTACCGTAGCACGCTCTGTCCTCTTGGACATGTGGACCAAAAAACAAATAAATCTGTGCAAAAGTCATTCAGCAACCAAAATGATTGCACCAGAGACACAACTACAGATGACTAACTTCCACATGTTTCCACAAGATGACACTCTTTCTCCATCTAGTGCACAGCTTTTGAAGAATAGGTCACCCACACTTAAAGCCTCAATGAGTCTCCCAATGAACATCCAACAACAGAAACTAAGTCCAACAAATGGGGGAAAATCTTACCAGAAAAGTTTGCAGGTTGACAAGCAAAGGTTATGGTAATGTTGCTGAGCATTGTAGGATATGTAATATACAAAATGCAAGATGAACATAAAGCAAAGATGGGTTGTGCAAGGCTGTGTCTATAGGCCCACTTTGGCCCAGTGTTCTCGATAATGAGGTTAGAACAATTTATCTACACAGTTAAAAACTTTGGACCATTTGCTTTCTAACACAAAGTGGAGCCATCGACATACATATCTGCCTGGAAAAACATTATTGCATTATTCATACTCACAGTATATCACACTTAGCTATTATTTTGCGTTCTTTAATAATTTACACGGTTGCCAAATAACCCTGCATTGTCTCAGCAGATCAGAGACAATGCTCAAACAAGAAGTCTCCTCAACAGTGTGGTGATGTTTCGCATGCTCGGCGAAATGGAGGCCAACGTTAAAACAAACTGAAATGAGGATGAAAGCCATCCAGCTCGACGAAACCTTCCGATCGGTCACATTCACTGGGAGAGATGTTCTCCAGCAATGCAGCATCTTTGAGTGAACCAGAATGTGCAGTGTGAGTGTATGCAAAACGTCTCCGGTTACTTTCGTAAACCTCGGTTCCTTGAGAAGCGGGAACGAGACATTGCAGAGACCGTATATGAAACTCCTCCTCTTTTTCACTTTTCCTGAAGTCCTATAGGATAACGCCAGTTAAAAACTGGCCAATTGTCGCAAGACATCCACAGTATGCAAATACTGACGAATCTAGACAGTATAAATACAGTGCATGTGACGACAATCCTCAGAATCACACAAAGTATGTGGAGCATACAAATCAACCATTCGCGAGGTCACCCCAAGCGTTAACCACTGATTGGCTGAAACCGGCCTATGAACCGCGAGATCACTGAGCACGCCAATGAACTGCTAGATTGGCCTCTTGGCAATTTGAATATCCAAACCCAACGAACGCAGCGGGCTGCGCTGAACAGGGCAGACACCACAGCAGTAGAACCAGCACGGAATCCCGGGCGATATATTATAACGAACATAAGTACAACAAGCACAGTGTAAATAGCAATGCGGTAACAACTGTGTAGCATAAGAAATACAAGGTAGAAGATAAAGCTTAATCAGCACTCACGAGAGGACTTGAGAAGCCAACGAGGACACATCCAATCTGTAGAACCTGGCGAAAGTATTCTGAGAAGACCAGCCAGCTGCACAGCATATGTCCTGAATAGATGTGCCCTTAGACCAGGCCCACGAAGAGGCGATAGCCCTAGTCGAATGAGCTCTGATACCGAAGGGGCAGTTCTGACCCTGACTTACGTACGCCAAGGTAATAGCTTCCACCACCCAGTGAGAGAGCCTCTGTTTCGAGACAGCCCGGCCTTTAGTACCCCCACCAAAACACATAAAGAGCTGCTCGGACTGCCGAAACCCGGGCGTGCGATCAATGTAAGCCCGCAAGACCCTTACCGGGCAGACCGCTCTCTGAGCGTTAGCATCCTGCGAGTCTGACGACTCGGAAGACAAAGCGGGCAAAGAAATGACCTGTGCTCTAAAAGGGGTAGACGTGGACTTTGGCACATAACCCGATTTTGGCCGGAGAGTGACGCTGCAGTCGCCGGGTCCAAAAAGAATGAAATCAGCGCCGACTGAGAGCGCTTGTAAATCCCCTATGCGCTTAGCCGAAGCAAGGGCGAGAAGGAGAACGGTTTTTAGAGTGAGCTCTCTTACAGAAGCCGCGTCCAAAGGCTCGAAAGGGGGAGAAGAGAGAGCCTTCAACACCACCGCTAAGTCCCAAGGCTAAGGGGTTCGCCGGGGAAAAGTCTCCTCGCTCCTCTGAGGAATCTGACCACCAGCATGTGCCTACCAATCGATTGCCCATCAACCGGGGAACGAAACGAGGCGATAGCTGCTACATAAACCTTCAGCGTTGACGGGAGGCCGCCGTTGTCCAGCCTGTGCTGCAGGAAAGATAAAATATCAGACACGGGGCAGGACGCCGGGTCGATATTGTTACTGCTGCACCATTTAGCAAACACCCCCATTTTAGAGCGTATAAACGTCTGGTAGACGGCGCACGAGAGACTCCGAAATAGTATCCAGTACATGCTGAGGGAGTGCAGTTAGAACCCCCGAAGCAGCCAGGCATGGAGGTTCCATTGGGGTGCCAAATCGCGCCGTTCACTTGGGACAACAGGTCTCTCCTGAGGGGAATGCCGTCAGTAACTCCCTAAGGTCCGGAAACCATGGTTGATACGGCCAAAACGGAGCGACGAGAATCACCGACGCCGTCTCCTCTCTGATTTTGCACAGCACTAGGGGTAAAATCTTTACCGGAGGAAATGCGTAAAGCCGAACGACACCGCTGAAGCGGGGAGGTCTGCACCTGAACTGCAGGGCGTACCCGTGTTCTATCACGTTTAGTAGCCAAAGAGAGATGCCTGGAATGGCTTTCCACGCGTCCAGAAACAGACATTACGGCCGAATCTGATTGGGGGTTACCGTCAGCGGACCATTTAAGGGAGCGCGCTGGCCCAGCGAGGCTAAATGCACTGGCGGGAAAATAGCTTGCGCGTGACAATCCAGCGGTCTCTCGTCCACGGGAGCGTCCGTGGACGAGGGAAGGCTGGTTATAGTTGTGACTAACTGCGGCTCCGCGCTGCACCGTGGCAGGGCAAGGGATGCAGCATTGTGTGGGTGAGGGGGAAAGAGCTCCTCTTGTGAACAGGTATGTGTTTTTACTGCATTCACACAAACAACACTTACAACATTGCAATAATCGCCCGCAACCGCGGGGGAAAACTGTTGCAAACAGCGGCGTTTGGGGGCTGCCGGAACGCTCACGGACTCTCTCCTCCTCTTCCCAGGTCCGTCAGGACGGTGACTTGGCAGCCGAAGACGCTCCGCTGTCGTGGCGCGGACCTCTCGAGGCAGCACGTGACTAATTTTTTGCGCCTCACCAAAACGCTCTACTACCGACTCCACGACGTCACCAAAGAGGCCGGAGGGAGTGACCGGTGCGTTAAGAAGGGACTTACGATCAGCGTCCTTTAGATCCACCAACGTAAGCCACAGATGACGGTGGAGGATGACCATAAACCCCATGGACCTGCCGATAGCTTGTGCGGTGCGCTTTGTAACCATCAGAGCGAAGTCGGTGGCCGCACTCAGATCCTTTGTGGCGTCCGCCTGGAACACCTGCAGCACCGCCATAGAGTGCAAAGCGGAGGCGGCCTCGCCTGCGGCCGCGTAGGCTTTACCGGCGAGATGGGCGGTAAACCTGCACGGTTTCGAGGGCAGGCCTGGGTCCGAGCCCAACGAGGTGGTGGAAGGGCACAGATGAGCAGCGAGGGTCTCCTCGATGGGTGGCATGCGCACGTAACCGTGGGCTTCAGCCCCGACCACGTGGGCGAACATGGCCGGCGTAGCAGCGTGAACGCGCGTCGACTGAGGTGCAGACCAGGATTTCACCACATGCTCGTGGACGTCTGGGAAAAACGGTGCACTCCTCTTCGACGTGGTCTGACGGCGGCTCGCCTGAAAGTAGCAGGAGTCGAGCCTACTTTTTGCCGGCTCTTCAGGTGAATCCCAGGTATTGTCGAGCTCGCTTACGGCCTTCTCGAGAACCCTTACGTACTCCTAGTGGAGGTCCGGGGGACTCTCTGGATAGGGACGATCCCGCTCCGAACCTGCCCAGTCCTTGTCCGAAGCCGAGATGGACATGGAGTCATCATCCTCCTCGACGCCGAAGGAAACGGCGTCCGGGATTGAAGGCTGGGGACGTAGGCTCTCGTCCACGTAGAGGACTGGGGAATGAGCTGACGGCAGAGGCCGGGGGCCCGGAGCCGGGTCATCGCCGCCACCTCGTGGGGTGGGTGGACTCACCAGCGGCTCGTCGTCGGCGGTGAGCCTCGACCCTATGAGTCCACGAGCGATGTTCTGGCGAGTTCTCAAGACACGCCCCGGCAGGTCCGCACATTGCGAGCAAACAGACTCGCAGAATGCATCCTCCGCGTGAGCAAGGCCCAGGCAGGCAATGCAGTGCTCGTGAGTATCCTGCGGGCCAATGGGGCCCGCGCAAAGACGACAGAATGAACCCATCGGATGCGGTGAAAGAAGTTCTAGTTGTGTCTTCAACGATGGCACCGTGAAAAAGAAGATTCTGAGGATTGTCGTCACATGCACTGTATTTATACTGTCTAGATTCGTCAGTATTTGCATACTGTGAATGTCTTGCGACAATTGGCCAGTTTTTTTACTGGCGTTATCCTATAGGACTTCAGGAAAAGTGAAAAAGAGGAGGAGTTTCATACGCGGTCTCGAAAGGGAACCTATATCTTCCTCTAGAAGGCAGTGTTAAGTTAGACAAGTAGTTATATGTCAACACACACAAACACACACACACACACAGTGGAGTCGAAAAGTCTGAGACAACATTGCAAATCTGGGATTTAAAATCTAATTTAAAACTGCGAATAAAAAATAAAGTCGAGGTAAAAAGAAGAAATAGTCATGATTCTGCAATACTTTAAGTCCATGCCATGCTGGAGAGCATTAAAGATGAACATACTGTAACAAATACTCTCCATGCTTATAATACAATTTACATTTTATATTTCATTAAAACGCTTTTATCCAAAGTGCATTCAGTATATGCATTCCTTTTATCAGTATGTGTGTTCAAACCATGAGATCATGAGACAATTGTAATTTCAGTGAAACTTTACTTCAATCAAAATAAAAACACTTGTGTTCTCTTCTCTCTTCTCTTCTCATTGCTGGCATCACACTGCAAAAAAAAATGACATTCTTCATAAGCATTTTTGGTTTTGTTTTCTGGTAAAAATCTTCTTAAATCGTCGAAAATGACGATTCATTTACATAACAAGAAAAGTGATCAAAGATATTAGGTCAAGTCTTAGGTCACTACTCTTGTTTTATGAAAGGAAATGTTTAAAACAAAATTGTGAATTAAATATATAAATCCATACTATATTTACTTGCAAAACAATTAAGAATACTTTGTACTTTGTTTGTACTTCATTTAGATGTGCACTTATAAGTGTGCTATTTCAGTACTGCTTGTGAATACATTTTCAAATTATACTATTTAACCAAAAATGACAATTCTGTCATCATGTACTCGCCCTCAAGTTCCTAATCGTAATACATGTGAACACAGAGGCTCGTGACCAAACAATTCTTTGGCCCCCTTGACTACCATGGTAGGAAAAATGACAATAGTCAAAAGTCCTCCAAAACCGTTAGTTTTTTTTTCATTCTTCAAAATATCTTATTTTGTGTTTAACAGAAATAAGAACATTTACAGAGCAATTTTTCAGTTTTTTTACTTACATTTTTTCAAATATCTTTCTCTCCGTTCACCAGAACAAAGACATTTAAACAGATTTGGAACAACTTGAGGGTGAGTGAATGACGACAGAATTTTCATTTTTGGTACACTGTTCCTTTAAGAGTAACGAAAGTAAATTGGTTCCATTTTCTGGGATGTAAAGTGTAGATTGAAAGCATCATTTCTTATTTTTAGTTTGAATAACACACAAGATCTAAAGCATATTTCCCTTTATTCTCTCAGCATGATGGTGATCGCTTAGATCACATACTCACTGCTGTTTGAACACATTAGCGCATCTTTTGAACCCGTGGTGCTGAGCAGGTTGACCATGGTGAAGTTGGCAGTCCCGTGAGCGCAGCTGATGCCGGCAGGATTCAAAACCGTCTGGCAGCTCAGACACACAGAGTGGAAGCTCTCGGGAAGACAAACGTTGCTCTAGAAACACGCTTGGACGACGAGGCAGCCTGGCTGCGAATTACAGGCCACAGAGGGGCTCTGAGAAAGACAGCCCGCTGGCCAGGGCGTCTGTGGAGCCCAATCAAGAGAAACTTTGTTTTGATTGTGTATCTCTGAATGGAGATACAGAGACGGACATCAGACAAAGAGGAATGTCCGTACAAGTAGAAATCAAAGATGAAATACACGAGGCAGCGATAAAACAGTTGTAAGCAATAGATTGATCAGACAGAAATTGAGCCGGAGACACAAAGTGATGGCAGTGAGAGTACCGACTCCTTCAGCAAGGTGATGTATTTGGACATTGAGGTTGGATGACGGCTTAAGTGATTCCCCAAAAAATTATGTCATCATTTGCTCACCCTCTTATCATTGTAAACATTTAGGAATAGATTTTCTCTGCAGAACACAAAAGAAGATATTTTGAAGAATGTTGGTGACCTATTGACTTTGGCATTGGTTTTGTGTTGGTGCCGGCGCTGTTCCTTTAAAACATCGTCTTTTGGTCATTGCAATACCACTCATGCACCTAGTAGCGTAGCGTAGTATTCTTGGAAGTACCGTGGGATCATATGATACCATCTCTGTGAGGTAGAGCTACAAATTGCAAATGTGCACTTAAGGTTGTACGAGACGACTGTTGGTCAGAGTATTGAGCGCACATATCTGTCTGGCTCCTGTATTAATGGGATTTGTAGTGGAGAGAGCTAAGCGAGTTGTACGGCCAGCAGATCCATAGCCACCTTTTCCCTGGCCCAAAGCCAGCAGGTTCTCAGGGGTCGGCGGTACAGCGCCCTCTTCAGACTCAGAGAGAAAGCGCTCCAGAAGAGGACTCCATTGTTTCAACTGTGTTATCATATTATCTCAACGAATTGAGTTAATAACAATGCCGCTTTATTTCTAAAGCGCTATTTAAACAACAGCTGTTGGCCAATGTGCTGTACAATTTACAAATTAACTAATAATATAAGAATATCAAATATATCATGCCGATTTCAAATTATCCAGTTTTATGTCTCCTTTAAGTTTAGTTTTGTTCTTGGCACCACTAATATTTCTTGAATTGATCTCAGTTACTCTTTATATTATCATGGTTGATGCGATTTGTTTATGCTAAAGTTTTTGGTTTATGTTGAATAGTAAAGATTCATTCATGGGTATTTATTGAAGTCAAAGCAATGTTTGAAGAATTTGGTTCCAAAATAAGTTTATTTTTATTTTGTAGAAACATTTTTTTTTATTGTGCATTCCAATTAATGTCAATCAAACTGCAGTTGACTTGTTTTGACTTAATCCATCACACCTCAACAAATACAGCTCACTAACACAATAAAAACATAATACATAACATAATAAAAAACATGATTTGTGAAAAAATCTCATTTCGGAAAATAAACTCCTCGTTTGTTGTTTTATGTAAATGGTCCTTATTATCAACGTCATTATGGTTTTCAGCCATGTAGAAGAACAAGATGATGCACGTGTCTTGGATGAACTCAATCGTAAGCAGGAAGACGTTCTGATAACAACAGGTGACTTTATGAAAACAAAACTGAATACAAAAGAAGGTTATTTTGATTATATTTACACGGTACAATATTTGTGAATTACCCAAATATAAAGTACTTTCACTTGAGATGAAGTGTAGAAATTGCCCACTCATTATTAACACATTTTTCCTAATTTTATAATAATACTAAACGTTCTTTGTCCTGATGAACACAGACAGAGATATTTGGAAGAATTATTATAACCAAACCTACATTGACTTCAGGAAAAATGCGGTGGTAGTCTATTTGCTTTCCTACACAAATATCTTCTTTGGTGTTTAAAAAGATATGTTTCCTACTATGGAAGTCAATGGTGGCCAAGAACTGTCTGCTTATAAGCATTCTTCCAAATATCTTTCTCTGCGTTCATCAGAATAAGAAATGTATACAGATTTGGGCATTATGTTATGTTTTGCCAACAGTCAGAGATCCACTACGGCGAAACCTTTACAGATCAGGCAGAAACGATTGCTACTTCATATTTAGAGAAATACAGTATTCTTGATTCACTTCAAACAAGCTTTGCAGGAGCTGTGCCAAAACAATCCCAGAACGTCAGACCAAAGAACATCACAGCGACGACGGTATCCACACCTCAACTAATCTCTCATCTTTCTCCAGTGGTACTGAACTGACATCACACCCTCAGGCTTTTGTTAACAACAACATTGAGCAGCATTCACGTTGTAGGTGAAACCGGATATTAAATGAGAACTAAATGGAGGGAAGGGCTTTCCATTATTGTCTGGACTGACCTACATTTACAAATCAACTTACAGTTACGTTAAATGTTCACATTTTGCTATCTGTATGCATGTACTGTATGGCCAGGGTTCAAAGCTTTCGGCAAGTTAGTACATTTTGAGATTACACAGACAATTGCTTTATTTCACATGAACCGTGCATAAAATAATTTAAATGGATCAGTTTATTGACTTTAACAGAGATCAGGACGGCACGGGACACCAAAGCCGTGCGATAATTACCCATAATTCTCAGATGCAACATTAAAGCGGTAAAGAAAACCTCCAGATTCATATGCTCATATTTGCAGGAGAAATATGGTGTGCTCTCTAGGATTATGCCAGATGCTGGAGGCACATATAAAGCATCCAGAGAGGAAGAGATCACTATTATTCTATTATCTACTCTCATACGTTAACCCGCACGAGTAATGGGATGTTTAGCTCACATATACAGTAAGCGGAGGCGGCGGCAACACATTTGCAGAGAGTACCACCTTGAGGCTTTCTTAAAGAGGAAATACTGCAGTGCACCACTTACTGCCTACCAAATGTGTAATGTGTGACACACAGCCGAGCTGGAAACAAGGCGGCGCGTGCACATCGGCGGGCATGTTATCTATAGACTTCACTCTATCTGTCTTGGTTACAATGCAGCAATCAGAGTCATTTCCTTTTTTTTTCGAGAGAGAAATGGAAGGAAGCAGGAGAGATAGGACGAGAGAGAGAGAGAGAGAGAGAGGGGGAGGGAGGCTGCATTGGAGGAGAGGAGGAGAGAGGGAGAGAGCATTAGGAAGTTAAAGGGGCATCGCTGTAGAAAGACATCCAAGCTGACTGTTCTCACCACAACAGCAAGTTGAGCCCATATTCTGGGAGTGGCAACAGCATCTCACAGAGGACCTGAAGGAGGACACTGTGCTTCTCCCCAGGCCGCTTGCTTTCAACCGAGCCCCCATGTGATGGCAGTATGCCAGTCATGAACAGGTCAGGGTAGGTGGATGGCATTTCTGTCTCTCTCTGTGTATGTGCATGAGTAAACATTAGTTCTGTGTTTAAGATTTTTCAGGAAGTGCTTCTTTCCCTCTTCAGTGGTACTAAACTCACATCACCCTCAAATCTCTGTCCATTTTCTTGTGAAATGGTATTTGATACTGGATATTCAGTAAGGAATGTCGTCGGGAATGTCAGGATTGTAAAAAAAAGTGGATTTTCCGTATTAGTTGAGAACTTCCCATGACACTGAGGAGTTGGAAAGTAACAGGGCTTTAAGAAAGTTTGTTCAGAGATGGAGCAAGTCGGTTACATTTTGTTTTGTGAGAGAACTGTCCCTTTAACAAAAGCAAATAGAGGAATTGGATTTCAGTATGCAGTAAGACATTTTTTAATATGGAATTTTAACACCATTTCTAAAATGTGACCCTGGACCACAAAACCAGTCTAGTAGTCAAGTAGCAGTCAAGTAGCGCAGGAACGTTTTAGTTATTAAACGTTATCTTTTATGCCAAAAACATATAAAGTAAAGATTATGTTCAATGAAGATATTTTGTAAATTTCCTACCATGAATGTATCAAAGCTTTATTTTTGTGAGTATTATGCAATGCTAAGGACTTGAATGGAATCAGGATTTTTTTTGCACCTCAGATTCCAGATTTTCAAATAGCTGCATCTTGGCCAAATATTGTACAAATCATACATCAACGGAAAGCTTATTCAGCTTTAAAAATTATGTAAAAATCTCAATTTTGAAACATTGACCCTTATAGCTGGATTAGTTGTCCAGGGTCACAAATATGATGAAAACTTTATTTGCACTTTAATTGGCAAAGATCCGAATGGGTTACATACAATAGGTAAACATTTTTATCAGTATTATGTTCCCTGAGCATCGAACCCACAACCTCAACCAGTCCAGCTACAGATTTCATACAAAAAGGTCTAAAAAGTTCAGACTTTGCTTTTCTTCAGTTTATTAAGCAAGGCAGGTTTGAGGAGGCTCCTGCAGTCAGATGAGGTATGGAGTTTAGCAAGAAAAAGGAACCAAGTGGAACTGGTCCCAGCCGAGCAGGACATCCTACAAATCACAGAATCGAGCAATCCTCCATCGAGACCATCTCACAGGTACTGCCGGCAGAGCCAGGCTCCCCTACGCCTCGTAAGCCCTGAAAGAAAAGCCAAGAGTGAAGGTGCCGGCCCTGCATGTCATCATGATACGGGGAAGACTTTGAAAACAGTACCTGACGCTAATGGTGGGTGAGAAATGGATTTAGTGTTTTTTTGGATTGTGAAGCCTTTTCTGAACACATCTGGAAATGTGTGTCCGTCTCTCGATTTTTATTCCCAGCAATCAATATTTTACTATCAGGGCATAAACAGCTCACAGACTTTGAAAGTTTGGTCTTTGTTTCAGATTGATTAGAATTTTCTCTTATTGCTGTTTATTGTTGAGTGGACTGTAATGGTGATTTACAGTATGTCTGGTTTATGTCGACTCATGCAGTCACCAGAATGACTCAATGTCCACAATGATTTATTCTGGCATTTGTAGCATACGCACGAATGTAACGCAGCAAAAAATCTAATCAGGAAAATGAATCCCTACCGGAACTTCAATCATAACTTAAAGCCAAATCTAATGAGATCAAAGAGACGCTTTAGACCGTACTGCATATACAGTACTAAACTTCTGAAAAAAACCTTCGGAATAACAGAAATTAAGCCTGAAAAATGTTCGATTGCTTGAGAATCCTTGCTGGATCGAAATTGGTTAGTTCCAAAATATTATGGGCTCATTCCATTTCAAATCAACCAATCATCCCCAATGTTTGATTTTAATAACCCATAAACCAAGATGAATATTTACTGATTAATGCACTATTTGTGAAGGGGGTCAACAGTTTTGCAAGGTGACCCATATTTGTTTTTTAACCATCAAACACCAAAAAAGTCTGTAAGATGTGTCAGCTGGAGCGACAGAAATATTCCTTAAAATAATAGTTTTTCCTGTAAAATTGCAGGATATATGGATACATAACAAATAGTTTCCCTGTCTTTCAATGTCGTTTTACACTTTTTGACCGTATTTCAAAAATGCATAAAAATGTGAAAAAAACAAGTAAAATTCTGGTGTTTTTTAACATTTCAAATGGAAATTCTGTAAAAGGATATTAAGATATCGTTCATACGTCTTGAGTTACAGGCATGCAAACTTTGGAAAAAGAACACGAAATCTGCTCTTTTCTCATCTTTGAACTCTCAACATTGGAGCGTAATGCAGCTCGGACTGCTGAAGTTAATAGATTCTGAGGAGACCTATCAATCTCTGTGTAAAAATTAAACATTACTTCTGTCTTTCAAGTCATTTTTTTAATTTATAAATAATTTAGACCCCCTTCTACAACAGTAATACATTAATCGGTCAATTTTGCACCCATGCATGGCATCTAATATTCTCGTTTTTAAAGCTGGGAACCTCTTGTTAAGTTGACATGTTGGCCTTATAGAAGTTCTATTGCTGTCCTATATTTTAGATTTGACATTGTAACAGATTTGACAGATTTGTTTGGTAAGGTTTTGAGAAAAACATTTACACATGAATGATTTAGACAAAAAAACATTTAAAATAATTTTATAATAGATTTAATAACTGTAACCAGTGCTTTTTACTTCTAGAGCATGATAAGAAGGACACCCTCATGCCCAAAAGTATTGAGTCCTGCAGAGGAGAAAGATTCCAACACCCTGCTGAAGGGCCACTGAGGCATGTTTTGAATATACCGCGGTTCACGCTCGACCCCGAGTCTCATCCATATTCAGACACACCAGATGACCTCCAGTTGCACTCCGAGGACAGTCATATCCAACCCAAAGACCAAGAGAACGTAAAGAAGACATCAGTTGTCCACGGTAGTGCCACACCTGAAACTAAAGCTCTTAATGTGAAGAACAATCAGAGATCGAAGAATGTGCTGTTAATAAACAACAACCATGATGTCTGTGATAAGAAATCTTCGATTTCATATTTGAAATCCGATTGTGAGTGTGAACGAAATATTCAGGCAAGTGGAAATGCGACAGTCGTAGAAACTCTGATCCTGAAAGCGATAAGTGTTGATTCAAGACAGGCAGAACTCGGTTTAGCTTGTGATGCAATGTCAGAGTCTATTTCAATCCGCAGTAAAGATCTCGCTTGGTCTGAGGAGCAGAAGGACCGTCTCAATGACATGTGCTCTTCAGTCTTTGCTAAAAAGTACATCGTGGTTCCGGAAAGTTCTCAGTTTGAGCTAAATTTCAACAACAGAGACGGTGAAAGGCGAACGACTGCGGAGCCTTTCCTCTCAGAGATTCTCTCGCCTGTAGATGAGGTTTTGTCGTACGGAAGCGCAGAACTTCCTCCCTCCGTCAGAGGACTCGACAGCTACAGTTGTCCTCCTCATCCTGCCTTTGAGATCATCACATGGACCAGTGATGAGGAACTTCAAGGTCCAGCTGATGTTCTAGAAGATCTCTCTATAAACAGCGAGAACCTCCCTCCTCTCCCTGCGGATGTAACTTTGAGAAGAAGAGAGTCTCAAAGTCTCTGCGACGATGGAGATCTCTGTAAAACCTTCACCTCGAGCACGTGCGAGGACGATGAGAACGATTGCTCTGAATACACGAGTTCGCTTCTTGATGATGCGAAAAACAACATCTCTGATCCTTTGGCACCCTTTCAGATTGGAGACAGAGTTGTCGTGTGTAACTCCAGAGCTGGTGTGCTGAAGTACAAAGGACTCGCTGCGTTCGCAGATGGATTTTGGGCGGGTGTAGCGTTGGACAACCCTAATGGAAACCATAATGGAACATTCAGAGGTGTGAAATATTTCAGCTGTGATAAAAGTCACGGTGTCCTGGTCAGAGCAGAGGACGTCTCTCACGTACAAAGAGAACATACTAGTGATGTAGAGACGGAATTGAACGAAGATCCATTCTCAGATGAAGAGCCACATCTCCAGGAGGACACGTCATCATCAGCAGGTGGAAATAAACAACATCGAAGTTTACGGTGTACTCCTGGAGATGACTCCATACCACCAAAACGTCAAAACGAACCTCAGGAAGATATTACAGATGACGTAAAAGACATTTCGTACTCAGAAATGTCTTCATCGAGAGTAAGTTAGTCGTTTTGAATAGTTCTGGATTTGGCTAAATCTGATGAGAACTGTCATAAAAGTGATTTTCTTTCTTATGGCTCTCGTCCTCACTGTACCACACCTGCTTTTTATAGATTTTCTATGATCTCATTCGTCATAATGGAGAAAACAGGCACCCTGTGGATGACTCGAATCACTCAGTTACTGAGCTGAAACATGAGGCAGGGGGGAACAAAATCCAGTCCACCAAAGATACCAAAAAGAGACGGAGACAAAGGATGAAATCACTGCATGATAACATACCTATAAACACTGTAAGTTACTGTACAGCCATATGCATAGCATGAATAATAAACATTTGAATAATTATAATAATATTGATTTCGGATTATTAGGATGTGAGGAAAAAGGAGGATAGTTATTTTACTCCACCTCTCTTGGAGCAGTGGCATCAGGCTCAACCCGACACGCCACCGAAGATAAAGGTGCCGCCTCATGAAGATGCTATCGTGTACAGATTAGCGGATGCTGCAATGGAGATTCTATGTGGTCAAGCAAATGATGACACTCTTGAAACACCAGCATATCTATTAGACGAAAAAAGTCGCAGTGCTTATAGGCAGGTAAGTTGATCCTATTTACAAAATGCATGTTCTGTATTTAACGTACATCAGTGGATCCAAAAATGGGGTGCACGAGAAACATGAAGCATGTGCAAAACAAGGTTACACATATTATGTAATATATGAGCTATTCATGTATTTTGTGTGACTAATCTATTTTCTGAATGCAAAAGATGTACGCATAAATATGTTTAGTTTATTAAGAATTGATGATGTATGTAAATGCATATAAAAGCTGACAGAAAGTTCAAAATGAATGAGAGAGGAAATTGAAGATTTAAAATCTTTTGTTATACATTGTAGGTGATCTTTCAGTTAACATCTGATGTACTTCATGACATTTTGGGTGATACTTTAAGCACAAAACAATCATACCAGAATATAGACAACGAATCTGCAGCTCTGCAAACAAGTGACATTTCAGTCGCGTTTCTGAAGGTGAAAAATATTGAGTTTCTGTTGATGTGTGAAGATAAACAGTACAATTGAACATTTGCAGCGTGTTAATCTATGGTTATTTGCAGGAAGCAGTGAGAAAAGAGATACAGAAAACACTTAACTTGGAGCGAGATGAACAACACATGATCGAGATGCTTCAAAAACTGTGCAAATATTGGTGTGCCAAGAGAGACAGGGTGGACTACATACTGGTGTGTGGAGCGACATTTGCTTTTTAATATGCTTGTGAAATGATTCCTTATCTTATTTCATACTCTTTTCTTACAAACTGACAATTGATCAAATTCCTTTGGTCTGTTTTACTTCCAGATTCAGGAATTACATCACGAAGAGAGAACTTGGCTGGACTACACAGCTGACCAATATACTGTGAAAATGCGTCTGACTGAAGACATTTTCAGCCTTCTTTTGGATGACACAATATTGACTTTAAATCACTTGCACTTTCCAACCTAAAAGACAAACTCAGTCGACATTTTGATATACCTTTTACATTGCATGGATTTTATCACCCTTTTAACAAATCTGGTTTGTATTTAAATGCATTAGAAAACGAGATCTGTTTAATAAACTATTATTTGTGATAAAATAATATTGTAAAAACACAGCCTGGTTTTAAATACTTCCAGGGTTTTTTATTATTTTTATTTTTATTTTGTTTACATTGTTTAGAAATGATAATTTACCTATTTAGTAATTTGCCTGTTGCACGCCATTCAAGCATAATCCCATGCAAATATTTACAAAATTTGTTCATACAAACCAGAGTTTCAAATTCACAATTTAGATATGCACTGTATCAAACCGATAACAAAGTTCTCGCCGTCACATGCTTTAAAACGAATTCAAACAAACCACGTATTTGTTAAAACACATTTTGGAGTTTGACATTTCTAAGGCCCTGTTTTATACCTCTGTACACGAAAGTGTATTTTCTTCATTGTCATCATCACTGTAGTGTTATATGCAGTGCTCGAATTGAAGGGGGGTTGGGGAGTTCCGGGACCCCCCATTAGGCAATAGGGACCCCCCATTGATATTCGCTCAGATATGTTTATTTGAGAAAAAAATTACAATAATATTAACAAATGTGATTCAATTCATGCAATGGATCAATTATTTACAATAATTGATATCAAGTTTGTTTATGGGCTTTGTTGTCATGTCACTTTAAATTTGAAACGCCGAACAACCATTCAAAAGTAATTTCTGTTCTCCAAGCCTGTATTGATTTGATTCAACATACAGTAAACGCCTGTTCTTTTATGCAAGCCTGTTTTGAATAAATATAGCATATTATAATAATATATATTGTGTTTTTTGTATAAATTGTATATTTTCGACACCCCCACAAAAAAAGTCTTATAGTGGGGACTTGATTCAATTCGAGCGCTGGTTATATGAATAAAACAAATAAGCAATAAAGAAATATAATTCGTGTTTTAATCTTCCCCTACGCGTTGCGTCAAACACGCGCAGACTTGATGCCCCCGATGCAGTTGTGCGTCTTGACAGCGCAGCAATGACACTCTCGAAGATACACGTCCTCACTAAATGTAGTCATCGAAGCGAGCGAGCGGACTCATCTTTCTGAATGTTGTGTACCCGTCTCACCTCAGATCGCGTGGCGTTTCCGTCCCAATGGCACCAACGTTAGTGTTCTTCGTGAAGATCAGCGCTTTGATGGCGGTGCTGTTCGGTCGGGGTCAGTCCACCCGGTTATACGCGGAGGAGGATCCGGTTGTTATTCTGACCAGCGATAATCTGAAGCAGAGCCTACAGAACTCATCGACCGCCTGGATGGTTCAGTTCTACTCGTCCTGGTGCGGTCACTGTATCCAGTACTCGCCTACATGGAAAGCACTAGCGGGCGATGTTAAAGGTGACGAGATCTCTGTCCTTTTCCTGCTTATTCAGAATATGTTCACCTGAGGCTTTAACGCAATGTGAAAACAGTTTGTATATAAGTGGTGTGATTGAATAAAACATGATGGTATTTCAAGTATTTGCATAGCGCGGCGTTATTATCTAATTATCGTGTGCATTAAGTATTTGCGTGATGCTACCGTGGTGGTATCGCGGTATTTGTTTAATGGTGATGATTGGTTCACGATATTGTTGTTGTCATATTACTCCAGACGAACTGCACTACTACCATGGTACATGTGCGAAATACTATGGTGTTAAGTGATTTCTACATTCATTCACAAATACTATGGTGCATGTTTAAAATATCGTGGTATTGAACGGTTTCTTCTATACAAATACTATGGTACTACCACTTGTTAAAAAGATCATGGTGGTAAATGATTTGTATATCTTTGTATACCAATGCCACGGTGCTACCATGTTACATGTCTATAATACTACGTACTAAAGGATGTATATTTAAAGTGAACGGCTGTATTCCCAGTGTTTATATTACGATATTACCATGGTACATGTCTAAAATACCGCACTTATTTCAATCTACTTTGTCAGTCCTGTTTAACTGTGGTGATTTAAACTTTTCCTCCGAATGATCAGTCGTGCGATCGTCATCATCTGTCTGTTTATCATCACGACTCTGGTTTTAAAGAGCGATATCATGTGTATGTGACCCTGGGATTGTTGATACACCTGTGTGTAAATCCACGAGGGTTTCTGTTTTATCGCTGACTGTGCTCAACACCCACCCGTACGCTTTCAGGTTACTGTTTTCTTCAACAAAATGCTAAATAACCAAAACTGGGAAGTAACGGATTACATGTAATCTGGATTACATCATCAGATACTTGTAATTACAGTAAACTACAGTTACCTTTTTATGGATTACAGGATTACATATTATTCACATAATGGCAGTAAATTCTTTACAGTTCAGTGAATTGGCCTACATTTTAAATGTTTTTATAATAAACATGACCACCCTATTATATATGTTTGTGATTCTTCGAGCTCTTTCGCACAGACATGCAAAATGGAGAAGCACTTAGCATTTGATGTCTGGTTGTATAGACATCAGGGGTGAGACGAGGCGAGACACAAGATCAAAAAACGATTTTTACACTATTTAAAAATTTCAATGATGAAGTATATGAAAAAAAGGTCTTTTACTCAACTTAATTTTGCTTAAGCTAATGTAATTTCACGTCTATTTTTATGATTTAAAAGTGACAGTGCATATTCAATACTAATTTCACCTTCATGCTGATATCCTGACATCCTTCATGCGAGAAATCTTGACACATTTTAATCTTGTGGCACGAGATCCCTAATAGACACCCTTTCATTTGTAAGGAAACTCATAGGAACACTATTGCTATCCATAACACTAATAACAAGTGCTTCAATGTATGTAACATCAAATAAGATTGAAATCAAATGTAATCCAAAAGTAGTCCGATGTGTAATCTATAAGAGATTAGGTAACTAACTACACATTTTATATAAGCAATCTACCCTGCTCTGAAAATAACACGTTGTCGTTGGAATCCCAGCATACCGCAAGTCTCACGCATGTGCTGACACACATTTAAAAACTCTTACTTGACACTCGGCAATGAGCTTGTTTGAAGCTGAGAGCGTTCTGTAGGCAGATCTCGGTGGACAGAAAAAGTCCACCTCTGGTGGAGTTGTGGCCCCTAAAGGCACTCTGAACAAATAATGAGATTAACCGCAACTCTCTCTTAAGAGATACAGGTGCGGTCTAACAGCTGATCAAATGCTTACGCAGCAGTTCTTCTGCTGTTCCTCGAGCTAAAGAACCGACAGTGTTCTGGTGGAAACCGCCAGTGTGTGCAAAGAAAAGGTCATTGCAGGCTGACACATTTCATATAAATGAGGTCACATAGATTTAACACCTTGTCTCGAAGATTTTGTTTGTTGATTTTGTTTAATTGGGTAGGGTCAGATTCTCGTCACTATTAGGGCAAGCCCCTGATTGGTTAACGCGGCTTCATCATTTTTGAACTTGCTTCATTCGCTCGAATGGCGTCATTCGCGCCACAGAATGTCTATCGCGTCTTTGCATTGATTTAACATGTAAATCACTCGTGCTTAACGTTTCATTGGCGTCTCGTGTGAACGCACAGTCTGAAAATCACACATTTCCTATTTGTGCTTATTCTTTAAATTATCAGCATAACAACAGCAAGTGTTACTGATGGCAGTTTGTGTGCTTTCAGTCGAGGCAAATGAACCAGAACTTACATGGCTCATGTTACTATTTTGTTTATATTAGTATAGTTTTTTAATGAAATAATTTCCTTCCAGATTAAAATGGGTTTTTAAATCCTGTATATTTTACCTTAACATACATTACTTTTTGTATCATGTTTGAGCAAAGTTGATGCTTTCTATGGCAGTTCAGCGATTAATCGCATCCAGAATAAACGTTTGTGTTTACATAATTATATATGTCTGTGCACTGTGTGTATTTATTTTGAATTTACATACACATACATGAATAAATTTATATTTGTATATGTTTAATATCTTAAATATATACATGTATGTGTTTGTAAATACAACATTATTACGCACAGTACACACACAAACTTTCATTTTGGATGCGATTAATCGTTAAACAGTCTTAACTTGTAGAAGTTAGTTTGTTACGAGACGCACAAAATAAGATAAGAAAAAAATGCAATAACGAAAACAAGGTTAGTCAGATTTGTTTTACCAACAAAAACTCAGATTATTATTGTAGAACATTACACATTCCTGCATTCACACAGGTAAATCATTAACTATCAGTTTGTTATATCTGCTTTTTAATGCCGACGATTGTATTTGTACAATCACACAAATACAATATGCTTGAGTAAGGTATCGTTTATGTTGTTTCAGATTGTAAATGATGTATGTGTCGGAATGCCTTGTCTGTTCTTCCTCAAAGGATTGAGAGAAAGGAAGAGGTTATTCTGGTCTTTAGAAGACTAACGTTGCGAAGACGAGTCCTCTGTTGAATGCTTTCAGTGTGCTTTTGTTGGCACAAGCTGTCGGCTGGGTGGCTCGCGAGTGGCCGCCTACCAGCTGTTACCTCCACAATGAGGGTCAGATGGCTCTATTGTGAGGGCGCGACCCTGCTGTGCATTCCCCCACACGTCCTGAAACCCACCCTCAGGTGGAGAATAGATGCTCGGGGTGGGCTCGATTGTCCCCCGGCTGTTCCCCCTCACTGACAGACGGTCTGATATCAGCTGCCTCTCCCGCTTTTTCTTCTCTTTTTAAATTTCAGCTCTTCACATCCCATCTGCTTCACTTTTTTGGAGACAGCTTTTACATCTGTTCACATAGTTTCATGGGTTTGTGTAAATAACAAACCACCTGGTGACAAGAATGTCGGTTTATCACATTTAAAGCATGTTTTGAAGCAGTACACTGTATTTCGTCATGGATCATTTTGTTTCAAGGCCTGATATCAAGCTTGTGGATGTCAGAGCTCAAAACCACTTAATGAATTACAAGATTTTAGGCTACCTGGCAGAGTTCCATTTATCTATTGACTCAGGCTATCTAGCGAATGTTCATGTAGGCTGCAAATCTCTTTATACCCCTTCACGTTGGAGACATATGTTTAAAATTCTGTTCATTTGTTCACCCTCATGTCTTTCCAAATGAGTATATGACTCTTTATTTTATTCTGTGGAACACAAAATATATTTTGAGAAATGTCTTTTTTTTTGTGTCCATACAATGGAAGTCAATAGACTTCAACATTCTTCAAAATATCTTCTTTTGTTTTCTGCAGATGCAAGAAAGTATTCCGAATATAATTTATGTTGATGTGCATTTGTTTTTCTAAATTGTCTCTGTTGTCGTAGACTGGTCGCAGGCAATCCTGATCGGGGTTCTGGACTGTGCTCATGAGAAGAACTTCGACATATGTAAGGAATTTGGAATCCACTTCTACCCCACCTTCAGGGTATGTCTGCGCAGCCCGTCTCCTAATCTTCATACATAAAAGGGAGAATTCACCCCAAAAATGTGTCATTGTTTACTCACTTTTTGTACTGTTGAACACAAAAGATATTTTGAAGAATATGGGGAAGCGAACACTTTTGGGGCACCAAATGTATCCAGCTTCAAACCACAAATGACTTTTCTTTGTGTCGTGCTTGATTAGAGGATGATATAGAGCTTGTATTTTAAACTTGATTTCTGAATAATTTCATTGTTCTCTCTTTCTTCAGTATTTCAAGGCACATGACACCACAAACGACTTTGGGAAGACATATCGAGGTGGGTTCAAGCAGAATTAGATTTTGTCATTTATTACAGTTATTCTTAATGCTCTGTGTGTTATGCTAATGTGTGCTTGCTGACAGGGGCCGACAGAGAGCTGCAGACCGTACGGCAGCTGATAGTGAACATCCTCCAAAACCACACCATACCAAACTGGCCGGCGAACTGGCCTCCTCTGGACCCTGTCAGGTGTGCCAAAACTGCTAATAGAAATCACCATTTTATAACAGACACATTTGATTTCAGCCACATCTGATGTATGATCTCTTCCACAGGAAGGCTCTATGTTTATTTAGGACAGGTTTCTCAACACGGATAGAAAGGAAAATGTGTCTGGTTTTCTATTTAGAAACATTGAAATTGTCATCTGTTGCAGGACCGAGGACATTCTTTCCTTAATTGGGAAGAAAGCAGAGCACTACACTGCTGTTATAGTGGAGGATGAAAACTCCTACATAGGGAGAGAGGTATGAAAAATAATCACTGTCAGTTTTTTGTATAGATTTACTGTAAGTCCCTTGTTTAAAGGAGTGTGGAGATTTTGGCGGCATCTAGCGGTAAGGTTGCGAATTTCAACCAACGGCTCTCTCTTTCGAAGCACTATGGTGGCTGACGCAGGACAAAGATGCCGTCGCATTTTCACTTTGCTGAAGGAGAAAACGTATATACGACACACACTCCGTAGAGCGGTTTAGGGCTACTGTAAAAACAACATGGTGAATTCCATTCAATAAGTGCAGAATCATTGATCCGTATTGGCAGAAGTGCGATGCCGTATGCTTACATCTAAATGTTTTGGTGCTCACTAGTTCATATAAAATACATTCATAATAAAAAAGAAGATAAAGGTTTGATAACTGATTAATTTTTTCTGTTTAACTAGGTCATTTTGGACCTGATGCCGAATGAGGGTTTGACAGTGAAGCGGGCTCTCAGCTCAGACAAGCTTCTGATGGAAAAACTAGGAATCTCTTCGGTTCCCACCGTGTATCTCTTCCACCCCAACGGCACGCACGCAGTCATGCACGTGTATGTGACACGTCGCTCATGAATTAGTTTTGGCTTAATTATCAGATTCAAGCTCTGTTGATATGTGATTTTTCTTTTCGTTAACAGTCAGAAGACGCTGCGCTTTTTCTTCTCTTCATTTTTGAAGCTCCTCCCTGGAGTACACCGAAAACAGTCCACATCATCCCCACAGCATCTTAAACCTGGGAGTAAAGAACAGGGAGCCAAGGTGGAGTGGAAAGACTTCACAAAGTGAGTTTTGTTGCATTATATAATAATACAAAGTCATATACTTGCATTATGTTGTATTAGTATATATAAGGGTCTGTGATTCTTAAAGATCGGGTAACACGATATTTGCTTTATCTCGCAAAACATTCAAACATCCTGTTGTCCCACTCTGTACATTAACAATGGATTAATTAACAATTAATTACTGTTTTTAGAATCCTAATGATCTTCGGATTTTGCACTTAACAGGATTGGTCCTGGAATCTGCGACTATAGACAATGTTTATGTATGGAGCTAGTCTCAAACTCTGCCAGCGGGACATTAAACATGAAGTGTTTGTCCGAACGCGAGAGAATGCAAGAGTTTTGCGAGATAACACAAATATGTTTCAAAGATTCAAAGATTTTTCTCTTCCCTTTCATATTTCTCCACCCCATGTCCCTAAATGGGCTCTTTATAATTACATACTTCGAAGAGTATTTAGTTTGATCAAATTTAAAAAGAGAGAAAGCCGTACCATTTTTTCCGGAAAAACACGAGCTGCTGGAGGCAGGCAGTGGGAGGGAACTACAGCACCAGCCCACAACACATCATCGCATTAATCCCTTCGTGTCTTTTGTTCACATTATGGACGTACACGCCGGTTGCCAACAAAGAACAAACATATGGCTTAGTTTGACTTTCGGCATTTCATTTAATTTCTGTTTCAAACGATCTCCAAATCCAGCAATATATCCACCGTTTATATAACATCCATCACTGAAATGCTGTGAACTAACAAACACAGCTAAACTTGATAAGCGGGTCTTCCTATGCTCGTGGGTGGGCTCTTTTTTACCGCCTTTCCGTGCTTTATTGTGAGAATTGCCCAATAAAAGGAAAACGATCCCTTAAACGCAGTATTTCTTCAGAATGTAGACATAGCATGTTAACTTCACTTTGATACAATGCTTCATGTGATGTTCTTTTGGCTTTTTAGTTGTTGATAGCTCAATTTTATATCAGAAGATGTGAATAATCTGTTTGGCCAGGTCTGAAGTATATATGGCTGATCTGGAGTCAGGATTACATTACCTATTGAGAGTCGAACTGGCCACTCACAAGACCCTAGAAGGAGAGGAGCTAAAGATCTTCAAGGACTTTGTAACGGTTGTCGCCAAGGTAGTGTTTTAATACAAACATAGCTTTCTCTTCGGGTCTGAACTGACTTCTCAGACTGCAAATGTTTTAGTAACCTGCACTTATCTGAGCTTGAAAGTTTACGAGTGTTTAGTTGGCCTCTTGGATCTCAGCTTTTTCCAGGTCGCCAGTCTGTGGTGAAACTTCTTGAGACGTTGCTGGAGTGGCTAGTGAGTTTACCTTTGGAGAAGATTCCTTATGATGCCATCTTGGACCTGGTTAACAACAAGATGAGGGTGAGATAGTTAGCCATCGAAAAGCTTGTTTATCGCCCTACCACTTTCAAAGACTCCTCAAAGATATCACAACCTAAACATATTGAGTGTTTTAATAATGATATTGTTTTTAAGGATTTAATCGTTTTGTTTTTGTGTCATTTGGGGTTATCAGAAAACATATATATATATATGATATATATAAACTCCTGCAGTTTCATACAATACACAGTACTGGGTTCACAGTACGATATTATCATGATATTTAAAGAACAAATTTAAAGAATTCAACACAAATGTATTTATTTTAGAGTTCCAAAAACTCGTGTTTTTGTAGTACATAAAACTTATTGAATTGACAACATTCAGAGGTTGAACGGATTCTTCAGTACGCAAATGAATACAAATTTAATCTGTCTGTTTTTATGAAAAGAAAAATGAATTTCAACGTCAAATTATGAAGGGAGAAAACTAAATCCAGAGGAAGGGGGTCACGATATCAGAATTCACAATAACGATATTGTCACAATATCTGCAAAATAACATTTTTAAATGATCAGTCAGATTCATCTGTTTATTTTGTGTTTTCTCTCTTTTCTTCAATAAATCACTTTCAAAATATGAAATTAGGCAGATATTTTGGCTCATAAGGCCAAACTTTAAACGGGGGCTAAATTGTTTACGATATTTCAATGTGTCGAATTCACGCGATATTGGTAAATGTAGTATCTGTTAGTATCACAGTAATTGTGCGACACCCCTAATCCAAAGAGAGGCCTTCTTAAAGCACGATTAAACAGATATATCCTTAAAAATCACTCTACAAATAGCTCTACAATACACATCATACATTTTTTATCGCAATATATCGTAACACAATTTCTTTACATCAGTATCAGTCTGATCGATCATAGGTCTAAATATGTTTTCCTCTGATTTGCAATTGTATTATTGTTTAAAATTGTCTTCAAATGGTTTGTTAGTAAATAAAATGTGCTAATACATTTGCGTGGATGCAACAGACACAAAAGAAGCACCGTTGTTTAATGGTTAGGTTATCGGGGCTGCTGTCATCGCACATTCGATAAATTACAGCTCTGATGTAGACGTCAGGGCCACCAATCAGCATGTGGTTTTTGACGGTTTGGTTGCTGCTTGTGTGTGTTATGTCTCAGATCTCTGGGCTTTACCTGAGTGATCGTGTGCAGTGGGTGGGATGCCAGGGCAGCAGTGTGGCACTGAGAGGATATCCCTGCTCCCTCTGGACCCTCTTTCACGTTCTGACTGTCCAGGCTGCCAGCCGACCTGACGCTCTCGCCAACACTGGTATGAGTGGCACAAAGAAGCGAAAACCTGTTTCAGATATTTCAGTTGAAATACAAAACAGAATGAAAAGATTCTTCTTTGGCTCTTTTGCAAGTAGAGTGTTTGTTAATTCGTATTGCTGTGATCAAACTCTCTCAGGGTTGGAAGAGGATCCTCTGGCAGTGCTTCAGACTATGAGACGTTACATTGGGACGTTCTTCGGTTGCCAGGAGTGTGGTAAACACTTTGAAGAGATGGCACTGGAGTCATTGAACCAGGTCAAATCTGTGGATGAGGCGGTACTGTGGCTCTGGAGAAAACACAACCAGGTGAACGCAAGACTGGCAGGTAAGACTCAAGGCCTTGTGCAATAATGCATCACATCTTGGTAACAAGTCCTGTTCATAAGATGCACAGTTTAGGTGTTTCTTTCTGAATCTACAATCATTGCTTCAATGTTTCCGTAATTCTGTTAATGTTCCTGAAGAGCAACCGTACTTTGGGAGCTTCAGGAACATTAGTACATGTAGTACATACGCACTAGTACATGCATAAATGTACAGTCATTGTGGAATTAAATGTTTGTAATTAAGTCTTGAAGTATGGGAGAAAAATGGGAATGAAAATGTGAAATTAAACTAGGAACAACAAGAAAAAGAAGGGAAGATGGATGTGAAGACATATAGATAGAAAAGACAGTAGGGAGGAAGAAATAAAGATTAAAAGTACAACGAAGAAGAAGGATGACAATAATGCATAAAGAAAAATATAGGAAGGGGGAAATGTTGAAAGAAACAACGAAAGAGAATGAATTAAGGAAGGAAGGAAGAAAAGAAAAAGAAAGACCTGAGGGAAAGTGAAAGAAAAAGGAAGAAGAGCCAAAGACAAAAAGAATCTAAGAAGGAATGTAGGAAATGCAAAACAAAAAGGAAGAAGTGCAATGGACGTAGGAACGAAGAGTTAAAAAAGGAAGAATAACTGCCAGAATAAAGGAAAAGAAAGACAGAAGAACAAATAGGAAGAGTTACTGAAAGAAAAAATGAAACGACAGAAAGAAAGAAAGAAAGAGAGGGAGGGAAAACAAAAAGGAAGAGTAACTGACAGAGAAAGCGAGAGAGCGAGAGAGACAGAGAGAGAGAGAGAGACAGAGAGAGAGAGAGAGAGAGAGAGAGAGAGAGAGAGAGAGAGAGAGCGAGAGAGACAGAGAGAGCGAGAGAGCGAGAGAGCGAGAGAGCGAGAGAGCGAGAGAGCGAGAGAGCGAGAGAGACAGAGAGAGCGAGAGAGACAGAGAGAGCGAGAGAGACAGAGAGAGACAGAGAGAGCGAGAGAGACAGAGAGAGCGAGAGAGAGAGAGCGAGAGAGAGAGCGAGAGAGAGAGCGAGAGAGAGAGCGAGAGAGAGAGAGCGAGAGAGAGAGCGAGAGAGAGAGCGAGAGAGAGAGCGAGAGAGAGAGCGAGAGAGAGAGCGAGAGAGCGAGAGAGCGAGAGAGAGAGAGAGCGAGAGAGAGAGAGAGCGAGAGAGAGAGAGAGCGAGAGAGAGAGAGAGCGAGAGAGAGAGAGAGCGAGAGAGAGAGAGAGCGAGAGAGAGAGAGAGCGAGAGAGAGAGCGAGAGAGAGAGCGAGAGAGAGAGCGAGAGAGAGAGCGAGAGAGAGAGCGAGAGAGAGAGCGAGAGAGAGAGAGAGCGAGAGAGAGAGCGAGAGAGAGAGCGAGAGAGAGAGCGAGAGAGAGAGCGAGAGAGAGAGCGAGAGAGAGAGCGAGAGAGAGAGCGAGAGAGCGAGAGAGCGAGAGAGCGAGAGAGCGAGAGAAAGAAAGAAAGAAAGAGGAAAGTCTGTTCAGAACTGCGGAGGAACAGAGTATAAACAGACATGATGTCCGACAGAGAAACTGATTGATAGTAAAGATCCGTCATTCACAGATTCAACATTCACCTTCACAGTTTATTTGTCACTTTTTCTGCAGGCTCAATGAGCGAGGACCCCGTGTTTCCCAAGACTCTGTGGCCAACTCCTGATCTCTGCCCCTCATGCCACGAGGAACAGGATGGCCTGCATGTCTGGAATGAGCAGATGGTGTTCGCTTTCCTCAAGCAGCACTACGGTGCTTCAAACCTCTCTCCAAAATACACCAGCAGCAGCCAATCAGAGCCGGGCCCTCCAGCTCTGGAACATCCCAAAGTCCACGTAACTCAACCCCACGGCAGAATTGACTTCAAGCAGAACGTCAAGCCGTCTCCTGAGAACCATCCTAAACATCTGAAGAGGACTCGCATCGAGGGGGATGAAGAAAGGGCCGTCCAGAGAGAACCCAGGCCGGGAATGACGATCCTGGGTCTGGGCTTCTCCAGCGTGGACATGAGTCTCTGCGTGCTGCTCTACGCCCTCTCCTGCGTCTTCCTCATGGTCATGTTCTTCTTCTTCCGCGTTCGCTCGAAAAGGTGGAAGTCCAGGAACTATCGGCCCTACGTTTAACAACGTTCGGAACAATTCCGGATAAGGTTAATGTAATATATTGAAGCCTCTGCCAAGTTTCGAAGAAGACTTTAATTTATTTCTTTACTTTTATTGGTTGAGCCATTGTTTTACGTGAAGTATTTTGTAAGAACACAAGACGCTCAGTTTGTAGATGTGCGACTAAGTACCTGTTTCCAGTATTTCTCAACCCTCAAAAAACAGGAAATGATCTATCATGAAAAACTATTTTATAATTCTAAAATAAAGAGTCTCAGCATAGGTCAAAAATATATTTTTATGGACGAGGATACATTATTTTTAGATTTTTATTGAAGTGAAAAAAGAAACTTATCCTAAACTTCTCATTTTCAAGGTATATATTGATCAGTAAAAGTCATCATGTTCCCATTTTCTATTTGGCTTTTACGGCGGGAAAATTACTTATTCCATCGCTCAAGGTCATGAGCTCGGAGAACAGCCGACACACACACTGCCTTGTCAATGATCGGAAAACTCGAACTTTTAGTTTTGGTTCATTTAAATGTGTGGGCTGCTTATGTTGTGCTCTTTATTAAACTTCAAAACAGAAGAGATTCTATTTTTCTTCCACATCCTAACCTTGGAGGCTTTGAAGATATCTTTTTTGTAAAAGGGGTAATTCACCCAGAAATGAACATTCTAAATCATTTACTCGCCCTCATGTCTTTCCAAACCTGTATGACTTTCTTCTATGGAAAAGAAGATGTTTTGAGAAATGTCTCAGTGGTTTTGTGACCGTACGGTGTTTTACCTCTGCAAAACTACATAATTAGTTTGTGATCATAAGCTTTAAAACATTTGTCAAATAAATGTTTTGTTACTAAACAGTTTGGTATTCAGCTTTACTGAATACACTACATTTGTTATGATTTTTTATTAACTAAGTTATGATCTCAGATCATTTTTAAGATTGTAGAAACGTTTACATTTTGTCCAAGTCATTGTAAAGAGCTCCTAGTAGATACACTATCGCTTGAACTCGTACTGTACAATTAATCACAATAAATCTTGAATTTTGGGTTCCAACAATAACAAAACATTATCAAGGTGATGTATTTATTTAGCAGCATTCCATTTAGCAAGAATCTACAATGATGCAACTTGTTTTGTTGTTACATTTTTGTTGTTGTTTCAAGTCCGTTAGTAATCGTGATATCAATATCGGCCAAAATAATTGTGATTAGGATTTCTGTCAAACTCAAACATCGTGAAAAAACATTTTCATACAGAAGATGCACACCGCTACGACAGTATTTTAAATTCAGCAGTTTGTCTATCTATTCAAATCATTTTGAATAGCTTTATCGACATTTAGATTGTTGGTTGATTTAAAGTAATGTGTCGAGCTAAATATTTATGAAGTACAGCTTTGCGTGTTGTGACGTCATGCACATGGCGTGGCCTTCAACGCTGCTCCTAACGGCTGTGAATTAATTTTGTGTTCTCGGTGCTTTAAGAGTTCTATTTTTATGTAAAGACTATTTTTGGGGGACAGTTCTGTATATATGTCGTGCGTCCTCCCAGGGGAGTTGTTGCATTTTGTAAAATGAACACTGTAACTTTTCTTTCAAATAAAAATGTTTAATTCTCATCATTCACTGTTTTCTAAGTAGACACACATGTGCACACGTTTTTTGTACTGTCAATATTTTGTACGTTTATTAGCACTGTCATGGGTTGTAATGGAATGATCGTCATTTTAAGATACATTTTCTGGACATGCAGTAAAGAATGCGTTTTTTTAATATACCGAGAGCGTTCTGTGAACACTGTGTAACTCCGACTTCAAAACTAAGCACAATGAGAGGTCATTTAAGTTTTTCTTCTCACAGCTGTAAGGCTCATGTCTGTCCTCTAGTTGGCAGTGCGGAGTTTCCCTCTACCTACCGGCTCAGACTGCAGTCTGTTCTCCCCAGGGACGTCATACATGTGACCACACTAACGCTTTCTATTACTAGAGCTCCAGCTGTCAACTTACCAGATGTCTGCGTAGGCACCCTTGTCTCCAGATGTTAAAATAACTCTTTGGACGGGGCGAGCATATTGTCCTCAATGAAGGTGTGCAGGGGAGTGATTTTTTACAGTAAAAACATAAAGCAACTATACTTTAGAAACTCATGTCACGTTTTGATCTTTCTCACGTCTCGCGGCTTGTCAAGACCAAGTTTCGAAGTATTCGCAGGGCGTGTGTCTGCCAAACTTTATTGATTTATCATCCGCCGTTTGATAACGGAACCGACGCTGGAATACGGCAGACCTCATTACGTTTCTTTCTGTTAGCGCTGACTCACGACGGCGTCTTGCCGTTAAGCGAGTCGAGCCCTGGCTTTTGCTCCCCACTTTGCAGAGACACTCGGCATTGCACGCCGCACTCTCTCATCCGCAGGTCTCCTCTAGCACGAAGTTGTGCGTGTACCCTTAAAACGTTTCTCGCCGTTCTGCTCTGATGTTCAGAGCAGCTTCGAGACTGGGAGTCTGTTTTTTTCTTGCTCTTATCTGCCGAGTATCTGTCTGATGCTGTATTGGCACATCTGATTGGGTATGCAGACTCTGTACTGAGCATGCCAGTCGGTGACAGGGACTGCAATGCAGGGCTGCTCTCCTGGCACACACCATTTGTCTGCCCTCAATGTAAATAATCCTGAGCACGGAGCCGATGGCGGCAGAGACAGCTCCTGATGGATTACGTGTCTGCACGCGTTTCGCTTGACGCATGGAGGTTGAAACGGGGTGAATGCGCTCGTTCCTCTCCTTTCTTCATCTTCTGACGCTCTAATAAAAGTGAGCCATTAGTCTCCCTCTCTTTATGCCTGTCTGTCTTTTGTCTCCATCGCACATGAACACGTTTACTCTCTGCAGGGCAGTTATCCGCATCAGGCTCTCTCTCTCTTTCTCTATGTCTCTCGCTCTCCCTCACTCTGTGTGTCCTTAAATGACTTTCCTTCAGTCTCACTCCCTCCTCCTCTCTCTCCCCAGTCTCTGTGTCTGTGCCTATAGCCGCTCTCCCCCTTCTGTGACATACAGTAGATGGTGCATCGATTGCACACAGACGCTCGCGTTCCCTCTCGCTGGCTGGGTCCTGTGCGGGAAGGAAGAGGACGGATTGAGACGTCTCGTTCTACCTACTCTTATTTTGGGCTGATGTGAAGAGCTTTGCCGGGCTCTCTCTCTCTCTTTCATCTCGGAGGATTCTGCTATAGAGGTCAGGTTGTGGCAGGGTGAGGAGGGGGGAGTGGGTGGATGGGCTGGGCTGGTGGGTCACTTTTCAGCTTCTTTTGAATACTCTTGAGCACGCTTATGCTGAGTTGCCAAACACCCAGACTATAGAAACATGGGGGGAAAGAGAGGTGTTTACTGAGGGAGTTGCTGTGCAGTATTTCTGGCGCATTTTTTTTTTTGCTGTCCCTGCTGTGTTTCTAATATTTACCACCACATCAGCATTGTGTTGCTTTTACGTTAGCCATCTCTAGTTTGTTTACTCATCGAGCATCACTTTCTCAGAGTCTGCCTTCATCTTGACTTTCTGCTGTCTTAGATGTCTGGTGAGAACATCCTGTCTTCTTCAGAGATCTGAACCTGGCATGATGTCACAGCTCCTGCACATGGAGATTCCAAACTTCGGCAGCACTGTTCTGGACAGCCTGAACGAACAGAGGCTGCTGGGCCAGCACTGCGATGTGGCCATCATGGTCAACGGACAGGCCTTCAAAGCCCACCGCGCGGTCTTGGCGGCCAGCAGCCTGTATTTCCGGGACCTTTTCAGCGGTAGCACCCAGACTCTTTTCGAGTTGCCTTCGTCCGTGGCCCCGTCCTGTTTTCAACAGATTCTCTCCTTCTGCTACACGGGAAGGATGACGGTGAGTGCCAGCGATCAGCTCATGGTCATGTACACGGCGGGATACCTTCAGATCCAAAACATCGTGGAACGAGGAATGGACCTCATGTTCAAGGCCAGCGCTCCATATTGCGACTCGCAGACGTCTGCCACAGACGATCCCCCAAGCCCAAACAACAACAACAACTCCCTGTTGCTAGGCGACCAGCCCACAACTGTCTGCAAGATCAAGGAAGAGAAGCTGGAGACCCCGGTGTGCGCACAGAGAGGCGAGCTGAAACAGGTTGAGGAGGACAGGGGGCCGAGGGGCAGATCTTTGAGGAATGGCGCCCTTTTCTACACCACCGGGGGTGGCAATGGGGTCATATCTGTGTTGCATGCCTACGAGCACTCCGGCAGAGATCACGCCAGCCCCGGTGCCTCCAGCCTCCCAACCACAGACAGCCCAACGTCACACCAAAACGAAGAGGAGGACTTTGAAGATGACTCATACGAGAGTCTTACAAACGGAAAGATCTATGGGGGCTCGTCCGGTCTCTACGGAAGTAAATATATTTTACTTGAACTCCAAAAACTTTGTCTTTAACCCCTGTGAGTATGATTTGTTGTCGTTGTGTCTCATTCCAGTTCAAGAGAAGATGGAGGTGTCCTCCCTGCCTCTCTCCTTAGAGAACCGTTTCTGCGTTCTGCTGGGAGGAGACAGAGAGGCTCTGCCTGCCGGACTGATCAGCCAGATCGGCTACCGCTGCCACCCTGCTCTCTACACGGAAGGCGACCCCGGAGAGAGGCTGGAGCTGATTGGAGGTGAGGCCTAAATGATACCACTCTGTCTGAAACTCCATGTACGCTTGAATTATTTATCAGTTTAGACTGAGTCATTTGAGTCACTGATTCAGGGCTACGGTCTCCTTGTTTCTCTGTTGCTGTGGAAGGATCTGGTGTCTTTATGACACGTGGGCAGCTGATGAACTGTCACCTCTGTGCTGGGGTCAAGCACAAAGTCTTGCTGAGACGCCTCCTTGCTGCTTTTTTTGACAGGTGGGAAACGTTACAAATGTGAAACAAGTATGCTTGTCTGTCTGCAGAATGTATGAAGCACATATTGAATCAGTGCACGAACATTCAGATATTTCAGTGGTGTGTGCGCCGTCCAGTGGTTGACTGTGGTATTACGTCTGCAGGAACACACTGGCTGACAGCTGTGGAACTGGAATACGTTCTTCCAACTGTGACCCGAATCGCAAACCGCTGGACAGCCGCATACTCAACACGGTGAAACGTGAGTGCCTCCATGTTGTGCTGTTATGATCCTTCGTAAGCTGTTTGTAGTCTACAAAGACACTTTCTTTGTACACATTCTTGTTCTTTTTTTGGTTTTATTCAGCAGTGCACTTGATTCGAAAGAACAAATGTTGCTTTATTTCTTTAAATTAGAAATTACTTTGGGTTTTGGATGATGTCATGGGGTCCTCTTACCCCTCCCTATTTAACATGCACAGAAAGCTATAGGTGGTTTGTAAAATGAATAGACAAGCACTTTGGCTCAACCAATAGCGTGAGTTTGGGGCGGGGCTATCTGTTAAAGCTGTAGTTTCCTGCATATCTTTTTATCATCATCAATGTTCTGTCCTTTCTCTCTGTCCCCTCATTAGTCTACTGTCAGAACTTCGCCCCTAACTTCAAAGAGAGTGAGATGAATGTGATCGCTGCAGATATGTGCACGAATGCCCGCCGAGTTCGCAAGCGCTGGCTCCCCAAGATCAAGTCCATGCTCCCGGAGGCGATAGAGGTGTACAGGGGAACTGCGGTTTTGAGCCAGGTGGAGGGAGCTACCCAGCCAGGTGGGGGCTTTCCTTTCGAGTCCGAATTCAAACACCTGGCGGCATCAAATCTGACTTTGGAGCAACACCTCTATGGAGACTGCAGAGAGACACTGAGGAACGGCTCCCACTTCACAGGAGCTGGTGCGGAGGAGCGGCCCAAAGGCGAAGCAGCCGAACCAGGGAGAGCCAGAGAGCCAGACAACTCGAAGGAAGCGGAAAGGTTTCCCGAAAGCCCTGAGAGGGCGGCCAGCGTTCTCGCCCTCAACCCAGCCAGCAAGAAGGGGGAAAGAGAGCGGCCCGCCAGCAGCCCGAGGCCACAAAAAGAGGAGCAGAACCGACAGAGACCACCAAAAGATGACCAGTGACTTCCTCGACCTCGTGTTAATGTTAACCGGTCTGCAGCTTCTCACACCAAAAACGGATGAACATAACAAACGCTGCATGATCAAGGGAACTGGACATTTAACATTTTTTCCAGGAGAGATCCTCTGCATCAAATATAAGAATCTGTAAGGATCTCTCGTGCAGTCATTTAGCATACGTAAATACAGCCATATATACGAGCTCAGCACATAAAGGCGGCCTGCTGAGCGGTTTGTTCCTTTTTTTGTTCGTTCTTTTTTTATGAATGCATGTAATGCATAAGCTCTGGCATTTCTGACTACATATTCTCGCCAATAACAGAATGGATCATGGACTTCTGCATGGCAAAAACAAGTGAAGAACAAAGGCTCCCCTTAATATAACACTACTCACAAGCTTCAGAAATCAGAATCGTACTGTTTGGGACTCCATTGCGAGAGAGTAACTGTATGTTCGAGCCGACCGTGGGACTGCTGAGTTCAGTACAGTACGGAGGCTAAAGCAGTTCTCTAGAGAGTTCCCAGGACTCTCAGTTTTCCCTCTAAAGCTTTTTAATCTCGCTCTGGCTCTAAAGCTGCTGTAAAGTAACCGCTTGTCTGTTTTTTTGCATTTCAGCTGGTCTGGACATTTGAAACGCGATTGTGTGATTGTTTTTTGGAAGTGAAATAAAGGAAAGGATTATTTTGAGGGATAACTAGGTTGCTGATCATTATTACTCGTTTAAGGTTCTTTTTTAGTAGCCGAAGGTATTCAGCACCCAAAACATAAAAACTGCCACTATACTATAATATCAAAAGCTTGAATGTAGAATTCCCTAAAAGAAATTATGGGTTTGATTAAACTGGACTTTGTACATATAGATTTTCATTATAATAAATATTTTATGTAATAGATATTCAAATGAAAGAATAAAATGAAAGTATTACATTTATACTACAATGCTTACAGCCATCATGAAAGCTTATAATCAGTAGGTGCTAAAGACAAGTTTATACATAGAGCTTGGTCTACTCGTTCCAAGCATATTTGTCTTAATTTATACAATGTAAATATTGAAACCGTAACCATCGTGTGCAATCACCAGTTTAAGTTTTAACTTCCGTACTGTGAGATATACATACGTCATTTAAATATGACAAAAATTGCTTTTGTCAAACCTGTCTTCCATTGGTCAGGCAAACAGGTAGTCCAGCACGAAAGAAAGCTAATTGGTTGATCCAACGTCATTATGCTAGACTGGTCAACTAATATAGCAACGATTTGATAGCGAATTCAACATTTTATGGTTTTCTACATGCTGTAAAATTAGTTGTTTTAAAAATATTAAAGCATCTTTTGGAGCATGTATTGACAGAAATGCAATATAAGATACATACGTAAGTATGTCTTCGTGTATAAAGACCTTACATAATGAAGCGGTATGTTTTTATTACCTTATGGCTGGGATACACTACAACTACTTTTTTTACACTACTTTTTTAAACTAGACAATGGTTGCAATACACTGGACCTTTCAAAATGGTAGGTTGATTTATTTTTAAAAGTTACAGAGATAAAAGGTAGTACAGCATAGCAGGAATGCCACAGATAGTTACAGACAAACAGACTACAGACTGACTGATAATTATTTTCTAATCTAACTCATTTGCTTATCTGTGTTCCACGATACAACATCTCAGACACACCACAGACTTGCTTTGAGACCACACAAATGTTCTTCCTCATGTACGCGGATGCTGCTCTGCGTTTATTCCACCAAAAATTTTTCCTTCCATTTTTCTGGTTCTGCAAAAAGAAGTATAATTGTAAGATGATAATCTTTAAAATATTTGCCCACATTCTGTGTGTGCAGACCAAAAACCTCTGATATCTTGAAGGTAAATAGCATGTTTTGGCACCAGAGGCGGTTTTGTGATTTTGTTCGTCCCGATCTCTCTCCAGATGTTTTAAATTGCTCCAAAAGTCCCGCACAGCGTGACAGTTCTCGCAGTTTTTCAACTGTTCGTTTTCCAGCCGAAAGAGATTCCAAATACAACGTCTGGTTGGACGAGAAAGAAACAACAAATGAATCAATCGTCCATAATCAGTTATAGTATTACAGCATCCTAAAAAGCAATGTAAATAGTTTGCTTATGAGTCAGCATGCAGTCTTTGAAAAGTAATGGATCATCCCGGATTATAGGTTTACAAACGCTGCTGTCTGTGACACAAATCGAACCTGAGGACCTCCAGCGGTGCCAGTATGATGCACGCTGTGGTAGCTGCAGTTGAATCCTTCATCTGAGCGAGGAGGATATTTATAGCCCAGGAGACCCGCAACAGCACGTCTGCCAGCATGGCTGCATAGTAGTACGGCTGAAAGAGCAGATCTTACATTATAAAAGACTCTTTAAGGGCATTTTCACCCCTTTACGACCAACGGAGATTTTCGGCAACTTTCAGCCTGAAACTTCACGACATCGTCCATGTGATTTGATGAAGGCTGTACTGTCACCACGTGAAAGATATTTCCACATACTATACTTTTCTATCCCTTTTATGTCAACACAGATTGATAGCAACACTTTATATTTTCTTTATCAAAATAACCCATTGGAGCACCTGATGGGAGTACAGAAACTCTTCTTTCAGCAGACCGTTTCCATGGAGTAAACCCCAATCCATCTTTAAATCCCAGCTCACTGTGACTATAACACCCACACAGGTAACCACAGCCCACATGTACAGGTAGATCTTCACTTCCATGACCAGGAAAGATCGCTCTATGACACAAACATACACAAGACTGAGCAACGTGCAACAATCCATATGAATTGCATTTGTAGAGTATCTGCAGGTTTTGCCTTTTTAAGGCCAAATTTGCAGTAAAAAATGAATTAGTTTTCTTTCAAATGTGCTAATTCACCAGGTGTTAATAAGCTGAAAATTGCAAAAAGCATCGCAGCTCTGTTAGCATCCAAGTATGTATTTGAGGTCTGAAAACATTGCCTCTTTTTTCTAGTTTACATTTTTTGAAAATAACGTAAATATTTGGAAGAAATATTGTCAGTTCACAAAATGTACAAAAAAATAAGTTAAGAAATGACAACATTTCTCCCAAATTCCAATATATGATGGATAATCCTGATTTATATATAAAGCAGCAGAAAAAATAGAGACCATTTTAAAATGATGTTCTTCATGGATTTACTATTTATAGGTGTGTGTTTAGGTAAAATGATCACTTTATTCTTTGAACCTCTAGAATATTTCTCCCAAATTTCAAATAAATGTGTTGTAAATACATTTGCATTTACTTACAATATAAACAGGTCAAAATAACAGAAAAGATGCGCTGTTTTTTTTCAGACCTCAATTACTGCAAAAGAAAACAAGTTCATATTCATTTTTAAGCAATGCAACAGTACTATTTCTACATGTATTTATTAAAAGATGAAATTATCTTTTTGTGTGATAACCTGGATTTTTATCCCAGTTTTCATGTGTCTTTCTGTCACTCCTGACTGAGGTTTGATTTTGTTGAAATTCAACATCACTGGAATGACCACAGTGCATCTATGCTGATGAAATAAACGTTTGGAATGGTCTCTTATTTTTTCCCGTGGCTTTTTATATATGAACCTTTGACAACCGTTTTCTACACATAACGTTGCAGGAAAGAATAAAAGGTGAATGCAAAAAGAAACCCTTTCGTTTTATTGTGTACCTCTTGCCATGTTATAGAGGCCTGCGAAAGTGACCATAAGGAAAACAGTGAAGTATTTTCCTGCATTTAGGAGATGCAGCATGTGCCCCGTGTCCCAGAAGCACCTGAGGCATTGAGCAAACCTGAGCCATGGTGGAAAACACTGGATCAGACAGGTGACAGCTATACCGTTCCAGGCACAGTCCAAACTCACTGAAACAAATATACCAATAGACAACCATATCATCAGGATAAACTGAACAGGAAACTCTTCTTCATACATTTACAAATACACTACCCGTGTAAAGGGTTAATGCCTTATACCTGCATATGGAGAGTTGGCAGACCACATATCTGTCCAGTTGATCTGACGGGCGTAAAAGCAAAGCAGATCCCTCAGGCCAATAAATAGAGGGCTAAGGCTGTTGAATTGGTCCGCTAGCCAGCATTCTGCAAAGCCCACAGGCTGGAAAGGCGCTGCCAAAACCTTACACTGCAATAAGGTTTCATTTAATGCACAGGGATAGTGCATACTGCTTTATATTTGATGTATTACAATGATAAAATGTGTGCTGTTAGTACATTCTGGATGAAAAGACGGCGAGGCACCAACAAAGATAACATTAAAATGAACATTAAAGTATAATTATAGAGCATTGTGCATTTGATTTTCCTCACAAGTAAGAATTACAGTAAATTAAATGATAAATCAAACAGCACGTGTCGCAATGAAACAACACGTGTTACATTAGCAAGTTATGAAAATGTATATGATGTGTTATGTAATAAATGTTTGGATTAAAGTCCTGCTAAATGAATAAATGTTAAAAAAATTTAAATAAAAAAACAAAGCCAAATCAGTTTCTGTTATTTCATATTACGGATTCTCCTTTAAGACCCCCTTTTAAAGTGAATTAGGCAAATAGCATGTGCCCTTAAAGACATTTAAATTCTGTGAATGTTTATTCACCCTCATGTCATTCCAAACCTGTATGACTTTCTTCTGCAAAACAACAAACAAAATATTTTAAACAATGTTGGTAACCAAACCACACTGGCCCTTGACGTCCATCGTATAGACAAAAAAAACCATTTTTATTTTTATAGTTTTGCTTTAAATTTTATGAATATTTCATAATTCTTATTTTTATTTTACGATTTTGTTTATTATTATAATTTTAATGCATTTTTAAGGCCACATTTAATTTTTAATTTGAATTAGATTTCTATTAAATAACATTTTCAAAATGTAATTTTAGTAAACTGAAATCATGTCAGTGGTGTGCTACATGAGGGTGAATAAATGATTGACAGAATTTTTTTTGGGGGGGTAGGGGATCCCTATAACATACCAGTCATACCATTATGTTATATTAAAGGAAAATAAAGAACATGAACCAAAAAACGTTTTAGTGTATTTTAGCTAAACAGTATGTGCATTCATACATTTACGTAGTAGACACTCCAATTCAAAGCTACGTAAAATTAATGCAATTCTATATGTTTCATTAATGTGTCAATGGGAATCAAACCCCGGACCCCAGTGTTGCAAGCTACCATCATCACTGTGAGCCAGCGGCGAGCTTCAGCGTAAAATATGGAGAGTGGGTTTAAAAGCAGAACCAGGAGGAAACTGTAAAAGAGTAGTGGGTGGAGTTGCTGTGGGATTGACAGTACTGGCGGATGGAGACTGGCCAGTACGCTAGCACACCAGCACACTGTCAGACCTCCGGCCATCT
This sequence comes from Barbatula barbatula, assembly GCF_947034865.1. Taxonomy (NCBI): domain Eukaryota; kingdom Metazoa; phylum Chordata; class Actinopteri; order Cypriniformes; family Nemacheilidae; genus Barbatula; species Barbatula barbatula. Next base: position 1,561,858 of record NC_136767.1, read on the forward strand.
ACAGTAGCACAGGTGAGATATATAAGACCTCAGGACAAAAATTACATAAAAAACGCTTATAAAAGCAATGCTTACTTCAAATATATGGTAGTGCGAGAGATAGTCTCTGGGATCCAGTCCAAAGATAAGCCTGTGATTTATTGCTGATGTGCTGTAGCAATACAGGTTTAGACCCATCAGGAATAAAAACTCAATAAAGAGGAAACTTCCCTTATAGAGCTGCAACTGAGGCCTCAGGAGATCCAGATCTGTTTCAGTCCAAACTTTCAAGGCAAGTTAACAATTCTTAATAAACTTGCACATGATCATCGGAAAATCTGAAAGTTATAAATTTGCTAATGATAAAACACACACATATATATATATATATTTATATGTAAATATTAATGTTTAAAGTTTAGGGTCACTTAAGTGAAATGTTTCTGTTGACCTTCAAATATCTGAAATTGGCCTTGTAGATTGGATTGTCCAAACATTTAAGTTCCTTTACAAAACAACAGTTTATTAATGGCGAAATTTGGGGATTTAGCGGCATCTAGGGGTGAGTTTGCAGATTGCAACCAATGGCTCACCCCGCCCCTCACTAAGATCCACGTTTGCCCGACTTTGCCGAGATAACGTATTAACGAAAACGTTCTCAGTGCAGTTTGTCCGTTTAGGGCTACTGTAGAAACAACATGGTGAATTCCATGCAAGGGGACCCGCGGTGTTTGTAGATGGAAATAGTTAATTCTAAGGTAATAAAAACATAACGCTTCATTATGTTAAGTCACACCCCTCAAGACAGAAGTATGTATTTTATTACACTTTGGACTTTTAGTATTGTCTCATAATTACATCTAAACAATTATTACTTAAGAAGGAGTGACCCTAAACTTTTGAACTGAAGTGTAGTGTATATGTTATGTTTGCTTACAGTTTACAGAAATGTTGGAGAAATAGTTCAAAATAGTAGAAAATCGGCTTTACTGACCTCTGAATGCAATAATTGTTAGTAGCATCAGGATTAGGCCGCATGCAAAGCCAATCCGAAACATAACCCACTGTCCAACTGTCTTTATGCAGATAAAAGAGAAAGTGTTCAAGGATTCAATCGAAACTTTGTCACAAATAAGCATTTTTCTTTCATTTTGTTGATCTTTCCAATGACTAATATTAAGCCGAAGTTTTGAGTGTATGAAGAATAAGTCTATACTGTACGTAATGACTGTCACTGTATCTGAGGTTGTTTTCCCTTACCGGCGTCGAGCCTATTGGTGGCACTTCAAGTCTTTTCATGGCTCTGATTTTGTCACCCCCCTCCAGCTGAAGCATGAAGATCTATGCGAAACACATTGAGTAACTGATCCAGGGTCTGTCTGTACCGTAATGAAACACTTGGAAGAGCCACCGCAGGTGCTATTTTCTCACCTCCAGTTTAGACATGAGATGTTCGCATTTGTTCTGCTCGGTGTTCAGCGGAGACGCTTCAAGTCTCTCGATTCTCCATTTCAAGCCGTATTCAGAAGCAAACTTTGAGTCGTACATTACAGTGATCTTGCCGAAACACCTGTAATTCAACTCCTAAGAAAACATTTTCAGTACATCAGACAGTGTTAATAACCTGTTTGACTGTCCTTCTTCAGATATTTTGAAGAAACATGATAAAAAAATTATAAAAGAATTTACATTTTGGGTGAATCTTTTTTTTCACGTCTTATTAATAACACAAACGTAACTATGGGATTTCTGATGTGACAAAAAAAATCTAAACTGTATTTAACTATATTATTATTATTATTTTCTAAACTATATTATTTTATCATCTTTATTATAGTCACTCTTTGTCTAGAAATAGCAGAAATGTGCTTTTCTACAGTATCTATTCTGGATCATTGCAAATACAACATTTTTAAATTGTATTTTTTGTTTGGAATAAAAATAAATGATTTTCCTTTAAATGTACTTTCCACCGGTATATATTTTTTGTATTCAAGAACTAATTTTAGACCTATAAGGCTACGTTTAAGGGTCAAAAGGTTGTAAAGACTCCACTCCAGGCACCCTAAACTCTAACAGAACAGTTTGGGATTATTCTTTTTCTTTTAATGCCATTTAGTAGTTGTTCAATGAAAGTCTCTGTAATTTACTAAATATAGAGCACACGTGCCCGAGATGCCCACCTGGTATTTTTGCAGAAAGGCCAGACCCAGATAGAGCTCCCCAACTGCCCTTTTAATGTGTTTTATATTGTCGGTTCTCCGTTTGACATCTGAGTGTCTGATATCACCTCGAACCTCCGATCCAGAAACCTCTCGAGCTTCAATCCCAAAAGTCGCCAGTCTGCTGTGAGCTTCTGATAGTTTTTCTGATAATATTCAGAGATCTTGAGAAATGCACATTTGTTGGACATTATCTTTTGCTCACATTAGAGGTTTACCTGAAAAGAAGAGGTTCACCTTGTTCAGCTCCTGCTCACAGTTCCTAAAGAACTCTTCCCTGGGTTGCTTTGGATTGTTATCATCTGCAAATGTATCCAACCCCTCACATCAATACTTTATTCCTTTGTAGTTGATTCATTTAATGCACAGAACAGGCTTCTCATATTATTCACTTTAATATTGTCATTCGCCCTTATGAAGCATTCAACTTTGCGAGGCCATGAATGATTCATTTGACCTGCATCACCTTTGATATTGTGAGGATACCTGTCGTGGAAAGTCAAAATGTATTATTTCATTTCAATGGGAATAATTCATGAGATTCTAGCACTGTGGTGTATGGCGGTCGTAAATATGCCTTGGCTGTGCTACGGATTGATATCGAGAGATTCCGCTTAATTTTCTTCATACACAAAAAAAGAAATGCAAGCAAAATAAGCATTTCAATACGGAGTAACAAAAAATACAACCAACGTTTCAATGGTCTTACCATGATGAAGGATGCCAAACCTGTCCGCTTTATTCAGAATATTCTTCAGTTTCTGTAACAAGATGTTGTCTTTGGTTATTTGTACTGTAAAACATCAACTATCTAAACTTTAGATAAATGCAAAGAATGTTTCCAAGCACCTTCTCACCTCATAACAAATGTACTGCTTCTTCCATTCTGGAATCATTTGTAAAGCCGGTTGGTCTGAATGTCTCATTTAAGCTTCCTGTTTACATGCGCAAAACAAGTTTCTGTGTTTTTCCATGTATGTGCGTGCGGTATGAGCATCTCATGCATGCAGCGATGAAGAAAGAGAGGGAGGGGCTGTCACAGTGCAGGAGCACAAAGAATTACTAAACTCGTGAATAATTCAACAGCACATCTCAGCATTTAAACACACTTGTCATTTACTTGTATAGGATCTGTCTTAAGTCTCCTCTCTATTCAGCAAGATGACAGGCTCAAACTGACAACCTAAGAGTGTTGTATCATAATAAACAATGTCTTTGTAAAGAAAACGTTCTTATCTGAGAAAAATGATATCAGTGATGACAATGGCGTGCATCTGCGATGCAGTAAACTTTATCATATTTATTATAATAAACAATCCACAAAACTTTCCGCAACATTATGTGAGGTCTTTAAATGCATCTGAACGTCCCACTGCAATGTAGAATTATGCAAATATGTTGCGTAAGGTGACTTCCTGAATTGTTAATTAATAAAGGAACCGTTTCCCTTAGATGCCCCCGAAGAAAGAATCAACAATAATAAAAACTAATTTTGCTTATCTGCTTTCTGACACTTCTTGTTTATTTACAATAACATTGTGAATGGCCTGAGACTAACTTCATAGTTCATTAGAGGGGGGCGTCCCAATACTTTTCTCCAAATAGTGTATCTTAACCAACGGCCCAAAGCCACATTCCCATTGTGCCTTTTGTAAAGCTTTGACTGTGTTTTTAAAATTGAGCATCAATATTATGACAACAAAACCATGTGAATTTATTGTCGCACATAAAAATACATTAGAAATGTGCTGTCTGTCCGCGCTTCAAAACTCCCCAAATCTATAAAAAAGATGAGTGGCTGAAAGTACCTGAAACAACTTGTGCTCCAGCAAACCTGACCGTCTCTTAAACGTGAAAAAATAAAAATTCACAGTACTGGTTTAGTCTTAAGCTCATAAGACATACGGACACAAGCAACATGTGACATGCTTGCAAATACGTCTTCTGTAACTACATAAAAACAAAAGGCAACATCATCAGTAGTTTGTAAAACTTTGGGCATGTCTGCAAAAAGAATATGCCTCAAATATTATGAGCTCATACTGTCTGATTTCAATTTGACACGCACTAGACACATACAGTATAAGCCAAAGGCAACATTTCAGTCCAGAGTGACGTAAAGGCCACAAAATGATTCGTTTTACAAATTACAAATATTAAAATAACCAGACACTAAAATATTCTCATGCTTCTCTACATTACAAAAAATATACAGTGTAATGTGTGTTTTTAAATATGGCCTACCAATCATCAAAAAATACACAATTTGTCATTTTCACAAAAACTTTAAATCAATAACCCTGTCAATCCTATTTTCACTCATTCACTTCATGACATAATTTAAATAAGCTCCCAACATTAAAGTTCAATATTTTGGAGGGATGACTACAATAGGTCTCCCATTTCTCGGCTGCCACATCAAAACCTGGGCGTCATTTGCGTTAGGCTTATCTAAGGCATTTAATGGGATGGGTTCATTCTTCACCAAGACTTGAGGCTGTTCCTGGATCAGTGGCTCCACAAGCACGGCTCTTTGGCCCAGAGGCTTCTTTGGATCCACTTTAATGGACAGCTGCATTCTCCAGCGGATTGTTCTGAGTAACACCATCTCGCCGGTGGCTTCCTTCATGGCTACCAGCCAAGTGGTGAAGCGCTGGTCCCTCTGGATGGAGCTGAGGAGAGGAGGACTGCTAGTGGTGCCCACAGGGATGCTCCAGGTTACACTTGGGCAGAAGTTATCGTTCATACTGACGGTGAGTTTGCTTCTTTTCTTAGTAGGACCCACAATTGTGTACAGTTCGGTGGTGCAGCCATACCAAGGATAATTTACACCGTCAGAATCACTGATTGCTTGGATGTGCCCGCATTTTAGCTCCGGTAGTTCCCAGCTGGACCTGAAGGAGAATGGTGATACTTTATCAACACGACATTAATATAGGAAAAACAAAGAAAAGTTCTCTAGTGTACACCGGCTTTTGATAGTATTATCTGTTTTAGATTCAGAGTTAATGTTGGACTGTACGTTTAAGAAGAAAATCTCCTCATTGAGGGTTAGACTAATATTTGCCGTCCGGCCCCATTTCAGCACACAAAAACAGACTGGTATCTGTTAACGTTAAACCAAACAAGAGATCTTGGGCGTTTTAAAACAAAAGAATACAAAAGGTCCCCTTAAAGAGATAATTCTGTCATTTATTTGTCATTAAAAAAGTCCCTCTTCAGTGTAACACAAAAGAAGATATTTTGAGAAATGCTTCAGTGGTTTTGTGATTATACAATGGAAGTCAATGAGGGGCAATGTTGTTTGGTCAACAGCATTCTTTAAAATATCTTCTTTCGTGTTCGGCAGAAGAAAGAAAGTCATACAGGTTTGGAATGACATGAGAGTGAGTAGATGATGAAATATTTTCATTTTGGGGTAAAGTTTCCTTTTAATCGTGATCAACTGTCATTTCTTGGAAAACGAATGTTGACCATATCATGAAAAATCTCAATTATTTTGGTAGACATAGAGGCTGGGTTATATCTTTTGAAACTGACGCTGGTAAATGACAAGCCTTTTGTCCTGCTGGGGGGTGTTCCACTTTCCTCCTGTTTGGGAAACAATCCCAGGAAACTGGTCGATAAACATCACTAACAAAAAACATTCCGCCAAATTTCCCGTGAAACATCATGCCGCAAGCAGAAAAATTGGATTTTTATGTCCAGTACTTTAACTCAATTTCTACTCACACTCCTTTGTTTTCGTATACATTAAAGAAGTCCATTTGATTGCAAGCCTGGATCCAGCCAACAGTCCAGATCTCTTTACACGCTATGGGTGGCACCTGAACCTGAGCTGAAGCCCTGAAGTAAGGCGTGCTGTATCTCATAACCACATTGGAGGATTCATCGATGAGAGTCGGACTGGGATCGATGGAGGCTTGCAGGTCCAGAACTGTGATGTTTTCCTGAAAGCTTGGTTTCAGTTTTACGCTGTGTACACATCCCATCGTGGAGTCAGTCAGCAGCGACACCCATCATGAATCAATATCAATCATCAGGGAGAAACTGGGCACATGACATGATTCTGGATAAGCCAATAACCAAAAGGACATTGTGGCTGTAACAAAAACTTAAAGATAGATCAACAAGTTTTGAGGTTTCAGGTTTCATTTGAACTGTACGCATCATTTTATGACTGCATTTATAAAGCCAAGGCTTTTCCTCTATAAAATGAGCTGAAATTTAACAAAAGAATAACCATAGCCAAACCCTATAAATATGGGCTACAAACGGCACACTTTGATAAAAATGAAATGTAATAAATATGCCACTACAGTCTGTTTATTTATCTATCCCCAAATGAAATGTCAACTCAAGCGCGTATTTGATATGAAAAAATAATCCGAGCAAATGTTACATTCCGTAAGATTGTGCGGCATTACTAGCAATTACGCGCCACTAAACACCCGCGTGGATCGTAGCTCCATAATATAAAAAACAATGTCCGTCGCAAACATAAATTAAATACAACAAAGTATAAATCCATAGAGGCCAGTTACATCTCGACCCCCGCGTTGCGTCTTCTGGCACAACTTGATCCAAATTTCTGATGCCAAACCTAGAAGCGGTTTTGTTAAACTCCACGTCATATTCGGGTGAGATAAAGTGGGTGACCAGTCGGGTTACTTTCTTTAGCCCATTGCCCTCTTTAAGGGTATTCGGTTTCCTCTCGTGTAACAAAATACTTCAGCTGTTGGCTTTTTTTATCCAAGCGGCTTAGAATTAGACTTCCCTTCCTGATGAGATTTTGCATCCTGGGTATTGTAGTTTCCTGACAGAGTCAACAATTGTTTGTTTAGGTAATATGGGTGGTGAGGGGAAGTTAACTTTTTAAACCCATAGGAAAAATATTTCCACTTTTTATCCGAAAAACTACCAATCTAAAGCATTTCAATATACAAAATGCTTAAAAATATAATATATAGCCGATAATAATATTATTAATGACAATGCATTTTAGAATTATTATTATTAATAATAATCGCCATTATTTAGAAACTTATAATTATTTGTATTGTCAATAAGTGTTGGTGTTTTATAAATTATTATTATACTTATCAATAATATTAATTACATTTATAATATTTATTAGAATTATATATAGGGCCATATTATAATATTTATTACAATATTATTTGTCTGTCTGTCTGTCTGTGTCTCTCTCTCTCTCTCTCTCTCTGTCTGTCTGTCTGTCTGTCTGTCTGTCTCTCTCTCTCTCTCTCTCTCTCTCTCTCTCTCTCTCTCTCTCTCTCTCTCTCTGTCTGTCTGTCTTTCTATCTATCCCTTTCTCTGTCTGTCTGTCTGTCTGTCTGTCTGTCTGTCCCTTTCTTTCTCTCTCTCTCTCTCTCTCTCTCTCTCTCTCTCTCTCTCTCTCTGTCTGTCTACCTGTCCCTTTCTTTCTCTCTCTCTCTCTCTCTCTCTCTCTCTCTCTCTCTCTCTCTCTCTCTCTCTCTCTCTCTCTCTCTCTTTCTCTCTCTTTCCCTCTCTCTCTCTCTCTTTCCCTCTCTCTCTCTCTCTCTCTCTCTCTCTCTCTCGCTCTCTCTCTCTATCTATCATCTATCTATCTGTCTGTCTGTCTGTCCGTCCGTACGTCCGTCCATCCATCCATCCATCCATCCATCCATCCATCCATCCATCATATAATATTTATTATAATTATATATAGGGCTATATTATAATATTTATTACAATATTATCTATCTATCTATCTATCTATCTATCTATCTGTCTGTCTGTCTGTCTGTCTGTCTGTCTGTCTGTCTGTCTGTCTGTCTGTCTGTCTGTCTGTCTGTCTGTCTGTCTGTCTGTCTGTCTATCTGTTTGTCTGTCTCTATGTCTGTCTGTCTGTCTATTTGTCTATCTGTCTGTCCGTCTGACCGTCTGACCGTCCGTCCGTCTGTCTTTTTATTGATTTGTTGATTTAAAAGCAGGCATTACTAAAGTTCAGTGTGGGTCGTTACGCTTGGTTTTAACAGTGCAGTGCGTGAAACGGACATGTTGTTGCGTCTCATGTGTCCAGGCGGCTGGTATGTCTATTTATAGTGTAACTGGAACAGAAGTCGCAACACTAAGAACAGAGCAAGACATGATCAGGGAATGGACTTGCTAGACTGACTCTCATTGTGACGAACGGGACACCAAAATACATTTAGACTGAAAGGTCCTGAGACGAGCAAGATGCCCGCGAACCAGACTAGATCCAGAGTGAGGGAGCGTAACAATGTGCTGCACAGACCGGAGTTCATGTCTCTGAATCAGCCTCTGAAGAGCGGAACCGCTGAAGCGCGCGGCACCGCGCGGAGGCCGTCGCAGAGAAACCAGCAGAGCCAGCCGAGCGAGACCGCGCAGAGCGAGTCTGCCGAAAACAATAAAGACAGAAAGGAGTTGCCAGAAGAAGACTGCATGCAGCTGAATCCCTCGTTCAAGGGAATTGCGATAAACTCTCTTCTGGCCATAGATATCTGCATGTCCAAGACGATCGGTGTATGCGCGCACACGACATCATCCTGGGGAAGCGTGCGCTCTATGGTGAAGCTGCTCGCGCTCACGGGACATGCCATCCCGTGGATTTTCGGTACAATTTTGTGTCTGACGAGAAGCAACACGTTGGCAGGTCAAGAGGTTTTGGTCAATTTGCTTCTAGGTGAGTTTTGACGCTTTTTGGGCACGATAGATAACGATGCTTGGTATCTGACTCTCAAAATGTGGGTCGCTATGTAAACATTACTATTTTGGTCTGACACATGCTACCGTGAGCAGGGGGCTGAAAGAAGAATCATTGAAGGAAACACAAAGAGAAGGAAAAACACAACATCACATTCAGCATCACACAATCAAGCTTATTTATATTCTAATATGATCAGATTTGTACATGTGTCTGAAATATGGACGCTTGTGATAGTAAAGATGTTAATAGGATTGGAGTGACAAAAGAATGTTACGATTGAGAAGTATCAGGGCTATTGAGGTTCAGTTGGTCAGTGATAAGCATTTGACATAAATTTGAGGTGAGTGCTCACAATATCATCACAGAGGGTCTGTTTTGAAATCCTTGAGGACACTGTTGGGTTTGTAGGCCAGTGGATAAGGGAATACAGACGGATGTGTGCGCTCATTGACAGTGACTAGTTCATTGCACACTGACATTTTTCAAGACATCTCTTAAATATTGTCACATAAAAATGGTTTTTAACTACTTTGATTTTCATTTCAGTCTACAGCTACAGCTGCGGGATAAAGAGATCATTCCAAATGTTGATTTATTTAGCATTTCAAGATGTAAAGTGGCCATTCCAGTCCAGTGTCTGTTGAATTCTAACAAAATCAAACCTCATGAGTGACATAAAGTGAAAGACTGACTGCATGAGAAGACACATTAAAACTGTCATCAAAAATGAAATACATAGAAATATTACTGTGGTATTGCTTAAGTGAATATTAACTTGTTTTCTTTGCCGAATTTGAGGTGTGAAAAAATACAGAGCATCTTTGATCTTTTTTTCACATAAAAGTTTTTCACAGTTTTCAGCAAATACATGCAAATAGAAACAATCTTTTTATCTGAAATTAGGGAGAAATATTGTTTGAAGTTCACACAATGATACAAATATGATAGTTTTACCTAATCATAATCATAACTGTAATTTATTTACTTTCACCTTGAGTTAAGGAAGGGATTACTTTTTTTATTATTTATTTGAATGCATTAAATAAGCCGTTCGTGTCTATCCTTGAATCGTTTTTAATCGAGGATATAGAAAGTGATGAATAATATGTATTCCAGAGTACGTAACTTACCCAACACTGCCTAAAACAGCGATGCCATATAAGAACCATTTTTGGTTCCACAAAGATCCATTCAGTCAAAGTTCTTTCTTCGCCGCGTTTTCTTACTTTTTATAATCTGAAGAACCTTTTTTGACATGAAAGGTTCTCCAGATGTTAAAGGTTCTTTTTGGATCCAAAACGCTCCTCTCTACCTTTTAAAGCACCTTTTTTTGTGTACCAATAAATAGTAAATTTAGAGTGAGTAAACATTGTATATTGTAGTAATGGTAGTAAACATGTTTATGTTTTAAAAGTGTTGGGTTTGTCCTTATTTGACTTAAAACATTTTTTGAGTTTATGCTAATAAAATGTGGATTTGCAAAGGTAAAATGTCATTGTTTTGTAGCTCTTCTACTGGATGTGATGACCGTAGCAGGCATGCAGAAGCTCGTGAAGCGCAAAGGACCCTGGGAAATGGCACCCAGTTTCCTTGACTACCTGGCCATGGACATCTATTCTTTTCCAGCAGCCCATGCGAGCCGAGCAGCCATGGTATCCAAATTCCTGTTGGCACACTTGGTGCTAGCAGTCCCACTGCGTATTTTGCTGGTGTTGTGGGCTGTGCTAGTCAGCATTTCCCGTGTGCTGCTGGGTCGCCATCATCTGTCGGATGTCGGATGCGGTTTTGCCTTGGGATTCCTCCATTACAGTTTAGTGGAGATGGTGTGGTTGTCCTCTAACACTTGCCAGACTCTTATTTCCATAGGAACATTCAATTGGAGCCCATTTTATTGACCATTGGATGTCACCTAAAGGATTTCCAGTGTCTTTGCGTCTTTCGTATATTAAGTGCCCTCCACCTATTAAAGTACATCAACAGCATTGTTATTTTTTAAACATTGCCCTAAACTGCACATAAGGCTGATTTGACTTTTTTATTTCTATTTCTGGCAAAGCAATATCAAGTTTATAGAAAAGCATCAAGTGTTTTTACTCCCAACATTGTCCAAATCAGTATGTGTGACAGATATAGATCGGCTGATGGATTTTATTGATCCCGGTCTGTGAACGAAACATCTGCTCAGGGACTTTCTCATGCAGCATAAATAGTCATGTCAGATTTCTATTTTCTAGTAATTGTTCGTCATTTGAATATTTACGATGCATTGGAAAACAATTGCTGACAGTGAAATGACTGTGGACTGTTTTACAAGAGATTATGGACAATTTGAGCCTTTTTGGACTGTATAGGTTGTCAGGTATATAAGTCCAGTTGTATTCATAACACATTACACATAATGTAGCAGATTTGTATTAATACAATTACTTCAGTATTTATACTGAACATTTCAAGCACATGTCTCACTTTTACTCTCAACAATTGGTTACTTATTTGTATGAAATTGTATGTTGTTTAATTCCAAATCTGCAGGCCCATTTGTGCAATTTTGTATGAATTCCACTGTAGTACAGGCCTTTCATAAAAACATGAATCCTGTAAATGATCCATGTGATGGATGATGACTGTAAACCAACAGTCTTGTACGGTTGTACAAATTAAAAAACGCATAAAACTATGTTGCACATCTAATGTTTTAATAAATGTATGCATTGGTGTAACTTAAAGGGATAGCTCACACAAAAAGAATCATTCTTTTATCATTTTCTCATCATGTCATTCAAAACTCGTATGATTTTCTTCAATCTGTGGATAAGATATTTTGAAGAACGTAACCACACAACACTGCACCCCATTGATTTCTATTGTGTGAACAAAAAACGAATTTGCGTTCCAGAAGAAAAGAATCACATTCCGGTTTTAAATGACATGAGGATGAATACACGATGAATGTTTATTCATGGCTGAACTATCCCGTTCATTTTACCTCTCATATATACAGTATGAGCATCTAGTTTTTTATCTCAAATGCTGTTCTATGATGTGTAAACATTTGTAGGTGAAAAAGGGGGTCGTGTCTGATGTGTTGAGACTAAACCCGCAAACTGATTGAGATTAGCAGCTGTCTGTGTCAGTCTCTGCTCCCCTTTTGCTTTTAGCAGTGATGTGTTGGTGCGTGACCCTGACTCAGCACTCTATAAATACCAGCAGGGGTCAGTCTCTGAGCCTATGTTCATTCTACTGACAATCGAACCCACTGCTTCTGTCAATAACCAGGTAAATACTGCAACTAGCAAAGAATAAAATTCACTCACTTTAAAACATATTACGAATACAGACAATACGAAGACGTTTTAATATACGTAGGCTAATTGACAACGTTCAGATATGTGTCTTTACACAACCTGTTCACTTCTAGTGGAAAATTCCTTTGTGGATTAGGCAAAATTCTTTGTAGGGTTTACAAAGGGTATTAAACTACTTTTTCAAGAGCACATGAACAGCCACATTTATATAATATAAACATCTAGTAATAAATAACTTCTATTAACAAAAAGGCCTAAAGCAATATACCGCAATACCTTAAAGAAATTGTTATTAAGAACAATACAATGATAATATACAGCAACATACCATTTAGGCTTTTTATTATTTTGTTATTCCACTTGATCCACTTGAGAGTGTATAAATAAATATTATAGAAAAACGATTTCATTGAAGTACCCTCAAGATTTCAGAGCTTGCTAACTGACAATCTACTTATATTTAAGAATTTTAAAGACATATTTATGTGTATAAAATATATTTTCCTCCCTAAAAAACATAAGGTAGATAATGTGATCTAACTAACTAAAGACTGACTTAAACTAAAGGGCAAAATTCAAGTTAATGATGACTTTAGAAACAGGCTATTGTAAACAGATAAACAGAACAGACTTTATTTTAACTGATCCTACAAGCAACATGTCTGTTTCCAGTGAAATCAGAGTTCAAGGCATTGGTCTCAAATCTCTTCCGTCAGCACCTGACTGATCAGTTCTGACTTCTATATATTCTCCATTCTTTCAAAAAAATCATTAGTTCTGTATTATGTGGGGCTATGTGAGACCATTTTTTTTAGCACTTTTGAATTTTGTTTTCCTTATGTTGATCCAATTGCTTCCATTGTTGACCTCATTTGTAAGTCGCTTTGGATAAAAGCATCTGCTAAATGTAAATCATCTGTCATGAATAATTTGTCTATGAAACATGTCTTTTAACTGTGTCACTTTATTCCATTGCAGCCAAAACCTTTCTCCAGCATGACTTACTCTATTTGAAGGACTCCACATAAAGAATGTTGTTCCTTTAAATATAAGCAATATGTAATGATTGTGAAACGGATGATTGCGCCTCTGGCTGAGCTTCAAAGAGCGACTGTCCCTAGTTCTAGAGGTTTTGATTGGTTCATCAGCCGAGACACACCTGTTGTTAGGTGCAGCTTCAAAGGCAATCAACAAATGATTTAAACGCGTGTTGCCACTAGGGGGCCCCCAAGCTTGCGGGCCCTATGCATTTGCGTAGTTAACACCGCTACTGAACATAAACAAACGTTACTGCGCATGCGCACTTTGTGACCCCAACTTAACTTCCGGTACACAGTCACAAACAAGAGAGTGCATGTAGATTATTTCTATGTAGAACATTTTTAAATAAAAATAGAAAAGAATGGGCATTATTATTTTATACAATTAAATGATGTTATTTGCAGGGTTTTGATGGTATCACTGTGGAAATATATAAACATGTTTGGCCTGAAATAAGGTGTTTGAAACATTAAAAGACGACAAAATGTAATTGTCTCCATCAAACATGATTTAATTATTTTAATTCCAAAGTCATGTAAGGATAAACTTCTATTAGTTAACTGGAGACCGATAACTCTTTTGTCCAATGATTACAAATTTATTTCTCATGTGTTTGCAAATACACTCAAAAAACGCATTGGTAAAATTGTTTGTGAAACTCAATGAGCATTTATTAAAGGGAGAATATTCACAATCATACCAGAATAGTACTTGCTCGATTATAAGTATTTGATTACCAAGTCCAATTGACTTCTATTTCTAGATTTTTCAAGGCTTTAGATATGCCTAAACATAATTTCATAAGGAATTTCATTGAAAGTCTTCAGAAATGAGGGTTTGGGTTTCATAAAGTAATTTCCATGTTTTAGAATTATATTTCTAGTAGCCTTTCCTTAAATTAATGTCCGTCACCCAGAATTGAAATAAAACGAGGACAAGGGTCAGTGGAATTGATGTCTATACTCATAAAAATTTTTTTATCGGTTCTAGATTTACATTTACTCATTTGGCAGATGCTTTTATACAAACGAATTACAAGTATGAGAGCATTTAAACATTTTGTCAACACGCTAAACAGTACCGTTAGTTTACAAGGCCATGCTACTTTGAGGATCAAAGCTGGAGATAGCAAAAGGAGAGAGAATGAACAACAATATTTTTCTTTTTAGACACAAGACGGATTGGTTAGTCAAATAAATGTGGAACAGATATATTTTGAGCTGTTTTATGAAACATATTCACATGTAAACCATCGTTTAATTTGTTTCTAAGTCATTTTAGGAAATTGCTGATTTGTCAGAAATAGCATTCATTATTTTAAGAAACCAAATAAAAAAAATATCTAAGTGTATGTGCCTCTCTCTATAATTCGTCATAAATTATTTAAGTCTATTATTGTTTGTTTGTATAAATTCCTGCACCTATAAGATGTAACATTTATTTTATTTATAGGATGTGCCCTTCGGCTATATTAATGCTGTTCCCTGTCTTGTATTGTACAGCTGAGCAATAAAAGCAGAAGGCGAACCAAAAGCTATAATGCATCCATACTACACTTGTTTTATCGATTATTCTTTTGTATTAGTGTACATAAAATAACGTTATTCTTTCTATTATTTATGTTGAATAACCCACATCAAACGCGTGGAGAGGGGCTCGCTTGTTGATATCCGTGCAGTCCGTGACGCATTTTCCGTGTTTCCGGTTTCGCCACTAGCATACGCAGGGTTCAGCCTCGATAACTTCAACGTCCCGTTGTCGCTATAAAGCAAATACATTTGCTAAAATCCTACAAAATCCCCGAAACATGGCAGAGAGCGACTGGGACACAGTGACTGTTTTGAGAAAGAAAGGCTCGGCAGCGCAGTCAAAGTCGAAACAGGTATCTCGTAGCCATCTGCTAAAGAGTTCGCTGACGTTAGTTAACATATGACAAACAAATGTGTGCTGTGGGATTTCTTTCGAGTACTTGGACTTCGTACAATGCGCGAATATATTTAATCTAATCTAAAGAAATGTGACCCCGACGACAAATGCATGAAGAATTTGACGATGTTTAGGTCAGTCGGTTTACGAAACGTGGTGGGAGCCATAACAAGGCTGTGTCACATTAACGGTAGTTGGATGTATTGTAGGGTTTTATTGACATAATATCATTTCTTTCAGGCTATAACTGCTGCTCAGAGAAAGGGAGAGGAGGTGGAAACTTCTAAGAAATGTAAGAAAATATATATTTCACTCACTTTATAATTCTACATATATGATGTTTCCCAAAATGCAATAATCAAATAATCTGTCAAGGGGCTGCTGGGCAAAATAAACAACATGTTGTAACTAAGAACACGGCAAAGCTGGACAGAGAGACAGAGGAGCTCAGCCACCAGAGAGTTCCTCTCGAAGTGGGTAAGGTTATCCAGCAAGGCCGGCAAAATAAGGGCCTCACCCAGAAAGATCTGGCAACAGTGAGTACTATGCAAACCCTTTCTGTGTGTTTTTTTAAGACTGTGGTTGGTACAAGTCTGCGTTTGTTTTCTTCCCAGAAAATTAACGAGAAGCCACAAATCATAGCGGAGTATGAGGCCGGAAAGGCCATCCCCAATAACCAAATAATGGGGAAGATTGAGCGAGCAATTGGTGAGATTTTAGCTACAACGGATTACATCACACATGCTTTCTGTCTAAAAACAAATAAGAGACATTTTTCATTGTTTGTTCTGCGGTCCTATTCGAGCGTTATTACATGCCTGTCTTTCCAAGCCTGGTCGTTTCCTAATAAACCATCTGTTTTATTGTAGGCCTCAAGTTGCGTGGAAGAGAAATTGGACAGCCCCTTGATGCCGTCCCTATTAAGAAATGAGTAAAAAATCCTCGAAAATCCACCATTCACTGAAACAACACGATAGTTTAAGGAATATTTACAGTCAGTCTTTCAGTCAACAGCTGCATTATTTCTTATTTTCAATGGTGGAACAGGCACAGTCACATTGCCGTATGCACGAGAGGCGTATTATCTAACGTTATATGTCAGATGGACACTTTTGTTAATTTTTTTTTAACTTGCTCGCTACTCCGAAATAAAACTTGATTTCTATATCTGGCTATCTTGTCTCCATTGATGTGTCATGCACGCAGTGTTGTTTCTAGTAGAGATTATCAGACGCTGTTTGGGGAAAACACATCTGCACTCGGAACCATTAAACAGTTCGTAGTTCCAGACGGATGTATATTCCGGACGGATGTCCGCCGCAGCAGTTGTTGTTGTTTCATTCAACGAGCCGCTTTTCTCTCAAAACAAATCTGCATTAGATAACACCGAAGAGCAAGATCAACAATGTGCCACTAATTCAACACGTGGTTATCGCCAACATCACAAAACCTTGCCAACAAACTGCAGAGAGGATTATCGTCGAGCGTTTCCAACCACGAAAGTGTCTGTGTTCTGCGGTGAGACATCTTTTGAGATGCTCGGCCTCTTCAGAAATACGAGACCGTTCGCATCGGTTCACTCGTAATGTCCGAACGCTGTCCTTTAGCGGAGAAGGCGATGTCGGAGGGATACGCTCGTCTCCGGTTCAAAGACGCATCGCTGCTTATCTGGCAGCAGCAACAGATGGAGCTCGAGAAAGCGCCGCCGAGCAGCTACCTGAGCCGCAGTAAGAGCTCGCGGTACAGCCGGTACGGCAACCAGGCTGTGGTGATACGAGACGCATCCAAAGTCCAAGAATCTGACAGCAGCAGCGGACAATCCAGAATATGTTCTGTTATGTGACTGTGTTATCTTGCTATTGTCTATTTAAACTGCGTCATTAAGATTATACAGTATTTGGGCATTCCCGTGGTGAGCAGGTGACATTCATTGTTGCACATTTTAAGACCGCAGTTGCACTTCAACCTACTTTTAAAAGAAGCAATAGTAAAAGACACCGCTGTGGGTTTTTGTGGTTTATTTACGAAAAACGAAGGGGCTCAGTGTCCAAATCTCAGCTTAGCTTATACATCAGGCATCACCATGTAAGTCTGTCCCAAAACAACTTGAACTCAATATGTGTAGCGCTTGCCATTTTAAAATTAGACTCGAATGACATTTGCATGTTATAAACTGCTCCAAAAAGTTTAAGAAATATACTGTTAATCGGCATGCAATACACAAATGTGTCTCTCTCATAAAAAAGAACTAAAATATTTAGACCCGAGACAGAGTTGAGGAATAAGTAGTGAATATACATTTATCTGTAATTATATATCCTATGCATTTCTTAAATCTCTATTATTTTCTCTGCCTCGAGAATCCCAGTTGTCAAGCTCTGCTGGAGGAATCGAGTAAGATGAGCGGTCACAGAAATGATTTTAGAAACAACATACAGTACAAGGAAAGGCTGAGCAATACAATGATGAACGAAAAGCAAAACATAACTAAACTACATGTAAGAAACCCGTCAAGTCACTTTACATGGTGGTTTTGACGTGTACACATTGGTTTCAACTTGATTTGTTATACCAGAAGCATTTACCTACACTGTGCCATGTTACATTAAGGCAAAAAGAACACATCCGATGATTTTAAGGGGTTGGTAATTGAGTTCTGTACTGTAAATGAAATAAGTCCTTGCCAAAAACCACAGTGCAAGAGTGGTAAAAAAAGGAAAAGTAAACTTTAGTACATTCATATTTTATAAAGATTATCAGTCATGGCCCATTCCAAATAAACTATCCCGTATACATGTGTTTAGGTACCATTGAAAGCATTCAATACAGCATTTTTCGCCCCAACAATGAAAAATAAAGCCATTACTAAAACTGAGAACATTAGTTGTAATACTTTCAACTAATAACTACACATCCTTCTGAATAGAAATCTAGCACTGCTGATTGAGGTCTCCGCAGAGAAAACTGTCCAACTCTTTCTTAAGACTCCTTGAAGTGGCTACTTGTCCAAGCTATTTTTCTTTATTTCTCCAGAAATTACTTTTAAGAAGAAATGTGCATTTTGTCATTATTTTGACCACCTCTAAGTGTCCTCGGTCACTCTTAAACACCTCCATAACATAATGAACTTCAAACACAACTTGATTGTCCTATGAGTGGACTTGGTAAAGAAGAAGAGAAACACTCGGGGGCACCTACATATCAATAGTAAAAAAATACAGAAAACCAACCAAATATAAAACAAACAAGTGTATGATATAGATAAGAACGAACAAATGAACAAAACTTCTACAAGAAATACTGAGCACCAGAAGAGAAAGTGTAGAGTGTCGAAAATTACGGCGAGCGATGCATAAGCCTCTTTTAAAATGGTTTAATATTGATACTGACACCTGGGTTGGCAGACACTGCATTGAGTACTGGTTAGACAATTCTTATATTTAAACTGTCAAGAAAACATTTGTGTAAAGACAGCATGTCGGAAACACGCCTGACTGTGCCTTTCTGAAAACAAAAATAAATAGTTCCTTTTAAAAATAGTAACAACGTAGAGTATTATAGTCAGTATAATAATTGTGGAATGAGTTGAATAGTCATGCTAACATGACAGAACCAGAGCAGGAAAGTTGATCGTTTTTGTTCCTTCCTTCAGGTAAACGCGGCCTGGCATTTGTCAGTTTTCCACTAAAGTACGTTTTCAATATGGATCTAACCGAGCAGAAACTGAACGAAAACCAGAAAGAAAACAAACAGCTGACACACACACAACCGTTTTACCTCCACGACTTACATATTTTCAAAAAAATATCTTTTTTTTTGCCTTTTCTCCTCTGGTGATACCAGGCGTTTCCCTTTGAGGGTTAGCGAAATAACCTTAAAACTGCCTGAACTATTCCCAAACTCCACTCAGTCTGAGCCGAGAGCATTTCTACAAACTATTGTAAAATATCCTCTGCCATCGGTAATGCTTCTAGCTCTTTAGAAAACGGACCTTCAGAGAGATACTATCATGACAACACACACTACTCTTTAGAAAATAGAGGAGGCTGAAGTATGTGACGCGCTGATCTCAGGTCAGTCCGAGTCACTGCTCTCGGAGCTGGAGCCGCTGGAGCTGCTGCTGCCCGAATCGGAGGAACTGCTGCTGCCACTCAGCCGAGATGGCCCGCCCCCCTGCGCTGACCCCGCCTTCTCTGCTGGGAACAGGAAATAAAAGCGATTAACTAGGTTTGATGTGCACGAGGTAAATGTAATAAACTTGTGTGACATGTATTTTTTGGTATAGATTTTGAGCAGTCCCCACACCTGATGTTGTGTATTATGGCAAAGACATGCACATAGAAAGCAAAGAACTGATCTTGAAAGGACAGAATATATTATGTGCCCACCAAAGCAGCTCATATCAAATCAGGTTGGTTAGTTACAGCGCAAACACACGTACAGTACGTCACTTGTTAGCTTTTCTTGCATGTTTAACATGTCAAACCTTGTCTGATTCCTATTCAACGTATAAATGGCATTATGTACAGGGTCCAAAATTAAATGTTTTAATGTTGAGAACATTAACAATCATAAGGTGTGTTTACACAGCACGTTTTTTGCATGTTCACTTACACGAGAACGTTTTTGCACATCACGTTTCGTAGTTCTGTATCAGAATGCGTATGTGCGTACGCTTGTAGTGGTACTTGACAAAGTGACATCGCCATCTACTGGCCAGGTTGTTCGAATTTCAGGCCTAAAACCGCAGAAAATGCGTTTTCCCGGCATCTCCTGTTGCTAAGCAAACATAGGCCGCCATTAAGAAAAGGAGGATATATTGATTAAATATACTGAAAATCTGTGTCTCCATCTTCACTGAGCTAGTTGATAGGCTGGTTTGTCACGTGACCTGCAACACGCTTGCAGCATCCTGAAGTAGAAATATTTTCATCTTGATGCAACGCTGACGTGGATAGAAAAAGACAATGTTGTCGTCTGCACGCTTTACGTTAAAAACAATGCTAAGGGACAACTTTTCTGTGTTTTTTGACAACAATACTGTATTTTACATGTTCATTTTGGACCCTGATTACATACGAAAGGCAGACACGAAAACCTTCGATCGTTTTAATCGACTAGTGAAGCACAAAACCAAGCTACCTACCGATTCGCAGAAACGTCTGTAAAAATAAACCTCTATCCTTATTTACTTGTCCTGCCCTCCAAAAGCCAGTTAAGCTGTTTCGGGCACCTGTTTGCTCACATCTGCACACTACCACACAGGTACCTTTTTTGGGTGGTTTCTTGTTGTTGTTGAGTTGTCCACTCACGTCCTGTAGCCTCTTTTCTAACTCTTTCTTCTTTTCCTGAACCAGTTCCTCTTTAGACTTGGCACTCTTTTTCCCAGTGCCCGCTGCAGGAGACACACAGCGGCGACCGGTGAGTAACGGCTCGTAGCTCACCGCCGTGGCAACAAGCAGCAAAAAGCACTCTACTACACTAAGATCATGTCTACGTTATCGGTACGGGCGTTTACGATAATAACAAGTGCACAGCATGACATCTGGGGTCCCTTTAACTCGTCGTAATGAAAATGAATCTTTACTTGAAGATTTTAGTACCCCGGAAATGTAAGATAAACCACCAAAAAAAAAATCATGCAACAGTGGAGAAGGTGAGTGCTCCCAGCTCAAAAGAAGGAAATAGCACAGCCCATTTCAGCTTTTAGAGCGACCAGGCAAGAGAAGAGAGCTGCTTTTTTATGAAACACGGACGTCAGCCTAGACTAGAGCATCATTAACTATCTCACATCTGCGGTGAGGGAAAAGCTGGGCACTTACGTAACGGTTTGCGTTGCTTTTTCTGTAAACAGGACTTGACGTATCGCTCAAGCTCCCGCAACGTGGAGGGCTTGAGCGTTTCAAAGTCGATCTCGATCTCGTCCGGGTTTGAGTCTCGAAGCGATGGCTCCCGTGACTGGATGATGTGGACCACGCGGCCCAGTTTCTCACCCGGCAACCGGTTGATGTCCAAGCTGAGCTGCCGCTTTTCGTCATAAGACATGGGGAGAGACTCCTCTTCATCGGACTCGTAGTTCGTCGCGCCAGGTTTGCCTCCCTTTTTCGGTTGCCTGTGGAATGCAGTTGTGATTTGCAGAAAGAATTCTTAACCCAAGTTTTCAACACAAACTGAACCGGTAGGTTGAGACTAGAAAGCCACTGGTAAATGAGTCACGGAAATAGAGATGCACGAAAGTATCGGTAACCGATATTTACCAATTTGCTGATGTTTTACGTCAACTAAAACTCCAAAACAGTGATTATTTTAATCAAATATCAGTATCGGCCAATATTTAAAAAAGTGAAATTTTTGAACATAAAACATGCTGAATGTAAATAACTAATGGTCAATAAATATATTGTCCAGGCTAAGAAATAGAATAGTTACATTTTTGTTTTAGCTCACTCGCCCTCATTAGATAATAGAAAGTAAAATACACAATTATCTTGTAAATCTGCATTATATCTGCAAACTGTCAGCAAACGGCAAACCACTATAAACAGAAGAAAACGTTTACACATGTCAATGTAACGCTAACAGAAGGAAAGAACATCGTGCTAACCTCGTGGTAGACGTGCTGTTGGGTTTTCGTGTCGAGGTCTTTTTTGGCGGCGCTTGTTTATTCGGCTGCGAGACCTTGGCCTTTTTGTCATCTTCTGCTTTGACTTTGTTTTTGTCTTTCTCTTTCTCCTTCTCTTTGTCTTTCTTCTTCTTTTCTTTTTCCTTCTTTTTCTTTGGTTTGCTCACAGGACCCTGTGACAGAGCGGCTAGCTGTTCATGAACAGCCTTCAGCTGAGGAGGAAGGTGGAGGGTATGGTTAGCAAGCGGGGGGGGGTGGGGCATGCTGCATCCACGCTGAAGTCAAACAAACTAGGATCTCGGCTGTGCGGGGGCAGATGATGGGACTGGTGATGAAGGGGACGGTTTTTAAGGATAATGAATGACATATTTCACGTACGACTATCTCCTGTTGTTTGTAAAATTGCCCCCCCTCCAGAAAATTACTTATTTAGAAAATATTCCCTGTACACATTTCTTTGAGAAGCACAACCGTTACATTTCTAAAGCAGTGTTAATGTCCAAATATTGAAATGCACATGAATGTATTGATCTTTAGCTATCTAAGATGATCTTAAAGACGATAACGTTCACTGACGGTTTTCATTTATCTGCCCACATGTATCCACGTTAAACCCCCTTTTAAAAGATTTGAAAGCACTGGAGACCACGTCCCAGCAAACAATTATGATTCTCATTGATAAACATGCTAATCAATGTCATTCACACAGCAGAGAGGGAAACAAAGCCAAAAGACAAAGCCGAGTGACAAAGCAAGCTCACTTGAGGGAGATGCCCAGCTTGATTACACCCCATTAAAGCACCACCTTAACCCTCTACCGCTCGCTTGACAAGAGGCTACGAAAATGAAGGAGTTAGTGGGGTGGGGGACCGGGAAGTAAAAATATAATTCACCTGAAAACGTTTGGGACACCCGTTTTTTGTCCCCGCCCTGTTACCATTGGGGTGCTCCGTAGTTTGCTGGTAAAAAAGCCAAAGTAAAATCAGGGGACAAAAGAATCATTCTCAAAAGTGTAACATCAGACTAGGCCACGATGACTACAATCAATAAGACACGCTTAAATGGATAGTTCACCCAAAAGTGATCCTTTTCTAATTCTTTGGTCACCTTCATGTCATTCGAAATCACAAAAGAAGATATATTGAGAAATGTCTCAGTGGTTTTGTGTTCATACAATGGAGGTCCATGGGGGTCAGCGTTGTCTGGTTACCAGCGTTCTTCAAAATATCTTCTTTTGTGTTCTGCCGAAGAAAGTCATCCAGATTTGCAATGACATGAGGGGGAGTAAACAATGAAAGAATTTTCATTTTTAGGAGAACTATCCCTTTAAGAAGTAACCAACTTCTGTTTTACAGCGTGCACCAAGATGCCAACACAAACTGCAGAGGCGGTAGAGGGTTAAACTTAACATCCAGGGTGAAAACGGGCAGTTACACAGAGCTTGTCTCCAAAATATGAAGAAACAGGACTAAAAATGATTGAGCCAGATTAAAGAGGTGGTGAATGTGAGGGGCGAGTGGGTGTGGCCTCTCCACCCTTGGTTTGGATCTTGGTCCTCAGGGGTGACACCCACCTTTCTGTCACTCACCTGTTCCTGAAGTTCGGCCAATCTGGTGGCCCGTTCCTCCTCGGAGTCCGAGCTTGAGCTGGAGGAGTCCGCGCTGCTCTCGCTGCTGCCCGTGCTTTTGCTCACCACCGCCGTGGCCGACACCGCGCTCGGGGACGACGGTTCCGCAGGCTCGTCGGGCATCTTGGCGAACTTCATCTCGAACACATCCTGCGGGGCAGAGCAAATGAAATGAGGTCTCTAGTTCCATGAGAATGTGTCCAAGCAAAACAATCCTCGTGTTAAACGATTGTACCTTTGTTTTTTTCGTAAAATAACTGATATAATGGTTTTGTTTATGGAATGTGACAGCTGTTTATTGCAAATGGTCAATATAATTATAATGTTTATTCTTTTTGGAAAATACGGAAAAAAAAAGAGAAGTATATGTCAACTGTACCAAATGATAGACCACTGACTTTGTTATGATTCTCTAACCCAATATTACAGGTGTCAAGACATCTTCGCTGTTAAAAACAATCCTTAATATTAGGGATGTAACAGTATCAAACCTCACTGTACGATAATACCTCCGTATAAAGTGCAAGGCACAATATTTTTTATCCTCTTATCATAACTGTTGATTAGAAGTACGAGTTATAATAATTGCACCAGATGGATCTTGCCAAATGTAACATCTATTATTTTTTCGTACATTCTCTATATTAGGCCCGGAAGACCAATCGTTTCATACAGTCATGTGACCACGATAATATTGAGACAATTTTGCTACTGCGATAACACGATATGTACATATCTTAAATCATATGTAAATATCTTTACATCCCAACTTGATATATTAGATTTTATATACACGATTTTGATTTCATTGTGTTTTCCTCTATTGTTACATCAATAAAAAAGAAATCACACCTGTAGTTTTCTTGCCATGGCGACGACCTCATGATCAGGCGGGTTGTACTTGTAACAATTTGAGAACATTAACCGAACGTCTGCTGCGAAAAATTGGGCGTCTGGGTATTCCCGACCGTCCATCTTTTTCTGGAACGGAGGCAAAGTATGAAATTCAGTTTAGTTAAAAAAAATGTACAACCTCAAATTATTTCCCAGCACTAAATGGATGACAGCTGTACGATGGACAACAATCCTCATTATGGCTTATTAACATTAAACAGAACTAACAAATACTGCCAAAATTTTAGTGAGTTATGAAATGTAAAAAAACACTTTTACAACAAGTGTTACCATTGATACTAGCACAGAAAAAAGTTCATTGTTATTTCGAAATAAATATCAGGTCGTACTTTGACCGTGCTGAGGTCCATCGGCTGCTTGATGATTTCATGATAGTCATGCAGCTCAAGGGCCTCGGCATCTACGGGTTTATAGAAGGGCCACGCGTACGCCGCGTGCTTCTTGGAGAGCATCTCTTTGAGGATAGTGTCACAGTATTTCAGATGGTCGTTGAGCTTGCTTTTCTTGTTGCCCTGCTGTAGGACGTCTCCATCTTCCAGGTCTTTTTTGGGAGGTTTGATGGGTCGGCCCGTGCTCTCTCGTCTGGAAATGACTTTACTGTGTTTGGACTCCAGCTCTGCGGTGGGCGACTCGCTTCTACTGGCGGTGATCACGCAGGTTGTGGGCGTGGTAGTGTCCGCTTTCCGTTTCACCCCTTTCTTCTGAGGAAATTTTGATTTATGAATGTGTGTTAAAACAAACACCACTTAAACAGGTACGTGTAAAGACAATTTGTTATCATTTATTTAGCCATGTGTGGTTCAAAACCTGTATATGACTCTTTCTTCTGTGGAACACAATGGAAGTCAATGGGTTCCAATGTTGTTTGGTTACCAACATTCTTTAAAATATTTTCATACAGGTTTGAAATGACATTAAGGTGAGTACATGAAAGAAGAACTAACCGGTCAAACAAACTAGTTGACCTTCCTGACTCATCTTTAAACTTAAAGGGCAAGGCACACATTTTATATTTCATAACTTAATAATAACATCAGCAACAGACGACGACCATCACAAGAATAAAAAAAAACTAGAGTGGACTGTCCTATATTTCTGCTGGTCTTACTTTGACGACAGGCTGCGCAGTTGGCATCATGGCTGCGGCAGGGGGCACCGCCTGCACGTTGGAGGTGATGGTCGAGACCGGAGTGGCAGCTATTACGGGAGTCTGAGCCAGCTGAGGGGGGGAACTCGGGCATGATGATGATGGAGAGCCTGGAGTCAGTGCTATTGATTGTTGGTTTTCTGTTTGGATGTTAAAATGACAAGTTCAGATGGAAACTCTCCAGAAAAAAACAGCCTGTCATTGTTACCTCCAAAGGTTTATCCGTGACGTCCAACTAGTTACCTGAAGCAGAAGGTGGCCCGGGTTTCCGTGCTTTACCCTTCGGCGGCGGGGGTAAAAGTTCCACCTCTTCCTGGGGCATCTGAGCTACCTTCTGAAGGAAAATCTTTTCTAAAGCTTGAGCCATCAGAACAATGTCATCCGTGGGCTGGGATGTAAGCAGAACATGATTCAACAACAAAATAGACATATTTCTGTTAAACATTAAAAGGGCCACGGATCTCGGAAATACTTGATTCTGATTGGTCAACTGCATCATTGTGTGGCCTCCAAACGATTTACTTGCCCCTAGCAACTACACTTTGCTTGAAATCGTATGCAACACAAGGACCAAACGCAACATCAGTCTCAACTGAAAAATGGATGTCTTTTATTTACTTTTACACTAGGTAGCCACGCATCAAAAAGCTATAATAAATCGTTTTAGGATATCACAACACCCCAGTTTATACTTCTGATTATTTTACCTTGTTGTAGATGTAACAGTTTGTGAACATGGTGTTAAAGTCCTGCATGCATTCACCGGCAGTCCAATAGTAATTATTCTCAAGTCGCTTCTTTATGGTTCCCATGTCCATTGGATTCTTGATAACCTTATGGTAGTCCTACAATATAAAGCCAATATATAAGAAAATGTGTAACCGACATGTCAAGGCAAAAACAAAGAATCCACTTCAAATTTCCAAAGATGGGAACCAATGCAACCTACCGGCAGACTTAATTTGATGGCATCCACAGGTGTGTAAAAGGGCCAGGCGAATTGATGTTTCCAAAGAGTCTTCACCACCACATTCTGCATGTACTGTAGTTGGTTTGTTTTCCGTCCCGGCTTGCTGGGGTTCGTGAACTCGGGTGGGGGAGGGTTCACGATAGGGGGGGGCACCTGGGCAGGGGACGTGACCATAGACATACTGGCCAGTTGAAGGGAACAAGTCGCTTGAATGACGCCTGTACGTCTATAACCTCAGTTACAATGATCCTCTTGCTCCTTAGTCCCACCTTGACACACGCATCCCATCTCAGGACCTGAGTGTCAGCACTCTGCGAGTAAACACGAGGAAATCAAGTGTTCAAAATAAAGGTATGAAAACCGTGCATAAATACAGCAGATTATTTAGCAGCAGCATATAAAATACCAGCCGCTTGAACCACAAGGCCAATTTACACCCTCCCGAAAATGAGCCATGGTTTCAAACAGTAAACATAACTGAACTAAGGCATTTATAGTAAAACCACAGAGACAGTTGTCTCACTATAGTCTCCATATGTGTAAATATATAAAAACCACAAAATGTGCATAGTTCCTATGGTAATACAAAAAAAACATTAAATGAAATAAAATGAAATGTTCATTTTACAATTGCACACACGTATTTAACATTACATCTGATAGACCCCTGTGTGCCTGTTCTTGTTTTCTGCACAATGACAAAGTTGAATGTAATATAATCCTAAAACAGCTTTTGCGGTAATAAATAATAATATTGGTATCGTGTGCGCAACTTTTAATCTCAGAAATCATTTTCCAATTACTTTGCATTTTTCTCAACCAAATGCTCGACGGGCATCGCCGCCAGCAAACCCGCAAAAAGTGTGAAGTACAATGTTTTGACGGGCTTTTCACAGGCACTTTCTTTCCAATGGCTCTGAAAACCAACGGGGAAAATCTGTAAACGTCCACCTTAATCGACCCCAGTATGTTTTACTCCGTTTTGACCGAGAACGCGTACTCCAAAGCCCCAGCTGCCAAAGGGAGTCCGTTTAAAAACGGCAAGTTTACTCGGAATTCAACAAAACCTCCTAAACATTAGCCGCGATTCGCGCGCCTTTAAATGCCGCTCGAACCGTAAACTTCACTGAAAACAAATCATTTCGCGATCGCGAGTTCAAGTTACAGCATCAGACGTGAGTATTTAAGTTCTTTAAAAGATGGCGGGCACGGGAGAGACAGGGCATCGAGTGAGGAATGCCGAGGATCGAGCCCCACCATGTCTTTAACACAACCATTGTGTGTGCATGCCGTCCAGCCAGCTAGCTACCGGGCGAGCTAATTTGAAAGCATCCCATAATGTACCCACATTGTTTTTGACGCTTGATACGACCGGAAAAACCAACACGGACGATGAAAGCAAGCGCTACATTCGGGGTTCGAAACGGCTGCGCTTGAAAGAAGGTTTCGTTACATTGTTGCAAAGCGCCGCTCATCGGCTCCACACTGACAGAGGAGATCCTAGCAGCCACATTCAGCTGTGTTTGCCCCAAAAAGAACCGATATGCATCGCATAAACTGAATTTAAACTCCAATCGGAACGTGCTAATCGTAAATACGTATGTTATACTTTATTACTTTCACTCCAAGCGGCTCCGGTGACGTTTTCCTTGCAGATTTTCGGGTAGCTTTTATTGCGAAGAAGCATAATAGATGGCTGGGGTCGACACTGGTTGGGTAGTGTTGTGCGCATGCGCGCTGCGTCGCACGGTATTGTGGTTGTTGTTGTTGTTGTTGTGTAAATGAATAACTGTGGCCGTGATCGACACCGAATAATATTACACGTTCAACCGATTTTAGATCGGTTCTGCGAGGCGCGAAGAGACGACGTGACTTGAAATATGGTTAGTTTTGTGCACTTTTGTTTGTAGAAAACAGAGTCGCCACCGCTGTTTATTGATAGAAGAAAATACATAGAATTTGAGGATGGCATCATAAACACTCCAAGCTGTCATTAAAGGCGGCGCATGCGCGGTGATATGCCTGTAATTTACATAAACGTGATTATTATCTCTCTTACTAGTACGATCTTGCGCCCAAATGTTAATTATTTTTATTCCGGGTCACTTTAGTCTGGATTTAAATACCCCAGGTTTTGGATCAGGTAATTGTGCCAACGAATCCTCTCCCTGAATTAAAAACGTTTCCAGATTACCAGTGCTTGAAATGGGACAACGTATCAAGGGTAGTAATAGAAAAAAGTAAGCATGCACTTTGTTTTGAAAGAAAAGCAATAATATAGCAACTAAAGTTTTCTATAAAAAAAAGGAACACCGTCATTTATCATTATGATTGTTATAAATAAGTTGTTATTATGATCACGAGGCTACAATTCACTGGTTCATATCTGATGACTTTGAAAAATATGCTGTATATGAAATTTACAGCTGTTTTGGATGTTTGGTGGCCTAATGTCTAACAGTTGAATCAAGAGGAAAATGTAAATGAATTTGTTTTGACTGCAGTGACTAAGAGGGACGTCCAACTTCTGAAAACTGACACCTTTGCCCAAAAACAGTATATTAAAAGGATAGTTCACCCAGAAATTCTGTCATGATTTACTCGCCTTCAAGTTTGTTTCTTTGGTTGTTGGGGTTTCTTTGTTTTCCGTTAAACACAGAGAAAATGATTTAGAAACATATTAGCAGCTGAGATTTCTGGGGCTCCATTGACTATAGATAAAATGTAAAAGGTGCCCCAGGACTGTTTGCATTCTTAAATTCATTTTGTGCTCAACAGAACAAAAATATATATACAACATGTTTTTCTAATATGCAGTCAACGGTGCCCAATTTCAGTCGATAACATTCTTCTAAATATCTTTGTGTTCAACCAAACCACTTTTTGGGTGAACTATCACTTTAATAAAATTCTATTTAAGATATAATTTTTAGATTTTCTTTCTTACCTTTTTATTTTTTAAAGAACCCTTTCCACTATAAGGAACCAACTCCCGTAAAGGGTTCTTGTGGATTTTTTTGCTAAAACGGTAATTCATTGACATGTTTTTCAAATTAGAAATGATTGTGCATCATGTAAACTTACACAACAAGCAGATGCGAGGATCAGTCATCCTGGAATCCAAAGGTCATTTTTTGAAACAAATTCACCCTGAAGGACATTTGTCTCTCATATGCTTTACGGAGGCTGGATTCACAAAACATTCTTAGGAAGAAAATGATGCTTAACTGCCATATCTTTTCTTAAATTCGAATTTGAGAAGAAAGTTTGGTTTTCCCGAAAAAACCTTTAAGACAGATCATAATTGTTTCCCCCTCAAGATTGATTTATGTCATTTTATTCTCATGAAAAAAAAGCATTTCTTAAGAAAATACTAAAAACATCTTAAGAAGGAACATTGTTACTAACTTCCCATCATTTATCTTAAGAACAATCCTATATTTTGTCTCAAGAACGGATTTGTGAATCCGGACCCTGGGCCCCTAACTCCAAAGTGTTCCAGAGTGCTTGAGATTATTGACCGTCTCCACAATTATGAATATTTTTGGCCATTTTTGCCTTAATATGTACAGTTTTAGCGAGAGAGAGGACAGGAAGCGAAGTGAGAGACAGAGAGAAGGGGATGGGTTCTGGAAAGGATGGGAATCGAACCGGGGTTGCCTGATTGGTCGGAGCGCTGCCCATGAGGCTTTCAAGTTCACATTTGACTTTTTACTATCGGCTCCAACATCCAAAATTGTTTTAAGAAAAACAAGTAAATTCAATACCTAACAAGCATACGTTTTTCTTACAATTTGCCATAACAATGAATAACTTTCCTTGTCTAACTACGCACATTTAAAGTAATGACACATTTATGTACTCACACATAGATTGTAAACCATTGAAGGCATATTTTTGGAATTTGAAATTTAATAGTCCTTAGACATATATAATGGGACAATACACAGTCCATCCTCAATGTATCCTGTAAAAAAAGAACAAGCTCTCAGCTGAGGGTACCATGAAAGATAAATGGTAAAAGAATAGAGAAGCCTTTCTGTGTAAACCATTCTCTCAGTTCAGGTTTGAGGGCATGCCTACCTAGAACAAAAATAAATTTATACCGACAATGTATACAATTCAAAGAACCAACGAAATAGCGATATGAAGATAAAATTACACTTTGTACAAAAATAGATAATTCTCTTAAAATGCATCTCTTTCATATTTTGTTGTGATGGATTGGTGTGTTTTAGCAAATGTCAGATGAGATGTGGATGCTCCACCGAACACTGTTTAAATAGTCAGTCCTCCAAACCCAGGAGGGCATTAAAACGATTGTTCAAACAAGCTGGTTTTGAAGAAATGAAGGGCCAGTGATGTTCATTGAACATTATTGAAACACAGAACAGAGCAAAGTCCAAGATCTTCCCTGATGGCTGACTGAAGTTCTTCCCTGGTCGAAGAATAAGAACACATATAGAAGTTGCCTGTGTATAAATGCATACCTAAAAATTATGCCTCT
This sequence comes from Barbatula barbatula, assembly GCF_947034865.1. NCBI lineage: Eukaryota > Metazoa > Chordata > Actinopteri > Cypriniformes > Nemacheilidae > Barbatula > Barbatula barbatula. The sequence goes on from NC_136767.1 coordinate 1,592,831, forward strand.
CAAACGATTAATCGCATGCAGAATAAAAGTTTGTGTTTGAGTAATATATGTCTGTGTACTGTACATATCGGTTTTGTATTTATAAACACATACATGTATACATATTTAGGAAATATTTACAATATCACAATAATCTAAATTATATATAAATGTATCTTTATATTTTTCTTAAACATATGCATGTATATGCATGTGTTTATAAATAAGAAATGTATATGCGCAGTGCATATATTGTGTTTACAAACTTTTATATTGTCGTGATGAATTGTTTGACAGTCTCAATCAAAATACGCATACTAGACTGTCTTGTCCTATCTGTGGACGTTCTGTTGTGATGCCTGGTGTTTGCTATGTAGTGATCAGGTATAGACTATTGCTATAATGTGCTAAATTCCTTTAACTGCTACTACACAGCATATTTCTTTTTCAAATTTCAATAACAGTTGTACTAAATTCATTGTGGCTCAATCTGCAACTGAGGTTTGATGCATCAATGCCAATGGCATTGTGAAATCTTTATCCTTATTATTTTTATGACATAGATGAAAGATACTGCACAACGGAACCCCAAAACACAACAAATGCATTTGTATAAACCTGAGGGCTAAGAAATAGTTATTTGTATGATGTATGAATGTGTGAAAATATCCAGCCCAAAACGGTTCATGTAGAGTACAGCTGCAACGTCACAACACATCCAATAGGGGGCAGTCATAGCACTTCCCAAACCCTGCTGTTCCCTGAGGCCAGACTATCATCTGGATTCCTTTAACTCCTTGCATATTTTCAAATGACAAACCCCCACTTGCTGGGAATTATAAAGATGATATACAAACATTATTGAAAATCTTTGGAAATCCTTAATGCATATTAATGCTGAATTATAGCGGCAAACTCGAAAAGTCTTCAATATGTTTTTTCACAATCCCAACAACCAGTTCATCCAGGAGCACACCTGCTTTTCATTCTCTGTTATTCACATATCTCTTCCAAAAAGAAAAGGACTAAAACTATAGACGCACAGCATGAATTGTGTTCCTCGCTCGCATCAATCTGACGTGTCATCACGGCTTGAGAAACTTTCTGTAAGTGCCTGGAAAAATACGCTCCGGTCCCGCTCTCACATCAACAGGACAGTCCACGCTGTTAACACTGAATCCAATGGCACACACACCTGGACGGTGATGTCTTTTTAAGGACAGCTGCATGAAGAAGTGCATGTGAGATATTGAGGAACTCGAAATGACTGACGATTCACAGCAAAATGTTGAGAGATGAGGCGGTTTGGCTGTGTACGGTATGAACTCAACGGAAAAAAACCTAGATGAGGTTTTCAAAAAAATGCATGCAAACCAAGAAAAAAACCTCTCATGATCCGTCCGGTTTGTACTGTATCCCGTAATGAAAGGCTTTAGTGTATTACGCAACGCTTTCGATGTTCCACCAAAGGTAGAGTTACTAGCAGTTCAATCCTCCCCTAGACCGCAGCGTGAGATGTTTATCAGTCCGGACAAAGCAGTCTCCGTCGACATGTGTGCTGTGCTGGCCTCTTCTAGTGTTCTGTACATAAAACTACACCCTCGGCCGCGGCTCTACAGAGGCCTTCCGGGAAAGCTTTCAGGAGAAAAGAATGGTTCCCCTATGTCATTTGGTGTGGCGCTTCCAGCATTTCCATTAGGAAAGTGTCGATGGGCGTGTCTCCGATCAACTTGAAGAAGAAGAGATGTTCCAGACACTTCAAGCCGATGGATCGCAAGGCGGGCAGGCGCAGTAAGAGTTTGGCAAATCTGTTCAGATTAGAAATGTACACGTTTGGATTAGCACAGTTTGGGTGCGCTTTTTACTTATTATGTATTTATATATATATTAACATCCTATCCATCGGCAATTTGTTTTTCATATAAAGATTGAAAACTCATATCAGTCTTCCACTGTCTGTACGTCATGTGTGATACATTACATTTATCTATTCTTTTAAGAAACAGGTTAAATAGATGAAACTGTAAAACATTCCCACTGCCTGTAGAAAAATAACCACAGCTTTATTAGAGTGAAAACTGACTAAACATGTGTTTTACCTGTTTTGTTTTATTGTTTTTATTCTACACCAGTCAAATATTAGGTGTACATCCACATTTCTGATAAAAGACAAGTTAATGTACAGTATACCTTCCAGGTTGATCAGGGTATTTTTGTTTACAGTAGGCTTCTAAAGAGGCATAAACTCTTTCCCGTAAGGCTTCCACCTCTGCTGGATTAGACAGTCCTTTTGAATCTAAACAAGAATCACAAAAACCCCACATTTATCGGCATTTATATAGCCGAAAGTTATAGAAATAGACACGCTATGAGTTCAATGTAAATATATCTTGTCTTATGGGTGCTGGGTAATTGCAATCTCACATCGGTAGCACTGGGTGGTAGATAAAGAAGTAAAACAATGGAGCGCCTTTATCTTTTTTACACAACATCCTGTTTATACACAGTTTTTGGAGTGAGGGGACTTTGTCAAATATACAATTAAGTTAATAAAAACTTTGACAGACTAAATTACATCAAGGACGCATAACAATGTATTATATTACTAAACAGATTTTAAAAATATTGGGTAAGACACATTTAATGATTTGTGAATAAGAACCCCATAAGTTTTTAGTTTTACACATTTTTCACGTATAATGTAAAAAATACTTTAATTAAATTTGGTCCTTTTTACTTACAGATTTTCTAGCAAAATGTAATATAAAAAAAGGCAAAAACATGTCATTTTTACAGTATATCTCTGATGCCCTCGCTGACAGGTGTAGGGCATAAATCAATAACAAGGTAAGGAGGATGGGAACAGAGACGAGACCGGAGAGACTGTATGGAAGGCCATAAGGGCCATAACTGTCTCTCACCACACAAAACATGAGACTCTGTCATGATCCTGCCACCAAACCAAGAGAAATATGACATTATGCGGCAGAATCATGACAAAAGCGTGTCATTTTAAAGGAATACATTTTATTTTACAGAATATTTCTGGTTGCCCATTTCTGGTGTTATTTTACAGTGTTCATGTTAATTTAACTTTATTAATTTTTTAAAAATGTTTTTATGTGCTTTTATCATTGTTTTATTGATTTGTTTATTATTCATTGTGCAATACATTTTAATTCATGTTTATTTCAGTGTAGTTATTTATTTTTGTTAATCATTTTATTTGAATACATTTGTATGGATAGTTATTACAGTTTTAACTAATTATAATTTTATTTGATTAATGACTTCATATAATTTTGTATCAATCATTTAGTAAACTAAAATAACACTACAACTTCAAGCATGTTTTCCTAAGTCTGTGGCTAATCTGTTGCTCAACATATGACATGATGTCCCACTCGGTCTGGTATACAATCTGATCAGTATTTATCAAACACTACAGAATTCTATGTGAATTCTGTCAACTGTGACCGTGCCGAAATCCCAGACTGTTAAAGTTGTGTATTGTCATCCAGCATTCAATCAAACTAAGATGACACTTTTAATGCTCACACTTGTCTTGTTTTTGTGCGTATGCGTGTGTGTAAATACGTACTGTACATTACCGTACCTGGATTGAACAGAACAATGGCCCGCAGGCATCCAAGTTCAGTCTTGTCCATCTGCATGTCTCTCATCTTTGACACAAGCTCCGTCAGCACTCTGTAAAAACAAAGCCACTGAATTCTTTACGTTCGCAGTCAACTCTGCCAGTCTGATACAGAGGCCATTTATTTCCCCAACCTACCCGTACAAATGCCAGTAAACGGTCTTCAAAAAATCACCCAATGATTCCTAATATTTGGTTTTCATGTCGACTTTGTGTCTTTATAGGACGTAACTGATCGGGTATTGTGTATTTCATCAGCGAGGAAATCCCACAGCCGGTGAAACATTATCACACCACTACATAAAACTGCCATATGGCTTAATGTAAAAACGCAATCAATCAAGAGTAAAATGTGTAGGACGTTTCCACGATGCGCCGTCTAATATCATCATAGGGGTTATTTTCCAATATGAATGTGCGTGTGACCTCCGGCTGTCACAAATCTTCCGCACTCAATAGTGAACGATGAGGACGTGTAATGGCTTCTTAGCAGATCACAGAACTCCACGCATCGAAACTGAAATGACATTGAATTTAGAGCTCTTTTAGTGTTCTTTTCATGGGAACTTTGGACATTTACTAACCTGTCAAAGATAGCTCCCACGCCGGCAGTGTGTGCGCTATTTCTATGGACGTGAAGGCCTGTTGCTAATAATATCCCGTCTTTCACAGCTATGGAACGGTGTGAAAAAGACGCTATCAGGAGTTCATTCCATCCTAGTGGTGAAAGAACACAAGCACAAGAAGTTGCATAAACAAACAACGCTTGTTGAAAAGGTTCATTACGTCTGTTTTGTATTTGTGTTTGTGGGATTTGTTTATTTTATTTGTTTACCCTCAGAGCTCAGTATCAACTTAAGATGTAACACATTTAATGAGAATAATATCGGTTGTTTTTTATTTTTACTTTCTTCGTTGTAAACATGTTTTCTTAGCAATATTTTTAGGTTTAAATTTTAGGTTTAAATTTGTTTCCATCCTATTGGTCTGAGAAAGCTGTAACCTTTTGTTAGAAATAAAAAATTACAGGGCTGTCAAACGAATTAATTGCAATTAATCGCATCTAGAATAAAAGTTTGTGTTCGCATTATTTAGCGCGATTAATCGCTTGACAGCCCTAATCAAAAATGTTTTATTGAAAACTGTCTCCTTATCTTTCCCTAACTCACAAAGGTAAGCTTCTAATAACTTGACTTACTCGAGGTTATTTTACTTTACTAATGTAACAACCCCAACCGTCAGCCGGCCACGGCCCGGCACCGGAGCAACCTCACTGTTGGCCATCATGATTTTCCCCACACCTGACTCTCATTACCGGACCCTTCATATGTTTGATTCCCCGTCCGGTCTAGTTGTAAACTACTTGTTGTTGTTACCCTAGCGCAGACCCCTTTTGTCATTGGAATTTATCTGTTTTGCCTGATCACATGGATGTTATCCTGTTTTTGCACCAATCCTTGGACATTACCAATAATTATTAAAACCTATTCAACTCAACCTGTGTGGCATCGCTCGTCTTCTGTGTGATCTGTTACAACTAAAATGAAATAAAATACAATTTGTGATTTCCGCAGAAATGAACTAAGATAAGTTTAAAGCACTGAAATCACAATAATAAACTAAACTAAAATGAATTATGTCAATATAAAAAAATAACCAAATAACTAATAAAATGACAAGTATATACCAAAGTTGCTGAATATTTAACAAAAATGAAAACAAAATAAAACTTAAATAAAAAATATAATAACTCTGGACTTACTAAAACATATTTGACGTCATATGACTTCAATATTGTAAAGAAACATATGTAAAATAACCTGATTTAAACTTTTAGCATGAAGCCGGCATGGCTGAAGTTATAGTTTACTAAAATGAAACATATTAAAACAATTCTGTTCATTGAAATAATTGTAAAACAAAAAAAGAAAAACGAATGAAATACGCAAAACATGTAAAAAAAAATCTAAACTAAATCTTAAAGAATAAACAAATAAATAAAATTACAAAAGCACATGACTAAATTGCAAAACAATTACGAATATTTACAGAAAATCTAAAAATAAAAGGTAAATCAAGACTTTTGATGTTTGACGTCATTCAACTTCAATCTTGTAAAGTTAAGTATTTAAAATAACCTGCTTTTACATGCTTAAAAAAGGGACAATTGAGAGGCAAAAATTATAAATTTCGACATCATTAACAGGAAGTGACATCATTTTTATGCGGAGCAAAACCTGTTGAGTTGTTGAAGTGTTGAGTTGTTTGTAGTGGATGTGATGTGGTTTGTATGCATTTTAGGCAACATTTTTAAAGAAGGTTAAAAAAAGTTTAACTCTCACTCCCTCACTGTAGCACATTTCCACCCTGTTAGGCATCCGTTTCACGTTCTTACTCTCGTGTAAATAAGTTTAGGTTCACGGCATCATTCGTTTTTTTAAAAGCTGCAGAGTTCAAAAGGTGCCGAATAACATGACACAAATGGTATTTTAATGGTGACATTTCAAGACGCTAATGCATCTTTAAAACTTCGTGCACAACAGTCCCCTCTCTGAGGTTCTGAATAACACAAACTGAAACAGAAGGACTGTTTGAGGTTTGCTCGTCGGCCCGCAGCCTGCTTGTGAACATGGAGAATGTTAACAACAAACCGGCCTCTCATTCTCAATATGTGTAAAAATTATCACCCTTAACAGAATCAAGACTCTCACTACGAGCTAATGAGATGGAATTTCTCCTTTAATCGATCCTTCGGCCTAAGCCTGCTTCAAATGTCTCTCTGGATCCATATAAATGCTTCTAGAAGAGACTGTAATGCTCACATAACCGTAAACATGCTCATTTTATTAGCAGATATTGTTTTCAGAAATGCAACTCCATAGCTGGAAGAATTGATGCAATGCAGACGCTTGGCGTCAGGTTGATGTCTGCAGGAATCAAACAGAAGTCTTTATACTTACGCACCTGCTCGCAGGAGGATGACTTGATCATCCAATGGGAGGTCAGAAAAGTGAGGTATCCGCTTGGCCCATTCCACTAAGGTAAAGAGCTGCTTGTCAGCTGCCTGACAGATGTTAGTTACAGGGTCATTTGGCTGCAGAGAGAGAGAGAGAGAGGAAAACGCAACATCAGCAACTTAATCTCATGATCTAAATTCCTTCTCGAACACAGTTATGAATTAAAACGGAGAGCAAACTCAAGATCTTAATGTGCAACAAGCCTAGTTTTCACATACACATGACACCATTGTCAAAACGCTCTGCATTTACATGGATTGCAAAAACAAGTTAAAACGTTGTTTTGGGCACGCCAGGCGGTGTCACTTTATAGACGGTTTCATCTTAAAAACATAAACAAACGTTACTGTGACCCCAACTGAACTTCCGTAACATATTCACAAATAATATAGTGCCTGTGGATCATTTCTGATAACAATCAAAAGAAACCGAGAAGAACTTGGCTAAACTTGTCTCTCCAATAGTTTGAATTTCGACAGCGATACCAAGCTCAACCGCTAGATGTCAATGTACCATACGGTTCCTTTAAATGCGACCGAACAACAGCATCCATTCGATAAATAGTGTGCTTAATAAAATGAACATACAACAAAATTCGACAAATCATTTATTTAATACAATTATTATACAGCAAAATAATAATACAAATTAATATTTACATAAATTAAATTATTTGAATAGTTAAAATAACTATTATATAAATATAAATACTATATAAATAGTATAAGTATTATTAGACACTAGTCAAACACAAACCGGAAGTTTGAAGAACTGGGGATCAGGCGCGTGCACGTCCGATGAAACGGTCTATAAAGAAACAGTGCGCCTGCGCACATACGCAAAACCCTTTATAATATCCTTTGATGCAGTGTATGTGTGTTTAAAGTTTGGTGCATGTAAATAATGTGCACCCGCTGGTCTTAGTTGTGCAGTAAATCTACTTTTTGCTGGAGAAACATATGTCACATAGCACAAACACTCACTACTGAAGGCCGGCATTATTGTTTAGGGAATACTCACCTACAGACTGAACGAGGAGTATGCATGTGTATGACGTCATCATTATCAGAAAACAGCAGTTGACCATATTTCTGTCGTTTTCAAAAACTTTGAGATTCGTTTTCAAAGGTCTGGGTTTTCAGTGCCCCAAAATGTCGTTGACAGCCAAAACCCATCAAAAGTGCTCGGGTCTTGTGTAATCGGCCTTTAAAAGAAGTATACTTACGTATAAACTTCTTTTTGTCAGCGCATTAAAAAAAGTATGGGGCGAACAAACAATCTGTAAACAAAGCAGGGAAGACAAAGCATGTGCTTCTTTCTCCTTGACCTCCACCTGATTTAGAACGTGCAGCTGCACAAAACCAAGAACGCATGGGTATATCTTTTAATATATTTGTAAGAACACTAGCCTCCATGTGTCCGGCTGACATGGTTAATGGGCTAGGCCGAGGCTCTTATCTAATGGTGCGACAATGTGCATCTTCTGCAGTACGTCCCCTCTCGAGGAGTCCTTCAATGCCAAAGTGCATAGCTGTGTAGAGGAATCCACCCATCCACTTTAACATTCACAAACAGAACTACTCGCTACTTCTTTACCGGACAGTCTGGATCCGTTTAAAAGGTAACCCCCTTTCTTTATGTCTGCAGGAAAGTTGGAAGCTCTTTGGTCTTGACATTCATCGAATGACTGTACTCGCCGAGGTGCAATTGTGAGGCATAACTCTAAAGCGGCCCATTTCAGATGAGCCAAATGTTCTCCATAAGCTGAATGTCACTGTATGATAGAGTGTGATTCGGACAGAGATTGGCTTACAGAGTTGGCAGGCACAGTCAGGTTGGCCTCCACGTAGGTTTCAGTCTTTGGTTCCACTGCCAGTTCGGCTTCCAGAATCTTCTCCACGGGCATGTCCTCGTTGGCACAGCTGCCGAACTCGCCCTCGCTCCTCTCCCTTCCTCGCTGTCTTTCCTCCTGAACGGCTGTACGTATAAAATTAGAACCGTAAGCATATGCACCCTGTACCTCTACAACTAGATAGTGAAGTTTGAGGACAATTTCTATGTTGATTTGACAAATCCGGACCCGAACGCTTTTGGTTTGACTTTATCTAACATCATGGTATCAAGTTTAAAATGTAATAGCATGTCGTTTACATGTTTCAACATTATTCTGGAATGTTTAACATGAAGCTAGCATGTTGTAAGAATAGCTATACAGTATTTAACACAATGTATTTCGATGGACTGCTAGGTAGGTACGTAGGTCGCCCACCATATTGGAACGGAGACGGTCTTGTTTTTGACAGTCGCATGTTTTTCTCCGGAGGTTAAGAGTGGAAGGATTTTGTTATTTAGCTGTCATTCTTAAGATGATTGTATTAATGAAAGTTAAGTTCTGTTATTTGGAAAACTACTGTTGATTTATTTGTTACGAAGATCTGGCAGATCTTCAGCCAGGGCTGTGCAGTGTTGTGGCATTTTAAACTGTGAGTGACATCAGTGGACCGCTCCCAGGTCACACGTCTAGTTTATATATATCTATGGTTTTAATATTGCGTTTTCATGTTTCAGCATGTTTTTTAGTTTGCTAGCATGAAGCTGACAGTTTTAAGGTTATTACAAATTGCTAAAACGTAAACATATTAAAACATTTATGTTTATGTAAATCATTTTAAAAACGTAAAAAAAAGAAATATGCTTAATACATTGAAAATAAACTCAAATGAAAATAAATCTAAACTAAAAATAAAATTTTGCAACATGATTTTTTTTTTTATAAACTGACGTAAGCAAATAATAAAATAGCTCAAATATAATTCAAAATATGAATAAAACTACAACTATGTTACAACTCTAACATCAAGCTTTTTTCTTAAATATATGCACGTATGTGTATGTGTTTATAAACACAAAATAAATAAGAACAGTACACAGACGAACAGTACGCAGTACACAGTTTGTGTAAACACAAACTTTTATTCTGGATGCGATTAATCACGATTAATCGTTTGACTGACCTACTAAAAATAAGAGAATAAAAGGAAATTCAAAATAGTAATAAATCCACAATACAACTAAAAACAAAACTATAAAAGTTACCAAAGCTAACATGTTTTAGCATGAAGCTGGCACGTTTTAGCCTATTACAAGCACGCTTAGCCACCTTAAACAGAAGATCGGTAAGTTGGCTTTGTCACAACATAACCTCACAGCTGCTTTTCATTTTTGCTTCTTAAGCTACACGTTTCCACCAAAACAGCTCGGGCTGTTTTTCATTAAACCTCATGTACGTACAGCCCATTATTCATCAACAACATTACATCAAGGATGGTTAACAAAGTTAGAGGTCAACCTAAGTTTTAAGCAAAGTTAAAAGTAATATATATTCAGCTTTTTAAAATATGTGCAGTATATTTTATTTGGGTATCGTCCAATGGGAACATAACCGAGAGCGCTGAACAAGCTACTATTAAGTCAAAGTCACAGGCAATAAAACTGTCCCTCTAAAACGTTCGCTCAAGTGATTAGTTATGCAGACGTACCCCGTGCATGTGTGTTCGGGCGCATGCGTGGATCATTTTGACAATGTATTGGTGTGTGTTGTATGTTTGTGGGGTCTGGCCGAGGGGCAAAGCCAGGTTGAAACCACACAGTCAGTCCACTGTGGTCTGGAGCCAGTGGAACGTTTCTGCCTTTTAAAAGCCCTGTTTTATGACTCTCTCTCTCTGTGTGACACAAACCACGACCATGGCGGATGAATGCCGTAGAGGTCAGCTGTAGGATGGAGCTTTTCTCCGGGAGTCAGCGAGAGGTGAGGCGATACAAGAAAGGAAGTTATTTTAGCCTTATTGTCTTCTGAACGAGAGCGCGTGAAAGTCTTGAGAAAGCACTTTGTCAGGTTTCCTCAATCTGTGTGTGCCGGGGGAATCATACATCTACTTCATATCAAAATCATTTCTCCTACAGTTGATGGAAATGTATTAACCTTGTTGAAATGACCAGCTCATTCATGAAAACTTCTAGACTGCGTACATTGTTGAACTCAGTGACGTGGGTTTATAACCCAATCGATCAGTGAAAAGAAAGAATCCGCTCACCCTCTCGCTTCATTCCCATGGCTAAGCACTTCTGATATCGGCAGTACTGACACCGGTTGCGTTGGCGCTTGTCGATCATACAGTCTTTGTTGTCCCGGCACGTGTACGTCAAGTCCTTCCTCACCGTTCTCTTAAAAAATCCCTTACAGCCTTCACAGCTGTACACCCCGTAGTGTTTACCTGTGTAACACGTTTCAATTAATATTAGCCATTTTGTTCATCTCACTCAATACTGTCATAATACATAAACACAAAAATATACATCAAAGTAAATAAAAATACATATAGCCACTTTCACATCTGTTGGAAGGTATTTTCACGAAATCGAGTTATCATAGTTGGTAGATAATATCCGGCAAATAAAACATTATCTTACTTTATTGCACAAGACAAAAACAATCCAAATTGAGCGTTTACTTAAAACACTTTGATTGTCTTTAGTGTCTTTCTAAACCGCTTCATACATTTTCTGCATATGAATTCAACACGCAACAGATTCAAACCTGTTATGCTGGGACATTTCCCTTTAAAAGTCTTTTTTGTCCTTCTGGCATTATTTTGAAGTAATGACATCGTCAATGTCTCAGTTCAAACAGATGGAAGTTTGTCTAAGAGTCTTTATCAGTATTTTGTTATGTTTGCACTCACGCCGACCTCATCAAGATCAATAGTTCAACTCTGTTATGGGGGAAAGTACTGATCTTTTTTTCACAGTGCACATTCGCTTTTTTTCAAATGCAATATTGACTGTAAATAATATGGTGAGGTGCAATAATATTTACTGGGCAGTTCCAGCGTTATGGATGTGACATTCGCAGTCAAAACTAGATATATAAACTCTCTGAGAATGTATTCATTACCAACATATTGAACCATCTGTTTATATTTTACCAAAGCTTGTTGATATGTCCAGACATGAGAAAAATATCAGTCTACACTACACATGCTTTCTATTAAGATGAGGGAAATATACATAGCATTGCATGTATTATGGATGTGCCAAACAAGGATAAACGTTTCTGAGAGGATGAATTAAAATGCACAAACCAGAAGCAATAATACCCAATAAATAGAGAACGACGATTTGTTTATTGAACATTAAATAGTTATTAAATTAGAATTTTGGGCCGTTATGAATGTGACGATTTTGAAAGTTGCAACCTTGTATAAACCATCTTGTATTTGTATATGTGTAAGTGTATGCAAATCACCTGAGGAGCGGTCGCCGCAGATGGCACAGATGTGTTTGATGAGGGAGAGGGACGTGCCCATGGGCTGCGCCGGGACCTTCATCACCCCGTTCAGGCCCAGAGGGGGTTTAATGTCCTCCGAACTATTGACAGCATTCATGGGCGAGCTGAGCTAAACAAATAAACGCAGAAATCAGACCATTAAGCAAGGGATAATGTACTTTCGCAAGGAAAAGACGTTTACTTACGATTTTAAGGCAAGAAACGACGTTCAAATGTCACAAACAGGCAACTTGGTTTAACCATTTGTAAATATAATGTCATATATGTCATTAAAATATATATTTATATTTCATTTGTCAAAAAAACCTGTCAAAATGATTTTGGAGACGTTGTTATATGGGAATTACGAACATGCAAATGTCGCGACTGGCCAATCAGAATCAAGCATTCCCACGCGCCGTGTAATAAAAGCTGCTAATGCAATTCATTATTACACCTACATATTCAATATGTGTCTCTATGCAAACTAGCAAACGTGAAAAGATTCTTCATGCCTGCCGATTTGATGTAATTTCACATTACAATGGCTTGTGTAAGAACGTCAGTCACATATTTATTCTTAACTACCCATGACTGAAGTCACACAAAGTGCAATGATGGATTGAGGGGCCGACAGACGCGCCTAAAGGAAACATTATGAAGAAAAGAATGTCCGCTGTTTTCTTCTTTGGTAAGAGTCAAGTCATGGGACTAAAAGAAATCGGAATGTGAATGAATCACCTTTAACTATTTTGTGAACCACACATCATTTCGTGTTTTTGCTAAATGCATGACGCGTACAAATGTTTGTGTTAGTACGCATGCCCACACACATGTGGACCAGTGGTGTAGTCCTAACAATAAACTGTTTATAATTACCCACGAGCCCAAATGGCCAAAACAGATAGAAGTCGGTGTGTTTTTGATTTCGAATAACATGACATTTATTACAGTTAAATATGCCATGTATTAATATATATATAATATGCATGATTCCTCACTTATGCTTAGATTATGAAGTTATATCATTGAAGGTCTGTGCCAGTACTGTTGACCACAATACAATATTTTTACAAAGCATCATTTTAGTTGGTACACTTGTAACTTTGCCTTAATAAAGCTGGTATTAAAAGTTGTGACAGATATGAAAGATTTGTGATGCATCGCAATATCATACAGAGATAAAGCAGCGCGAGAGAACCAGTGATTTCAGTGACAATCTCTCTCGAGCCGAGAAAGAAGAGAGTACCCACTGCCGGTAAGGACACTTTAAAGCAACTTTAACTACAAGTGAGCAGTTTTATCAATGTTATGTTACCCGACCGTTCCAGCGGGACTCTTTCAGTCACTAAGAGGACGGACTCCTCTCCGGCGTGCTGCCAACACTGAAGATGATGCACTTGATGCCTTTGGTCGTTTTTTCTTTCAAGAAACTGAATGAGTTTCTTGAAAGAAATGAATTTAAAAACAAAATTAGAAAAACAGAAAAAAAGCTAAAGGGAAAGCAAGCACAAAAACTGATTGGAGATGTTTTAAAGCAGCAAAACAAGTGGGTATATATTTGCTAACATAGATCTTCAAAAGTCATCATACGCAAACAGCGCTATGGAAAAAGTGAGCATATGGCTCTTCCTATACACACAGACTTTTTGGGACTATTTCGGATTGTAAAACCTGAACTCCCGACCTGTCTTATACTGTATTTAAAAACTAGATCACCTCACTGTATTATACATCAAATCTCAATTCAATTTAATGGCACACTGTGGGCGTGTAGCTTAGTATACATACAGAAAACAAAAGAACTAGTAAAGCAACTGCGAGTGTTTGAAAAGGAGTGGCATTTCTCTTGTTAGGCACAAAAAACCCTCATACATACCTTTATGAACACACCTGTCTATGTTTAAAATCACGCATACACCTGTACATATAGTTCAACCTGTTCTCTCTGGTCTGCTTTTGTTTTAATGTTGACGTGGCCTTCTGTCCTATGCAAGGCATAATCTATACAGCATGCATCCCCACTATTTTGGGTAAACCAGTAACGCAATATGTCTCTGGGCTCTTTCCCTACACTAGTGCCAAAGGTCTGTTTGTCTCTAGACCAGGAGGCTGGGTGCACATCATGAATATCTTCCCAAAACAAGACGCCTCTCGGTTAAAGGCCAAATAAATGGTTGTTGGTACACGGTCAAACGTAGAAACTAATTGGACATTCGCATGCCTGTGTGTATATGAGGACTAGGTCTGGGTGTTAAAAAAGTTATCCTGACACACGCCACATGGCTAAGCTGCGGATTTTAATAAGCCAGCTCATTTCCCGTGCGTTCGAACCCTGACCAGGCCCCAACCGGGCTTCATTGAACCCATTTAGCATGCCAATAAAACACAGAAAGCCCATGTGGCACTCTGAGGCCGTGTTTGACAACATGCGGTCAGAGATCAAGCACTCTGACAGGGCGAATGAGGATGAATGGGGCTGGGGCACCTCCAAGACGCCTTACCCCTCGAGCCCACGAGGCAGCACCATTAATATAAAGACACCCCCCCCTTGATATAAAGCCTGTTGTGGAGCCAAAATAAGGTTTGTTTATTTTAGGAACTAGGTCTCTTTCAGGGTAAAAACAGTAATGAATGAGCCGTTTACAATATTCTCATATACGGTGCTATCTGCTACACTGTAGGTGTGATAAAATGTCTCTTATAATGATGTCTCTTAAATGATAAAATGTCTTTATAAAAGGGTGTGATCTGATTAGAGTTACGCTATATGTGCTTTACTGATACTCAAATGAGTCTGGCAAGCAGTCAGTGATCCTTCAGTCAAATCCTTCCTGCTTATCTGAAGAGATTTCAGGTTATACATTAATGATGTGTAATGCAAACACACACATGAAATGTTTTTACAAACACCAGTGCAACGAAGCGACATTTATTCAGTAAACTCATTATAGATTTCGAAACACAGTTTTTAAATTTGTATTTAAAATAGTGAAATTAATGATTTTATTCACTGTGTTGTGTGTGTTGGCTTCCTTAACATTAATTGCATTCTTTGACATGCCGTTAGTGTCCAGTCAATAATAGAGACATCAATATTATATTTTCAAAGAATGTTTACAAACGTTAAGAATGTTCTTTGCATTATGTATTATTGTGTATTATTTGTTTTAGCAGAAAACAGTAAAAAAAGACAAAAAGACCAGCTGTGTTCTTACAGTCAGGGTCTTATTTAATAATGACATGTTTTGGTTTCAAGACAGCCTTAGGAAACACTTCAAGGAAATCAGGACTTTTATTAATAAAAAAATGTAATATTATTGTTGTAACAGGATATAGAATATTATCAATACGTATCTTCTATTATTAATATCAAGTATTCATTATTTATATTACACGGCTCATTTGAACGCTTGATTCGGATTGGCAAGTCGTGACACGTGACATTCCAAGGGTGGTTCTTTTCAAATAACAACCGCTCAAGACTAATATCAACCCGTAACCCGGATGCTGGAAATCATTTTGAGAGGGGCAGTTTAATATTACACAAAAATGTATTATAAATATATATTTTAATACCATATATGACATTATATTTACAAATGATTAAACCAATTTGCCTGTTCGTGACGTTTGAATGTCATTTCTTACCTTAAAACCGAAACTAAACGGCTTTTCCTTGCGTAAGGTCTGCGTTTGGTAAAAATGAGCTAAGAAAATATTTCAAATTCACATTTTACGTCCAGTTTATTTCTCACGTGGCAAGTAGCCGTGTAATAAGCCGTATAATGTTCAAGCGGCCGGTTGTTATAATGAAAGATAGAGGCCTGATCACACTTATTTCTGTGATAACAACATGTGCATTATCCCTTAACATTCAATTTTTTTTATATATCTCAAAATGATATGCCCATGTACCTTGTGTTTCATTTCATTGGAAGTTGTATCATGTGTATAACTGTGTATGTGACAAATAAACTGATGTGTTCATGTTACTGCAGGTCAATCAAACAGCAGCCATTTAGAAAAGAATCAATCACTGGCTATATCACAACATTATATGACAACACTTCAGCAAGATTGCTCAAGCGTAGAGCTTAAATATTCGAGCGCAGAATAATTTAATGTTAATTTATCCAAAAAGTAAAAGATGGATAATCACATTTGGACATTTGCTTATGATCTTTCTTTCAATTGATTTATTAATTTGCAAGAGAGAAAGCTTTATAGAATTCAAAGTGCTATCGTGTCATGTGAGAATATTTATTTTTATGTCCTTCATTTATACATTTCATATCCCCATTGCCAGCAAGACGCAAATAAAAAATGAATTTGCACTTTTACAAAGTTCAGTTTTACTACTCGAAACAGCGAACAACTTCAATTACAGTGTTTAAAAACATATATTCTAAACCTGAAGAAATTGTAAGTGCCGCAGCATTTTGGTGTTCTGCCTAATATTTTGGATGAAAATCTTTCACCAGGCAAATATGTATTGCAATTCATAATTAGGGATGTAGCAATATTATCGATATCGTGTTATTGCGATCTCAATATGATCTCGGTCACATGACTGTATGAAACGATAGGCTTCCATGAGTAGAGAACGTTAGAAAAAATTATAGATGTTACCGTTTGACATGCAATTATTTTATTTGATAAAATGGTCATTTGACCCATCTTATACTATAACTCATACTTAAAGAAAAGAGGATGCTTGTGGCACGTTTCCAAGCCATCGTTTGTCATTTTAAATATTGCAACAAATGCCGTACCGCAAACGTTATACCAAGGTACAGTGAGAATTTGATAGTGTTACATGCCCATTCATAATTAATTAATGATCAATGTTATTTTCTAATTATCTATTATTTATTCCCATGTGGATATAACATTTTTTATATAGTTTCCAGGAAACCAGATGCAAAGAAAGAAAATGAATTAATTCACTTGAAAACAATAATACTTGAATAAAATCTGCTCATATTGAGGTGGATATAAGAGCAAACCAATAACACCACAAAAAAATTTACAAGCAGTGCCATTTTCCACCAATGAAACGCTGCTTCAGCAGCTATGCATTATTCAATCGTAAAGCACACGGATGCTGAACTGATCAGATATTCTGTGCATGTACAGTAACTCTGTGGCACGATAAGCTGATTTCACACACATTTTGTAAACATCACCGAACTGTCTCTCTGATTTCATTAAGTAAACACTGCAGATAAACAACTAGTGTGTGTCTCCGTGCACCGTACGGTTTATCTAATCAAAATGGTTCTTAAAAAGACCTTCAATGTCCAAACTGAGAAACTGCTTTTTGAGCAGCGTGTTATTTAAAAATCATATGCAGACGGTCTCTGGCACCACTGCAGATTAAAATAAATGTTCTGTGAACGAGCACATGATCATGTCTCACGGAGGCATGCCAGAAAATCTCATTAAAACCTATTTTCTCTATACACCACTGAACTGTTTGATTGATGAAATGAATAGAGCAAAGATTCAACCACGCGTTGGAGCAAGAAGTGCACAGGCAGACTCTTTTTAAAATAGATATTCAATTTCCAGATGACATTAGACGAAGCTTGTATCAGTTTAGCCAATTCAGCATGAAAATTCAAGTGCGAAAACATATCGATCAACTTCGTCGGAATGAAGAAAGTGAACACTGTAAAACCGAGGCACCCACATCAATTCAAGGTGAATCTGTTCATTACTGAAGCATATGCTTTTGAGGACAGTGATGTCATACCTGCGGACTGAGGCTCGGTCTGAAGGCCATGCTGTTACAGGACGGGCCGCCGCTCATGTTAGGGTGACCCATGGGCGAGCCGATGACGGGGTAGGGTGAGGGCAGGCCGTTGATGGGCGAGTGAAGATGACCCGGGCTGGAGGTCACGCCGGAGGGGCTGAGCAGAGGAGGGTGGAGAGAGTGACTGCCGATACCCCGATGACCCATGGAGGAGTTCAGGGGGGATGATAAGAGCTGACCAGAGGAGTCTGTGGGACAAAAAAGGGGAAATGTGTAGCATTACTATATTGGCTGACAATCACATACAGAACTGAATACAAAGGTCTGTCGCTTGTATTTAAAGTCTTGCACCCTTGCACGCCGTATCAGTTCACGCTTCCATTTGTACAGATACTGTACAGAGTTTTCCTGTTGACAGTATATACTGTGGACGTCAGGAAAGGCGGGCTGACAAAACACAGAGGGTCTAAATGACTTATCCTGTATTTTTATTCTACGGCTACGAGACCTTGACCGAAATGTAAACAATTATAATTTTCATATGCACACGGCCACAACAGTCACATCTCAGGAAAACCTGACGTCAGAGTGTCAGAGCAAATATTGTTTTGAAACATCAGCCTCATGCTGGTTTATTTTCTCATACGCTCTGTGAAAAGCATTCGTCACTGTGTGTTAAGAAAAAGTGATTTTGTGTTTTTCTTTGGAGGGCTTGTCTGGGAAATATTCCTGACAAAGAAAATACACTGAGCGAACGGGTTTCTGTCTTTGGAGCGCTACAAAATGTTTTCATATGAAGAAACATGGTGCCTTCCATGGTTGTTATTGGGTTACTTTTCGGGCGGCCACTTTTCAAATCCATTTATCCTCATTTTGAAGCCTGAGAGATTCAATCCTCGCTCACTTACATCATATGCAATACACTGTTAAAATACATTCAATACTCACGTTTTGTTATCCATCAGTCCATTTACACGAAGCACATTTTTAAGCGCAGTGGCAGAGCACTGGTTTACAGTTTCAATAACAATGCGAAACCACGCTGACAAAAGATCAGAGGAGTTACGTTAACACGAGCGCTGAAACTGTACACGCATCTCAACATTTGTCAGCTTGGAGTCACGCCAGGAATTCTTGCCGTGAACCCGAACCGGCCCTGCAACTGTCACTCGCGTTTCTGTACGAGAACACATGAAAGCGATGAATGAATGTGTGCGTGTGAAACAACCGTATCTTAACCGAGCAGAGAGATCACACAAGGCGTTATGTTTTCTCTCAAAGATCTGGCGTGAAGCCCGAGCCGGGCAGCTTTACATGGAGTTTAATCTGGTTTTCTCACCCTATCTACGTGACAGAGTACGAGTCTGAAACAAATGATGCAGCTGACGTCCAGCGATGTGCAAACACGTGTCTGTGTGTCTCTTTTGACACACCACACACAAAACACACACATCTGGTTCCCTGCCAACATCTTACAGCCCACAGCGCTATACAACTTGTGGGCACAGGTAGCACATGCAGACATCCTCCAAAAAACGCACACACGTTTCCAGAAAACAGAAGGGAAATTTCCCAAGTCGTAAACAGAGTGTGCAGGAGGCTCATTAGACACACAAACTGTGTATTTTCACATCAGATTCATGCATTTATACAGGAAACTAATGGAAAACATCAGCCCTGCTTTTTTGAGCAAGAGGACTTGCGGTTTCTTCCAAAGATGACCGCACGCTGACAGCATGCAAGCTTAAATCTTTTCTTCACGATCTGTTTTTAGTACGGTAAACTTGAAATAGGGCACAACTAAAGACCTGGAATCTCCTTCCTTTGAATAATGAGTTCTGTGCTTTTACTGTAGACGTCAATTAAAAAAATGATCTCGCCTTCTCACGTAAACACAATAATCTAGAGTCAACCGCTGTACAAGTACCGCCAAACGAAGAGTTTATTCAGTCGACACATACACCTACTCACTGAAATATAAATCAAGGGTAGGAAATAAACAGAGGGATGAGCCTCAGCCTGAACGTATTCCAGCGAAACATGCTTACAGTTAATGAGACAGTGAGAGGCAAAGCAGACACATGATTAGTCTGTGAATGAGGGATGATGGGGAGGCTGAGCAACGCGTTGGCTTTATTGCAATGTAACACAGAGCCAAGGTTCACCATTCGAGATTTCAGACTTTTTTCAACCTATTTTCTTCATCTGTGGTTTATTCAACAAATGACTTGCTTAAAGTTGCAATCCGTAAGTTTTGTGAGATAAAAATAAACATAAAACATTCACCGACCAAGTATGTAAAATATCACTGTGACCTGTTTCGCATATGCTTATAATGATAGTTTAGCGGTCGGGACGATTTAACATGAAATATCAGTTTGACGTCGTTAGACTTTAACACACGTGAACATGCGCATGTAAAGTAACTAGCAGTGCTTAAAGTGGGCCGGTACTTTCACTTTTTCTTGCGTACCTGCACTTCTTACATGTTGATGGTACTTGGCCACTCCCGAGTTCAAGCGTCATTTTTTGGCTAAAGTTTGCAGGCTTTCCATCTGGTTTTTTTGGCGTGGAGCTACCCCATTTTAACAGATTGAACAATCAAGCAGGGTTTACGGAATTTCAGCCAATAAAGAAGACGGAACATTGAGCCAATCAAATTGAAGAAGACAGTCTGCTGGCGGGCGCTCATGACTGTGACTGTGTAGTGAGACGTGAAAAGGCAAATCTGACAAAGCTAATGGTGTTACAATAAAAATGATAAATAGACGCTAACTACTCATCTTTTGCGCATTTGGCCTGTTTAAATGAAAACTGTGGTTTGTCACGTAATGTAATGTGTGTTTGACTTGACATGCCGAAAAACATAACATATACGTTTATAGCATATAAGGCATAAAATATGACTGTGTCGTGTATATGATGGTTAAATTAACAGAAGAATTCAATAGACAGCAGAACTATTATCATACAGGTGATGAAATGACAATTTTGGGGTGAAATTTGTACTTTACATTATTAAATAAGTTATTTGAAGTATGGTTCCTTTAGTAAAAAAAACATGTTGGACCAGCAATGTCCAAATTTTGTTTCTTCATTCTAGAAATTTCAAACATAGTAATAATTTTCATATAGAAATGTGCACAAGAAAGTGCCCGAACCGTTTTTTCCCACTTCAAGCACTGGCAACCAGCTTGGGCATCGGAAATTGGAATTGGAATCGAAAGGTTAGGAATGGGATACTTGATATACAATTCTAATTTCAGTTCCTCTTATGAATTCCGGTGTGCACATTTTCAGAAATGTACTGTTTATTTGTTTACTTGTAATCTGCTGATATACCAATAAATGCCCTTATGCAAATTAACCATATTTTACAATAGTAACCATAGTTTAACTTTGGAAGGATATTTGTAGTTAAGAACAGTTACCACAAATTTACCATAGTTTCATTATAGTAACCACAGTTCACTCATGGTGTTTGTAGTTAAACTATGGTAAAACAAATTGTAATAAATCAGTTGCTGTGTATATAAACACAAAACGCTCATAATGCACTTTTACAACTGGGAATCGATAAGAATCAGAATCGATACACACAGAATGTATAACAGTCACTCGATACCAACCCTAAAAGTAACCTGCAGTTTTATATTTTAAACAGAGATGGCGATAGAGAGGCAAATGCTTCTTAAATTAATTTCTCTTTTCAAATCAGTTGCTTTTTTATTGCATTGTCCGGCATCGTTTTATGTACATAAGCAAAACTTACTCGAGTATAAATCCCTCCTATGCATAAGCAAATTTAGCAATGATTTCTCTTGCAAACACCGCTACAAGCACCCGTAAAAGCCTGGTTGTGGTTAATTACTGAATGCTGTCGATGTGGCGAGCACTCGATGACTCCCATGACAATTATGAACTACTCTCAATGAACATGTGCAAAACACTTGAGCTAAAGAGGAGTGAATCGGTCATAAATACACACAAAGACTTTGATTTCCAATTTACCGTGTGCTCGGCAGGGCTGCAGGTTCATTTAAATACAGAGGAAGCATCTCTCCAGCTGAGAGTGGTTTGTGGCTTCCTACATTCAATCAAAAGAGAGTAAATCAAACCCGGCTAATGCGTTTAATCTGACACTTCCCAGAGCACCTATTTCCTCCTTTGTGTTTCCTTCGGTTTTCTTAAACACACGTACAAGTTCAATAACTCAGTGGTGCTGAGAAATCCATCTGTGCTTAGAAAGGTCCTGTCTCTCTGCCTTTTCCACTACCTCTTCCTCAATCTGATGTCCTAATGCGCAACAGATAAAACATTGGGATTTCCAATAAAGCTGCAATACGTAACATTTTAGGTAAGAAATGAACAAAAATATGTTGTCTTCCTTCCTTACACCGATTCACAACAGTAAGTATATAACAATAAATGTCAGTTTGACGTCATTTGATTTCAAGCCATGAAAAGGTAAACATGTGAAATACCCTGAAAAAAGTGACACATTCATATTTTCACTACTGATGAAAACATGTGATAAAAACAATGATAAAAACTATAACTAATCTTCCAAAAAATGATCACTTCCAATGAAAACCTCTTAAAACAAAACTGAGATTTCCAGCTCAGGTTTAATCCCTTTTCATTCAAATCCAATCCACTACAAACAAATCATTTCATGACAAATCGCAATTAAATATGGATAAAGAGGACATAGAGAGAAGAATGTGAAAAATGATCTGATGATCTCGATGCATCAGCATTTGCATTTTCTGTCGGGTGGAAAAAGCAAAGCCAGCCTCCAAGTTATCTGAAATATTTATGATTCTCTTTGCCCCTCTGGGTTTTCTTTAGAAACAACCGGACTTATGATTCAGTCTTGGTTCCAGGGAGAATTCTTTTAAACAACCTTTTATCTTCAACTGACAGAGGCTTTATATCCGCCATAAGACAAGGTGGTCATTGGAAAAATGGTCTGACAAGCTTGACTTCATTTCTGCCATAAATAAATTCTTACCTTCGCCTGTTTTTGTAATGCTGGGAAATGTTGTCTAAAGGTTCTGGACCGCTAACCAAAAAGTACCGGGGTACAACTTCCAGAGAACAATTTTATTGCTCACGGTTTGCTTTCTTAGCTCCCATTTTGCGAGATTTATCAGAGTTACTAGTTGTATCTTAGTATCATTTTAGCCTTTTAGGAAAAAACTGAAACAAATCATCTGGATTTGGGTACATTTGTTGAGAAATGTTTGAATTCATGTTGAGATCTTGACTTTTGATTGCAGATTTTTTCACACTTTTATAAAAGTTGTTGTATGCTCTCAATTTACACTTAAGCATTTGGCAGACGCTTTTATCCAAAGATAGGTCATACATTTGTATCTGAATATGTGCAATCCCTGGGATCGAACCCTTGACCTTGGCGTTGCTAGTGCCTGCTCTAACCACTGAGCTACAGGAAAGTCAATTTAATCACATTGATGTTGAGAAGAAATAATTGAGATGTTAAAGAGATCTCACATGTGTTTTTTCTTGCTTATGGTGCTTTACGCCATGACATTCTTTAAATTACTTTAATGTGCTTTCTGCACACCTATTTAAGGCAGACCTATTTGAATCCGTATCGCCCATAGTGATGCACCTGTTCAGAATTGATCTGAGCAATTATCTTGTGTTCGTAGCATGACCAAATAAACATCATATTCTTTGTTTAGTTGGCCAGATTCGCACAGGCTAAAGGCACAGAGCGGCTCCAATGTGTGTGAGATGCATCGTGATTCCAGGGCATGAGAAACTGAAACGTTATCGCTTTCAACTACAAGACTACAGTGAATGAGACGATCAGATAAGCGTCTGTTCAGCTCCGAGAGAAAGCTCTCTCTCTCTGTAAGCCACCTGTGAGCCTGAGCCAGGGCTATCCGACACACTTGGCTACACGTGTTTGCGCTGAGATGGACGGATATGAACTGCTGGAGGGGCGGTACGGAGAGAACTGCTCCCAGGAGTACAGGGGCCAGTGAGGGGAAGGCATTAGGACCTGGAGGATCTGACCATTGCCTAAATACCCGACATGCTTCGAATTCAGTGATTAATGAATGATGGTTTTCATGATTCTAAATATAGTCAGACATGATTCATTGCATGTCCAACGATTTACCTGATAGCTCCATAGAAATAAATGTAAACTGAGGAGCGATGAACATCTTCAACTATAAATCGGGACACTAGTACCCTGTCATGACTGTTCTCTCAGTGTCTTCCTGGAATAAGATCGCACAACGCCTCACATTTAGCTTGGGACACACAAGAACACACACGTTTGCTCAGTCACAGATGGGACTGGATGGCTGGCGTGCTGCCCTGAGACCTGAAGCTTATACAGAGCGCCTGCCAATCTGAGCCCAACAAGCTGTTTTTGGGGGGGGGCATGTGTAAGTCATTTCATTCTCACAGACCATCGACGTACAGCGGAAAGGAAAATATAAACCTCACTGACCACAGCGTCTTCTCAAAAAAGCCTTTGTCACATTGTTATAACTATTCCCACATTCTTAAAGCAAGAAGTGTGAGAATCTGCCACGAGAAACGATTTTGTTTGTGGTAGCACCGAGCATTTTGTATTGCAGTAACATTAATATTCTTTTGATGTTGACTCCTTGCGCTAAAGAAACATTATCATTAAACCAGGACCAGCTTCTGTCTCTTTAGCTCTTCTGAATGCCATGTGTGCACCAATTCTGGAACTCGATTTTGAGATTGCATCTTTAGATGTCACCACACAGAGAACATCAACCGTGTTGTCAGGCGATGTACGTTGTGTCCCAGGGACATGAAAGTTTTATTATATATTATTGATTATTATCTTTTTCAACATTATTGTCAAACAGAAAAAAATCAGAGATGACATTTCGACCAAATGATAACATTTTGTCCTGTGATGCATGCCTGTTCACTTTTGGATGGACACATTTAACTAGTAAGATTATTATTAAAACTTGTGTCTCTAAATGTGTCAAACAAACCTATAGTTGAAAAAAACACAACTTATAAATATTATCATTGATGCATTTACATATTTTCAATTTCAAATATTATGTTTTCCTTCACAGGCGTCTGACACCGGCATCGACCGACACGTTAAATATTGTCTTTATAGCACATGCACCACGGCCCGCTTTATAGACACGACTGCCTCCATCATCAGGAAGAAATTAGCCGAGCACTAAGCAACACAATCGTATTGGCTGCCTGGAAAGTCCGCTCCATTTGAGGTCAGCCCAGACATTCCAATGGATAATCTTTTCCATCCCTCCTCCGTTTAGTCACTTTTTCTCAAAAGAAACTAAAGCACAAGGCTGGCTTTGTGTAGCCGCTTCGCTAGCTTTCTCTCGCTCGATCTGCGCGTTTTAAATGAACTGTTCCGAAGTCACGGGAGGCTTCGGACTCCACCAGCACCTTCCAGTAAAGTTATTTTATATACCGGGCTAGTAATATGAGACCCGCGAAACAGGGCCATCACCACATCACGAAGTTCTGGAGACTACTTGAGGTATGTTTGCCTCTGGAGGTTGGCCCATTTTTCCCAGCATCCTTTTCTTTGTTCTGTTCCCGCCCCTCTGAACTCGTAACAAAAGGCTGCAATTACGGCGGGCACGAACCAGTGAGAAAGGGCGATATTATAACATTCTCTTACACTTCAAATCTCATGCTCGCTTGGATTTACAAGAACACGTTTAGATTTATGCCAGCCGCAGAAATGACAGCTGGTGGGACGGACGTTTCGACACAACCCACACATCTCATCCGTTCCAAAGCACAATATTGACATAAAATCTGTGTGTTAAATGCTAGAGAGTTGAGGGATTTCCAGTGAATTTTGTTATTGCTCTTTAACATCTGAGAAGAGTATTTTGTTTTATTTCAGTGTCACATTAAACCTTCGTTCTTCTCAACTTCCTCAGGACAGACAGCTGTTGTAAGGGCTGTAAAATAAACAAAGCTATAAAACAGTAGATCTCAACATTTTTGACCTCAGGACCCTTTGTCCACAACAATATTGTCGCTGTCAGACTGAACAACTTTCACAACTTTGAAAAAACAGCTCAAAACGTAGCCGTTCCGCATTTATTAGACTAACCAATACCTGTATACTATATGTGTTTGTTGTTCATTCGCTCCCTTGCTTACTCCAGCTTTAATACTCCTAGTGGCATGGCCCTGTAAACTAACAGTACCGTTTAGCGTGTTGTCAAAATGTTATATGCTCTCCTACTTGTGAGCCGCTTGGAATAAAAGCGTCTGCCAAATGAATAAATGTAAATGTATGTTTTGTCTTATTTCGAATCGTTTTTCTTGAGGAACATGACACCACTTAAGAAGTTTGTTGAGGTTGAGAAACACTGTTATAAAATAAATATGGATCATTTGGTCTCGGAGGTGTATGATGAGAAATGTTTGAGTTCGTATTAAAAGCAACCATATATGTCTGTTTGAACTCCATCTCATGGTTGTCCAGAAAAAAAACATACAAATTTTAAGGTTATAATTTATCTCTGAAATAATCGCCTTTAATAAAGCAAACTTACTATATGCCATGCAAAATCATTTAAACGAACAAATCCACCCACTGTGAAGCATGTCAATACATCATGCTGAAACCTCACATCCAGCAATAAAGCCGTTGAAACAAGTCTATTACAGCAGACGCCACGGCAAATGCTTCTCTATGAGATTTGTTGTAACGTGTTTGCACTTTGCAACTATTTCCCATAAGTGTACACTAACTGTAACATGACTTTCAACATATTTCCACAAACAGACGCTGAATTCCCAGTGCTGTTCGACTGACCCAATGCGCATGTGCTCTGATGTTTTCTGAATGCATGCGTGCTTTATACCTGTGGATATCCTGCGCTGTTGCAGTGGATACGTGCCCGTGAAGCCAGAGCAGCCATCGGGCGAACTGTCAGCGCCACCCGGCCGGCTCCGCATACATGGCGGCGCTCCCGAGCACGTGTTTTTCAGGAGCCCTGTATGTGCGACACAAGAGAAGTGGGTGAGAGTCACTCACTTCCAGTGCAGAGCGGTACGATCAGATTAAAACCTAAAACACACGGCACTGGTAAACCAATCAGCTTCCACAGAACACTTCTATAGGAGAGAATTGAATAAGCTGGAAAAGTTTATGTGACAGCCCAGAGGAAAAACGCAATATCTCGCAGGTGATTCTTCATAGTGCGGCGGTTTAATGAATTTGATAAGGAGCTGTTGAGAAATGAGCGTTCATACTGAAATGCCTTTCTTTCGAGACTTCGGTATCCCGAGTTAATTTACAATATTTATGTCACATTATTGAGACATCTGTTCTGAGCTATGTGAAAATAAAGACTATTTGGATAGAAAGATTGTCTTTTGATATCTGGAGACACATATGAGATTCATTTTCTCAAGAGAAAAACGTGATTTCCGTTTGCTCGAGTTTTGTTCTAATTGCTAGAAGCAACGAAGAGATGTATTTTCTCCCCTGAGCAAATGACAGCGTGAATAAAGAATAAATGAGCATCCTTATTTCCTCTAAACATTTACTCGTCATGAACACAGTTTGCTGCAAAACAATGATACAACTATCCAAAGAAAACTTATTTTCCGACCATTAAAAAGAAAACACTTAACACAAACAATATTATGTATAAATTCATCTTAGGTTGTATTAAAACTCAAAGCATTTATTTTAAGCATTCTTTCTTTATTATAGTTGCATATGTGGAGGAAATGAAAGTGCATGTTAAACTTGAGCTTTAAAGGAGCAATGCAAATCACAACCAACAGCTCTCTCCACCTCACCCCTCACTTTTGAAGCACTGACACACGACAAAGATGTCTTCGCATTTTCGTTTCTTTCCGATGAACATAATGTATTTACCAAGTTTGTCCATTTAGGGCTACTGTGGAAACAACATGGCGAATTCCATGCAAGGGGACCCACGGTGTATGTAGATCCACTGTGTTTTCTGATGTTCACAGCGTATCACTCTGCCTTCGGCCTTTTGAGCAGATATTTTACTGTCCGAAACTGGTTTTTGTCATTGCCGATCCACAAAGGAAAAAATCACTCTCACACACTTTCTCCGGATGTGTTCCACACTAAAACACATCTCTTCCTTCAACATCCTTCAATTAGTACAGTTTTCTTCTTCTCTACTTTCCTATCCCCCCCCAAAAAATATAAACAAATCTTAGCTTTGTATACTGTGGTAGGCTAACTGAGATCAGTTGTTATTTTGTTGCACAAATTGCTTCTTTTGTTTCTCCTACTTTGTAAGTCGCTTTGCATAAAAGCGTTTTGTCTAAATGACAAAATGTTAATGTATTGTAGGTTGTGCCGATCCAGTCACGGAGACTGCTGGATGCAATTCTTTAAAGTGATAAATCATTGGGTTCGTTGCTGTGTTGTATTTTAATACAGCTTTGAAACGTTTGCAGTGGACGTTTTCACATGTGAAATGATCCCAGACGTAACTGCGAATATCTGCTCGTGTTTGCTGTGTGTGTTTTGCGCATGACCCTTACACATCCAGAATGATATAAAACTTTCTGAAAATAGTTGGAGTGCTGGGGGTGAGTATCAAGTACAGAAATACTACGTCCAAATCGTTTTTAACAAGGTGACCATGTTAAGTATTTGAATTCATCACGTTTAACAGTGTAAAGAAGTGATACCCAATTACAAAAAGGAAATTTTTATATTATTTACTGACCCCCATGCCACAGATGTGTAGGCTTTTCTTTCTTTACTCTATTAATAAAAATATAAAAGAAAATATCAGTATGTTTGGGAGATCTATTCTTTTGCCAAGCAAATACTCTCTTTCATCTTGAATATATTGACAGTAAAAAGTTTTTATGACAAGAAAATGTGAGCGAATAAAAGGTGCTTCCTTGTTTCCATTTTAGTACTGATGTTGCATTTTTTTTGACATTCTTTGTCTGGTTTGATGTTGGAAACGGGGAATTTCAAATCAGTCATTTTTATCTCTTGTTAGGTCTGGAACGTTCAATGCATGACCCGTCTCATTGTTCTGGTTCGCAAGACTTGCAGTTCTCCACTAGAAGGCTCACATGTGGGCATACGTGCGACTGCACGTGTGTGGCCCACACTACATATCTCTGATTGATATAGAAATAGCCTGACCTTGAGATGTTTTATTTGTTTGCTAGTAAAATTGCAACTCAATTTCATATTTGAGTATGAACCCTCAGACCACCCAATACTTAAACACGCTAATGACCTTGTGCATCAAAGGACACCTACACACACACACACACACACACACACATTCACACAAACACAGACTAAAGGCAAAATCAGTAGGCTGTCTTTATGAGACCCAGGATATTTGCTCCTTTCAGAGCCCTCATTTACGAGACCTTGCCACGCCGAGCAGAATCCTTTATTCAAGGTCTCCATCTCATCTCTAAGACAATCAAAGTTAAGGTCAAAGATCAGACCCGCAATTCAATTCATCATGAATGTCATAAAAATCTCTCTTTCAAGGGTTCTTGATTCTCTCTTTTGAATCTGGACCACAGAGGAAGCAAAAGTTGCTGGCTTGGTCATGTGAGTCAAGTGCTTTTGTTAGCCTTGAGAGCTACTCAACAGATGAAGAGAGATCAAGGTTCTTCATCTGTCAGCCTCTCATCTTCATCTTTGTGACTGATGAGGGTTGTATGTACAGTATTTTCCTGATACTGGATGTTTATGGATGTAGATATACACTTCATAATGTAAAGAATATAAGCCACATACACAGTGTAGTTAAAGAGCAGACTGCGCATTTGAACACGCTTGCTGCATTTAGCGTAAGATGAACAAGTGTCGCAGCAAAGATCAGCAGCGGGAGTCAGATTTTATTCAAATGACGAGATTGAAGTGCTGACTGACAACACGACGCCGGAGGCTTTTCTGTCAAAGAACATATAAGAATATGTAAGCGCTGTCATCAAGAGCCAGTTACGTTTTATTATTCTTTTTGATCTAATTTTAAAAAGCCGATGCTTTGCCTTTTATTTAACATAAAAGTTTTTCGTTTCGCCTATTCCTTACTTACTCGTTTCTTATTTATTTAACATAAAAGGTTTTCGTTTCGTATTCCCGTTCTTCTTCAATTGTATTTTGCACAGGGTGTGCTGTGTTTCTTAATATAGGCAACTTATCTAACTTATCTAGTTTTTTTTATTTACTTTCTTATTTATTTTTTGCTTGACGTGGGTCCCGATTATTCCTTTTGTTAAAGGCAACCTTCTGACGTTTAGGCTTTTTACATTCGTTTTTTATTTTTTGCATTGTCTGTGCAGTGTTTATTCGTTTTGTAAGGTAAAATATAAGCAAATGTAC
This sequence comes from Barbatula barbatula, assembly GCF_947034865.1. NCBI lineage: Eukaryota > Metazoa > Chordata > Actinopteri > Cypriniformes > Nemacheilidae > Barbatula > Barbatula barbatula. The sequence goes on from NC_136767.1 coordinate 1,622,957, forward strand.
TTTTTTGTAGTTTTGTGTGTGTGTATTTGTGTGTTTTTACTAAGACCACCATCAATTCAAGCAATTGCCGTTCCCGAATTGCCGCTAATTCAAAACAAAGTAAAATGCGTTATGCGCACAGCTGCATCTTCGGCCACCCCACAGCAAACCCCTCACCCCCGGTGTCACCGGGTTACTACCGGTGTTTTTACCCGTCGATCAACCGGTGGGAAAATATCACCACCGCCACATCGATCAATAACGGATTTGTTTTAGCCAAACATAGGTTTGGATTACAGCTTGAAGCATTCAGGAGAAGCTTTTATCCAAACTTTCCAAAATAAATCAAAATGAAACAAAAGTGATTCATCCAACGTAGGAAACTGCAAAGATACAAAGTTAAAATATTTGTTATAGAAATTATGGAATTATGATACTAATGAAGAAATCATTCAAAAAAGCCTTAAAAGTAACCAGGATTACTGAACATGGATATTTGGCTTTAGTTCTCATAGCGATGATTCTTCTATGATGTAGTAATGATGGCCTGAGGGTGTTTTTATGTATCGCTGTGTCATATCCTGTCAGAAAATGGGAACGGGAATAACTCAGAAACAACTTTTGGCAGGGCTGTTGAAATAGTCAAGATAGCATGCTGGAACAAAAGGTCTGATTCATAACCTTATATAAGACACTGCCAGCAAAGACACAATGATTAAGGGATAAATGGACCAGTCTAAGCTGAAGAGCTGCAGAAATCCAACTTTCTGTTTCTGTCTGTCACACATGTGGACAGAAGAGGAGACGGTGAGCAAACAGAGACTTTTGCTGTGTCCAGCGTATCAGATTTTTCACTTGAGAAAAATATTCATGTGATCTCACTAAAGTTTCAGAAGAGATTTTAAAGCCCTGCACAGATACAGGCAGTTGAGGTAAAATCAGCTTCAAATTTTCTCTGATGATCTAAAAATACATCTCAATCCCGTAAATAATTATAACATCCTCTGAGGAGCTCATCCGACTATTTCCGAACCACTGTTTCCAAAACTTCTGTTATTCTCAATCCTCAGGACACTCAGAATGTCATAAATTCTGCTAAATAATTCTTCCCCGCTACATTATTAATATTATGTTTGCAAGCAAGCCAAATATGTCCTACAATTTATTCTCCATGTAGCCAACATAGTTTCCAAATGAACTCAACTAGCAACCCCTCAAGTGTCATGTGCTGGAGATATATGTACCTCATAATTTACACATCACTGCCAAAGAAGACAAGAGGATGGCATGGCCTGAAACCATCCCGCATCGAACATCCGAAGTTAATAACCTCTTTATTAACGTGTACTAGGGGCATTTTTTTTCGAGATGTTCAAAAAAAGCTTAATTTGCTGTCCTTGATGACGTCTATTATAAAAGCCTCTCTGTAATATTTCTCTGCGAGGTATAATTTGAGCGGCAGAGTGCTGTATCGACGGAAAGATTAACAGGCAGGACAGTTCTATGAAAAAAGCCATTTGCAGAGAACTTTTGAGCAAAAACACCAAGGAAATGTTTGAAGAGACAGTTCATCCGACCACTCACTCATTACTGAACCTTATCACCTACTCACATAAACCTGATTTTCATTCTTTTACAACCATGAGCTTTTGATCGTCGACATTGTTTTCCAAACACTAAAAGTGGTGACCGATGCCATCAGCCTCCGAAAACGATCAGAAGTAGAACAGATGCCTCACATGCTGTATTCCAAGTCTTGTGAATGCATATGTTGACTTTGTGTGAAGACACACCACAATTTATTGCCGACCATCTTCCCCTTCACTGCAGTTTACGGTTTGATTCTCACATCGTATGACTTCAAAAGACTTGAACGTAGCTCATGAGTCATATTTATGTCTCTCAGATTCAAATAAATATCATGGCTTTGGAACGACATGAGGGTGAGCAAATGATACTAGAATTTTCTTTTTTGAACTATCCTACAAGGATCAGTACGTGTGCTAAATGAATGGCACGTAGAGCAACTCAGAACATCTATTAGTTATCTATTTCCATAACTACAACAAAGTCAAATAGTAACGGTAATGATCTTTGATCTTTAATGTAAACATCGGTGCGTTCTTATTTGTGAAAAATGCGTCGATAGCATAACTTGTCCTTCTGTTGAACGAACGCTTTTGGCTTTTATCAAAGAGGGGGAGGAGCCCCTTAATGTCGATGCTTTGACCAAAGCTGTGCATTTAAAGGCACAAACTTTGCTCTTCTTTTTTAAAACACAATGAAGCCCGTTTGTTTGTTTAAAGTCACATACACACGCAGAGAGATTTGTTCATTCTATTGCAAATGTTTTTTTATATACCTACTGTTAAGCATTGATTAATGCACGTCTATGCATGTTCTCATGCCGAGGGGCCGGTTAGAGCCGTGCGTCTCCAGCAGGTAAACAGCCCCCCCCAACTCCAGATCTCCCTGGCATCCTGTTCCTCGCCTCCTCATTGTTCTCTTATGACTTCCTGTCATACCAAATCACACGCTCGCTAATGTAAACAACCCTGAGAGAAAATAAAGGCAAATGATAAAACAACGACGACAGCTAATATGTCAAATCCTGGCAATATCACATGGCGTCAGTTACACTGAAAAAAAAAGAAACAAACCATCGGCGTTATGGAACGATACTGTATCACATTGCAAAACAGATTAAATCAGACACGTCTGATGGTTTGGAATATCATCCGAGGGTAAAGGGCGTACGGTTGGTCCGTTCCAAAAGATTCTTTAAAGTGCAATGTGGTGCAACTTTACCCCGGAGACTTTTAAATCAGTCAGGAATGAAACATAAGTGCGTAAAGGAAAGGAGCGGAATGTAAAGCATCAGTTCGTTTCTTATCTTTTACGCCCAAAGAAAAAACTAAATGCAATCCACGATTTGTCGTCTGTCTGATATATAAGACAGCAGGAAAAATGATGTCATACACTTACAGATGTCAACCACATACGCTGTGCTGACAAAGACAAAAAGGGTTGATTGTGAGAGTAAATTATAGATCGAAGAAGGATTGAACACCAAATTATGTTTGGACGGGCCGGAGTGGTAAAATTAGCCTACAGAAAAATGGGCTTGATGAACTTGGATGAACGGTTCAATTCCATTGAAATAGCTGAATTGGTAGAGCATCGCATTAGCAGCGCAACAGTCAAGCACTCTTCATTTTAAACCCAGCCGTTGGGTTAAATTATCAAGAATATGATTATATTTGACCCAACAATGGGTCAAAACAACCGGCATCTTGGGTTGACCCATTGCTTGGTTGATGCGTTCAACTCCCAGGTAATACACCTACTGAAGTTACTCCTGTAACTTTAAATGCATATTGGATATAAATAGGATCTGGTTATTTATCCTGTCCTTGTTCTTCCGCAGATAGACTATGACCCTCGGGGAGAACATATCGTACATAAACAGACTACACGACACAGCGTCATGTGTCAATCAATGTCATACAGGATTCCATAAGGACGTGACATCCACACTTATTATAGAAAAGCAAGTGACGTTGTCTTTCTATTTTTCAATCCAAAATGCATTTGCAAAAAGTTTTACTGTTAATACGATCAAATTGCATTAATTGACAAATGCTCACGGGAAAACATATAGTTTTTGTGGAATACAAGCGTGTGTGTGGAAATTGGAATGAGTCATGACTCAATGAAGTTATTAAGAACAAAATGGAACAGGCCTACTGTCTACACCTTTAACATGTGCAATTACCAGCGCGGTGCAGAACCAGCGAGAGGCTGGAAATAGTACGGCTGACATAAAGTTCAGGGCTGCGGCAATGACGCATTTGTCTGTGTTTCTTTTACAGGGTAAAGTTCAAAGAAGACCCTCAAAGGTATGTGGCACATACGAATATAAAAAGCATGGAAGCGATTTTGATGTCATTATGGTTAATAGGTGGGTTGCAAATTGGTTTTTTCGATTTATAATAAAAATGCACTAAAATGTGAGGTTAAGGCGGAATGTACCAGAAGAAATATGTATATCTTGAATATATGCCGACCCGGTAAATGTTTACAATTGTTCCTCACTCTTAAAAAGGATATAAATGATAGATTTTCTTCGTGTCATGGAATTTTAACACATCATAAATCGTTTTGTGTTGATTTGGTGTTAAAGGCCCATTGAATGAAATTTACTGGCATCTAGTGGTGAGGTTTTGAATTGCAACCAACAGCTCACTTCCCCCTCCCATTTTAAGCACTACGGCGGCTGACACAGAACAAAGATGTCGTCGTTTTCACTTCTTTGCTGAAGGAGATTATGTATTTACAAAACACGCTCCGTAGTGCAGTTTGTCCATTTAGGTCTACAGTACGAATTCCGTGCGAGGGGACCCGCAGTGTATGATAGAAGTAGCTCATTCTAAGGTAATAAAAACATAACGCTTCATTATGTAAGGTCTCCTCTGAAGACATAGTTATGGATATTATATTGCATTTCTGTCAGTAGATCCTCCAAAAAATTACACATTGAACCTTTAAAGGCACTTATCAAATGTCTCAATTTCTAAAGTACCACGGATACATTAATTCGATGCAAACTCACAAACTAGAAACATACATTTACCTGTGTCTTTTTCTACCCCCATAGCATCGTGATCTGTATTTAAGAAGGAATGTTATTGTGTGCAACCGTTTACAATACACTCTATAGGCAATGACAAAGGGTTGATAATGAGAAACCTTTATCCAGATATTTGTATCTATAGACTGGAAGGTCCGGAAACAGAATTAAAACGAACTTCACGCAGGCTTCAACATTCTTCAACGTCAAGAAAAGTGATTTAACAAACACATGTGGTGGCACTGGCAGCCACTCTTTACTGCTGTTACGAGACTAAAGACACAACGCGCAAGTGTGTCTCCTGTCAACGGAGCTCACACGAGGGGTGAAGGGAATCACGCATGCATGCTCACAACAACCTGCGTGCACCAAAATACTCCCAACACACACAGGAAGAACGTAAATTGCAAGCCCTCCATTCTTTACACTTTAATACCCGGATAAGCGCTCAAAAACACATCTGCGCTAACTGGTTTCCTTTATTTACATACGTTAGGGGATGTAAATCACTCAGTGATGGGCATTTTGTCATTATTTATCCGACCTCGTGTCCCGTCAAGCCCGTACTTTCATACTTCCGCAGAACATAACAGATACATTTCTGAAGGACATCGAAGGTCAGTGAGTGCTGTCAGAACGATGTTGTAAAAGCATCATAGAAGCGGTTCATATGACTTCTGCATTGAATTCCAAGGTATAGAAGAGTGTTATGCGCACCCGCTCCAGCTTTCCTTGTTCTCAAGTCTTGATGCCAGATTTGTGGACAATACGTTGATTGTTAATAATAAATAATGTGGGTACATGCATGTGGTGAAGTGTTTCTTGAACTTTGTTATTTTCAAATATAAAGAAATTGTTCAACCACCGATTATCAAATATCTAAAATAAATCGAACAAAGATCCACTTGGGCAATTCTAAGACAAACCAGTGACTCAGAGGTACTGAACTTCCCTTCAAATCGCCGTCTTCTGCAGGGTGCAAATGAAATCCTTCTGTCCTGCAGGGTATAGGCGTAGCGCACAGCACCTGTCTGAGTATCAGATGAACAGTAGTTCGGGGCCTCATTGCCGTTTAATGAGATTTTTTTGCTGTATAATTTGCTGCTCTCATGAGAGAAGATATGCAAGATCGGTATCTGCATCAGATCTTATCTGAACTGCAGTCAGCCAGTAACATATCCTTCAAGCGTGTACAGTAAAAAGAGAGAAAAAGGCCCGCGAAGGGTCAAAAAGGAAGAACGGAGACACGGTGGCGTACTTAATAGACAGTATTTAACGTCGGCAGAGGTTTCAGTTACACTGCGTTCAGACTTGCACTTCCTAGAATGTCTCTGCAGTCCAGTAAAAAACACCCATGAAACAGATTAAAGTATTGCTGATTTTCTGAATCATGTGCGTAGACATTAACCGAACATACACATCAGACACAGAACCATCACTACAGAACGCAACAGAACTTTTTTTATGAAGAACAAGCTTAACGCAAGACTATTCTTATCCCAGGAGTGTTTGTTCTTTTAAGAAGAGCTAGTGTTTATTACAATTAAGGTCAATTTGAGGCCACCCGGTCGTTGTTTAGGTACCTGTAACCTTGTTAAGCGTTTTAAGAAAGTTACCCGGCTCGGCTCCTCCCGACCGCAGAGGTTGAAGAAAATGAAAGGATTGTACTCTTGCACCGAAAATTGCTATAGCTGAAGAAAACGGATTGCATGCGTTAACGTGTTTACAGCCGTAAAGAACAAATAATTGACTTCCGTTTGAGTAAACGTGACGCTATCGCAGTTTTTTTATCTGAGGGTGCACTTTTTGGAGAGGTAGATATGGAAAAGGCATTGGACATTCTTTTGATTCTTTAAATCCATTAAGTTAAAGTGAACTGGCGCGCATGGAGTCAAGTATAATCCCATTTACACCATTAAGTACCACCAAAAAATGACGGGACTGGACTGAGCCACAAAGCAGCTGCTGATGCCCTGATGTTTGTATTGTAACTGTAATGGGGAATTGATGATGTCGCAGGAAAAATAATCCAAAGGCTGTTGGTTCTTTTTTGCATTGTTTTATAATTAATGTTTACTATAATTAAGAAGAAAGAGAAGGAGAATTATTGTTGTTGCGATTATTATTATTATATATTAGTAGAATATAAATGATATTATCACCAGCACCCAAGCTGGCTTTTGTTTTTTTAATGTTTCCAAGTATTCATTTTGTGTTTATTTCCAGGTTCAAATAAAAAAAGATATATATAATATACCTGTATATATTTCCTAATTTTCATTGTAGTCCAAGACTTTTCGAGTCGACATTGCATACAAGAAATATCCTTACTCTGACTGTATGTAACCAAACATCCAAGGTCCATAGTGCAATGCGAAGAGTCGCTTTTTATCAAAGAAGCGTGCATGCAGTCCACAGAGCAAATGATTAACAGACACCCCTCTGCCAGCCCCACAAAACATCTTTCATCATCCTCGAACGCACTGAAGAGCAGATGCTTAAACTGCAACAGTTTGTAGAATAGTGAAACAAGAGAAGGCATAAACACACACTCCCTCTCCAGTGCACGACTGAATGTGTTTGTGTATTATCTGACACTTCAAGAGAACTTTCTCAAGTGCAATTTGGCCCCTGTCGCCAAGGGCCAATACTGCTTTTGATTCGCAGACAGACAGTGGCTGGAGGGTGTCTGCGAGACGCTGTCGCTCCAAGCAATTAACTTTCTCTTTAAAGCCACTCTTAAAAAACGGACAGCTGTGGACATTCGACAAAGGACCAATCACCTCTTCAGAAACACAAAACTGCTATGCCGTAAACCAAACTGGTTCTCTTTTTATTGGGGAGGTCCGGCATCCATACACCCCCCTCGCCGCTCCAGACTGAGCCTTTTTACAATGGGACCCTGTATTCCGTTATAAACGCTCATGGACTTGGGACGCTCCAGGGAAAGGTTGTGGTCCTCAAAGTGACCTACAGAGAGCGACCTTAAAAACAATTCCAGTAAACTTTACAGGAAACTACAACAGAGCTCAAAAACGTGTTTTTTACGTTATGGTTTTAACCACCATGATACATTTATAAACACAGTGATTGTAAAATGAATACAGTTGCGAGGCACTTTCCATGCATGTTTACACAGCATCCTCTCTACCATCAATTGAAACATGAGTTACTAGGTCCGTCTTTCCACTATGACTTTCCATCCAAGGAGACTTGAGCTTATTTCAGAGACAGTCAAGAAAATAAGACTTGGTGTATGTTCATTCCCAAGCACCAAGACAGATCTAAGTAAAATCTCAGCCGTTCCCAAAATGTTGTGCCCTTTGAAGTGGCCGTGAAAACTCTTGAAGTGTCCTGACATCGATCGGATAAAGTGAGACTTGCGCACAAGTTGCGCACTGTTTCATTAAAGGCATCCACACGTGCGCTATTTGCGCATAAATCACACAATCGTTCTCGAGACACTAAATATAATTATAATAATAGTGATAAACAGAGAAATAGGCTATATATAATGCCAGTCCTAAATATCATACTTATTATTTTGACTTTCGAAAAGTTTACTAGCTTATTTTTATTTCTTGTCCATTACCTAGGAATCAATTAAGGTCTTTATTTTGAGAAAAGCAAGTTCAATCTTTGCTAGACGCGCAAACCCGATGTAGGTATAGTTTCGTTTCGTTAACCACTTCTGAGCAAGAACTCACACATGCCTTCGCCTCGACATGACAACAACGTTAACTTGCGATGATAAAAACCACATTACCCGGAGCAAAACTCACCTAGAGACAAGAACGGTTTGGTTTCCATATCAGCGCATTCCAGCTTCGTATCTTCTAGATAATATAGTTTTTCCCAGTGGACACGCTGTAAGATCCAGTAGGAAACGCCGTAGCCTACCGACAAAACCCCGAGATCCGCTGTCAAAATCCACTTCATGCAACTAAACTGGCCACTTCAATCGGCTCCATCCAGTTCCCAACTCCGCGAGTGCGCTTCTGCGCGCATCAGCTATCAAGTACTACTGCCTCACCAAAGGGGCCCGACCTAGGGGGGCTCTCAACTGCAGCACTTTTGCAGCGACGCGTTGCAAGCTTTCTTCTTTACTGTGTGTTCACATAGAGCGCAAATGAGGCGTCAAAAACGCGCTATTCGCGAGTAGTTGGACGCTTGAACATTTCGTGTTTACTCGCTTCATTCGCGTCATTCGCTTCATTCGCGTCATTCGCGCTATTCGCGCGTGAAATTCGCGCTATTCGCGTCATTCGCGAGTGAAATTCGCTTCACGAAAATGTTTTTACAATTTACCGGATTCTCCGACCTCCTCACTCACTTTCTTCCAAGCAAGATCCTTTTTATTCCTATTTTTATGAACACGTATCATATAGCTCCGGGTGTCCGCACACTGAGATGAGCTTGTCCTCCATTTTTTATTTCTGCCTCTGCTCGCTACGTCGTCTACGTCACTACTAGAGCAGGCGCCTGATTGGTTAATTCGCGTCATTCGCGCCATTCGCGCTATTCGCGTCATTCGCGCCATTCGCGCTATTCGCGTCATTCGCGCCATTCGCGCTATTCGCGTCATTCGCGCTATTCGCGTCATTCGCGCTATTCGCGTCATTCGCGCCGCAAGCGCGTCTATCGCGTCTTTGCATTGACTTAACATGTAAATCACTCGCGCTTGACGCCTCATTCACGCTCTATGTGAACACACAGTTACGATGTGGCACTGTTGCCAAGACCCAAATAATGTTTATGGCAAAACAAAAGTGTGCTTTAAGTAGCATTCCAACTGTTGTTTTTAAATTTGTTTTAAAAGTCATGTTCACGAAAATCGTTTATTTTGGGTTAATTTGAGCTTTGAACAGAAGTTAAAAAACAATCCTGTTTAGTCACAAAGGTCCATTATATCCTGTCTGTGCAGGATGAAAAAATCCAAGCATTTATTTTCATTCAAAAATGTAATATGCCTGTTGTTTAAGGTGCGTGTGTGTGTCAGCACACTGCTGCTGTGTCCTCAAGGGATTTCATAATTCATTCATGTATGTGGCGCATTAAAGATCATTCATTAGCATCATGGAATGAATATGCATATCTTAAAATACATTTCTCTCAAGGGGAAATTAATTATTGTGTGGGACTGAAAGGCTTTCTAAGAGTTATATTCGAAATCCGTATACATTTCATTTCACGTACGATAAAACCGGACATCATGGCAGCATTAAAAAGTACTAATAAAGAGAAAGCATAATTGTAAAATATAAGAACAGCATCTTTAGGTAAATGGAAGATATGCTCAATTTTTATTCCAATGATAAAGGTCATATGATCTTTAACAAGATAACAATATTATTAAGGTTCATATAGTTAAGGTCTCCAATAATGCCTGCATTAAATCTCATTAAATTGAAATTTTAGAGGTCAAAAACATTTCAGTCCAATGCAGAGTTCTAGTACAATTTGGCTGCCCATTACAACAACTGCTGTAAAAATAGATGAGTGGGGAGTCATAGGTTACAATAACAGATGGTGAGATCAGAAGAACATAGTCACTTCTCAAAGCGTATACTACTCTGAGCCATTCTTGACTTTCCAAAAATGATTGCAATGCTCACAACAAAAGTGTCAAGTCAAGTAAATATTTTTTTACTTTTTGTAATATTCATTCTGATCAATTCCGTATGACATCTATCACATCACTTTGCAGCTCTTTCTAAATACACAATTTCATCTTAAATCCAATTTTTTTTCCCTTTATTTATTTTTCTCAAAGGTCGTTTTGTAATGCACAGGTTAACATACAGTAAGCAATTCTTGCTGCTCAAGAAAATGTCACCTAATGTCAAGGGGATGAAGTAAACACGATGTCCTCCTGCTTCTTCCTCTGTGTACGGCAAGACAACATTAAAGGCAAAGTTAACCCAAAAAATGAAAATGCTGTCATGATGTACTCGTCCTCTAGTTGTTCCAAATCTGTAACATTTGTAAACAGTTGCTAACATTCTTTCAAATAGAGGACAAAAATGACAAGAATTATAATTGAACATAATGGGGTGGTTTCCTTAACAGGGATTTTTAGACTAAAATAAATTGTATAGCTGTCTAAACTGAAAACATATCTTAAAATACATCAGTGCCCTGGTTTTGTTTCAGAATCTACACATGTAATGTTTTTTGTAATGTATGTTTAAAAAACTACTTAATGTCCTAAAGTAAGGCATAGTCCTGTTTTTATCCAACCTCTGGGAAACCGCCCCCTTATTCTATAATATTGTATGTTCGTCAAACCTTGTCCAGGTTACAGGTCTGCATTTTCTCAAAAATTCCTAACTGTTATAAACAGTTCTCATAGATTCTAGGCAGTTGCTGGCTGTCTTTTATTCACATTTTTTGCATTTGGCAAACACTAATCCAAGGTGACTCACGGTGCATTCAAGCTATATTATACATGTGCTGAACTGAACCCATGACCTTGGCGTTCATCACTACGCTCACTATCGAGTCCAACTTTTGTTTCGTTTTAAACATTCTCGACGATCTGAACTTGATTGATTAACATTTTCAAAGTTTTCAGAGATTCAAGAGAGTTTAAATCCTGTGTGTCAAACTTTTAATATTTTATTAAACACTACACATACAATTTAAGTTTTGTTCTAAAATGCATGGCTGAACAATTTGTATTTGTCTTCCAAACTGAATCACAAGAATCTTACATTTTGTGTCCAGTTCTTTTGACAGGTAGTGTGTAGTATGTTGATTTTGTAATTGCACTGAATAGGTCTGTAGGTACTCTCTAGAATTGGCTACCTACAGAGATGCACTTGCAGCGATGATGTGCCCAAATGCTCAGCTCGGCTGAAATGAGCCCTCCATACCCTTCAAAACAAGGAGCGATTCCATCAAACAGCGCTGTTATCTGAGTTTAGCGATAGGAAACCGAATTCCCTTCTTCTGTGTGACTTTCTTCAGAGAGACAAATTGAAATGCGTCTCGCTGAATGATCTCTTAAGGATCAACGCCAAGTGCAGGGGCTCAGAGGCTGCGGTGATTAATTGTGTCTCACTCTCTCTGTTGGTCAAGCGCTGTGGAGGAAAGAGAGGGGCAATCAGCCTCGTCATAAATCTCCACACTTCCTCCCACCATCACCGTTTCAAGAGAAATAACCCCCCAACCCCCCGTGCACAGCCCATTAAACGTGTTTGCCTCTGGACACAGACGCTCGCGCACGGACAATCCGCCGAGGTTCAACACAGCAGCAGGAAATCAGTCATTTTGTGTCTGATCAATAAATCCATCACACCGGAGAAAAAAAGTTTTACGAAGAAGGACGTGAAGGTGCCACAATAGAGGGCCAGCAGTTAAAGGGATATCAACATCACCCAAAAATTCTCACAAGTTTACTCACACTCATGCCAATCCAAACCTGTTTGACTATCTTTCTTCTCCAGAGGATATCTGGAGTAATGTATCAGTGGTTTTGTGTTCCTACAATGGAAATCAATGGGGCCAACATTGACTGGTTACCAGAATTCTTCAAATTTTCTTCTCAATAATATCAGCCCTGTCCCAGAGTATTTTAAGATTTGTGAGCCTCAGAATAGAGGAAACTTTTAAGCAAATAATGTCTTAAATTGAATCTGCGTTTTGGCATTTAAAGTCAAAGTATCCATTCCTCTAGCAGATTATTTTCAGATATTATCTTGAAATGTCATGCATATACAAAACCTACAAAGGATGAATATTTTCCAGCAGAGATTTGATGACTCTAATTAAATAAAAAAATACACTGTAATGAAATACATAAAAGTATCAAAGCCGCTCCGCTGTATGAACTTCAGTACGAGTTGAAAGATTTACTGCTGTGAATAATTAGTAAGTGAAGTGCGGCTGACTTCTCCACAGCCCTGGATACTTGGCACACTCTGTCTCTGTTTGCATCTCCACCAGTGTATCCAGATGGTCAACTCACTATGAACTCCCTGGGCTAGTTGCACCACGCAGCCTGCATATTATTTATCAATAACTGCGGCCCTATCATGAGCTGGGACACAGAGAGTGCTCAGCGGTTAGGAGACGGTAGGGTGCCAAACATGTAAACACACAACCACACAAGCAAGCGTGCACGAACGCGGACTGGCGCACACGCACACAACCGCATCCAACATCTGCTTTTCATTAGCATCCAGAGCACACGCACGCTCTCTCTCCCTCTCTGTGTGTGGGTCTCTCGCCCGCTCCTTCTCCCTCTCTATATATATACATTCACAACAACAGCCTGCTGTTGCTCAAAGCGCTGTCAACAGTTAGGACTTTCTCAAGACGTAAAAGGCAGAGAGAGAGAGAGAGAGAGAGAGAGAGAGAGAGAGAGAGAGGCAAACAAAAGGGCACCATATGGAGAGGGTGTTTAGAAAACCACCTGGCTCTATGATATGAGTGCCAAGTCTGTAATGTGAACGACCTGTTCTTAAATACTAAAATCACAGATGCGACCAGTGGGCGGAGCTAACCTACATTTACATTTACATTTATTCATTTGGCAGACGCTTTTATCCAAAGCGACTTACAAGTAGTTTTTATACAGTGACACATTACTGCAGAGCAATCAGGGGTAAGGTGCCTTGCTCAAGGGCCCTTCAGTCATGACCTGCTGGCACTGAGATTTGAACCGGCAACCTTCTGATCACAAGCCCAACGCTCTAACCATTAGGCCACAGCTGAACCTTAAACTCTGTAAACCAAATATAACATTCCGCGACACTTTAGAATCACCCTGAAGTAAAATCACAAGCGTGACAAAATGAAATATAATTTACATATTGTAATAAGTTCGTGTTAGTACCCAAACTTTGTACAGATTTCTAAATATGTTAATAAGTCATTTTTTGGAAAAGAATTTCGATTACTAACGAAATCCAAAAGCATGTATGACCTAATCTTCTCAAATACATCATGCTGTTTTGTAACTTAGTGCCACTTCCTTTTATTTAACTTTTTTAAAATAATGTAATGCCAATATTTGAATAATCGAAAAACGTAATTAATTTTATAGTTTAAGTACGCTAAACTAACCTTGACATCAAGCATGACAGCTTTACCAAGCCCCCTGCACATGTACAGCTGCTTACTGTATGTTGGCCGTCACAGTCTCCCCTGGCCGACCCCTAACTCAGAGTTTCTGCCATTTTGTAATAGTGTGGATGGGGCCACTGTCAGGCGAACTTCACTAGAGAGTAGGTCAGAGTCAGGTCAGCTCACAGGCACTCCACCATCATCAGGCCAAAAGTCTGGCGTAACCCCTCACCCTCGCATGCCCCCTTCAATGAGCATGCTCATTAGAGAGAATCGGAGCCATTTGGAGCTTAACAGTGGGCAATGCTGTTAAGCAATGCAATGCCATGAGAGGGTGGGTGTTAAGTATTTGCATAGATTTATTCATTTAGCTGAATTACAAATTAGGAAACGTCAGAAGGAGCCATAAATAAATGCAGATACGTGCTAGATGAAAACACCAGCTACGTTATCGAGAAATTACGACTGTGCTATTATCATTTACGGAAACGTTTAATAGGGGTCATGTGACAGAAGATGCACTGTACATAATGTGTACAAATATGGCACTATTGTATTAATCATAAAGATTTTCCAGATTTATTTTTTATTTAGAATTTGCATTGTGTTTAAAAATAAAAGTATCCATAAAATGATGGATTATTTAAATAATAATTGAATTAATGTTTTTATTTTGGTAGGAGGAACTTGACAATCTGAACTTAATTGACTAATATTTTCAATGTTTTCAAAGTTTTGTTTCCTGTAATGTCTTGTTTAAAAACTTTTATGGTATATTGTAAGATATTTGTTTCAAATATTACCATAGTGAAACATCAATATTGCACAGAAAGCCCATTTTTCTTTTTAAAGAACACAATCTGATGTTGCATTTAAAATTCTTGCCTCCGTTCCAGTTTCTCTGCGGCATTTTTTCACATCCCTTTCGCTGTGAGTGACATGCGGCATAACTGTTCAGATTCCTCAAAAACTACAAAAAAAAGAAATTAAATCAAATCCACATGACCTCCTTCACACGCACACCTTTTTTGCGTTATCCAATAAGGGCAGATAAAAGATGAGTACAGTTTTTTTCTGCACAGCCTCAAAGGTGATCTTTTTGGTCACAGATTTGCTGAAAACGGAATAAATAAACTGCACGATGCGAGCAGAAATCTCTCTCTTCGTCTCTCTTCCCCTCTTTGCACGCTTAAATGAAGTTTGCTGTGATAAATGATCACAGGCACAGATACTGTGATTATAACTTTGCCAGTTATCTCTGGGGATGCTCCCTTTCAAAGTCACCTTCCAAAAAACTGGAAATCACATCCTGAAAGCTTATTTCTTCCCGCTAACCAGTTTTTAATCAAAGGCTGATCATCCACTGTGGAAAACATGAGCAATAAAACCATATAAAGAGCTCAGCCGACATTCTCAATAAACAATATTTTCCACCGAAATGCATGTGGTGATGTGCTGCACCTTCATGAAAAGATCTGAAGTTTATAAAGAGAAATGAATAATGGTAGATTATTTATACTGTATTTCTGAGGGACAGAACAACACCAACTAACATATGTCAGTGAAATAAAATGTTGAAATCAAATCTTTGTCCCTGTATCTTGTTTCTCTAAATAGCTTTGCATAAGTTTGGATTTCTATTTGTGATATTTCCATTTGTGCAGCTCAACCTGTAACAGCATAAGGGAACGGTTTCCAACCCCATATACCAATAAATTTGCAACAACGAAAGCCCCGTAGTCATTTTTAATTGAAGCGTGACTATAAATATGAACTTAAAGGTATAAACAAAGCAAGAATTAGTACTTGCTTGTTTTTACTTCATTTCTGAAATGCAGTCTGTACATATGGACCATGCATGAATAGATAACCATACATAAAGCATAAATTAACCATCATTTCTGTTGTCTTTTCAGAAATAAAAATATACTTTTGACGGTCTCAATTATAAATGTATGTAATGAAACTATCGTCCCTTCTGCAGGAGACACAGATCAATAATGTCAGTGCAGGACTGCTGATATCACTAAGAATGGCAATTCTGCATCGCTTCATCTCAGACTATTCAGAATGATGACATAATCTCATTAGATCACACGATTTATGTGTATATGTAGAAATATGGTGAATGAATAAAATCACACTAATTTTATATAAGAGAATTGGACGTGTTTACTTAGCAAGCACATTTGTTGAGCTGTGATCCATACTACTGCACCAGTTGCCTATAGCGTTGTGTTAGACAAGCTTATTACATTAAAGGAAGGGTGTAAATGCTCTCAAATTTACTAACCATGATATCATCCCAGTTGTAGTCTGTATGACTGACGTTCTTCAGTTGCATGCTGACAACTTAAAATCTCATTGGTTCCCGTATGTCTTATAAGGAAACTGGTTATTAAGACATTTAAGACCACTGGGTGGCAGATGACCAATTAGAATCATGTATATTATAGAAAGATATTTATACATTTTTATTATTTACAAACGTTCCTCGCCGTGGAATTATTAGGTTGCATCTGCATTCTGAGCAGTTTTGAGATATTGCGCTTTAAAACGTTTGGATTCCATTTGACTCTGTCAGACTCTGACTCTGAAAAAGGCCCAACATGTACAAAACATAAAGAAAAACATCACATAATGTAAACAAGTTGTCACAGAATAAGACTATGTGACTAACTTAATTAGTATGACAATAGAAAAATATGTACACTCTATAAAAAAATCTAAAATCATGTTTTTCTTGTGTTTTATTGTATTAGCTGTACTTTTTGAGTTATTACCTATTTTAAAAAACACCTAATTTGATTGATAATACTTGGAAAGCATGATAATAACATGGTTTTAGGAGTTAGGTGTTTTTGCAAATGAACTCTTCGTCTATTTAATATTGTTAAGTGGAAATGTATTATTGCGTTTGTTTATTTTCTTTATAGTTACTGAGCAAACCGTATGCACAGGGACATTTTCTGTAAACTTAAAAAACTCTTTCCTTGTTCCCATTCTATCTAAATCTGTAGCATTCTTCGAATCCATTATTCTCTGGTTATTCTTACAAAATGTACATGAGGTACTGTAGTATTAGAGATCACACAACATTTCCTGAGGCAAAAAAAAAACCTTTTTCAAAAGTGTCCCCAGTGAAGTGCTGACGAGACATTGTCATTTGATCTTAATTCCACCCTGCCATACAATCCAGTAAATTACAATGACACAAGCCATTAGCCAGCACCTTCAACCTCCCAATCTCCTCTCCTGTTTCTACCACAGAAAGACTCAAGGTTTCTGTTTTTTCTTTGGTTCACAGCTCATATTACTGACCCGGAGGGGACACAGTCTTGATAGTCCTCATCCTAGAGGACAATATCACAACCGAAGGGGCAATTGTAAAAAAGAGAAAAAAGCCCAACATCCTGATTTTGCAAAAATAACACGTTTGATCGGGAAGAACTTTCCCAGTCCTTCTAATCCAACTGGGCATATAATCGTGCACAGAGACCCTTTCAAACCCTTTTCCTAATGCTGTCTTTCGATAAAGTCCAAAAGGAAGTACTTAGTCACTGGCTTTGGGCTAAAGGTGTAATGTCAAGCTCTTGGGGATTATTTGTGCAAATCCAGCAAATACCATAGACCTCGTATCATTCAAAACATCACAGAGGTTTCTCTCCTAGAGATGTGTACATTACAGAGACCAGACATCATGAGCATCCTATTGAGTTCCTCTGGTAATTACTTCCTGTATCAACAGCCTTAGGCCGGACTCAGACTAATACAAAACAGAGAACACGCTAACTGAGGATTTATTTAAAAGAGCACACTTTCATCAAAGGTCTGTTATGTAGATCCGAAGGATGGAAGAAAAAAATGAAAGGAAAAAAGAAAGAAAGAATGGTCCGACAGAAAGACAGACAGACAGACAGACAGAAAGGACGGACGGATAGACAGAAAGAAAGAAATACAACGAAAGAAAGAAAGAAAGGTCGGACTGACAGACAGACAGACAGACAGACAGACAGACGAAGAAAGAAAGAAAGAAAGAAAGAAAGAAAGAAAGAAAGAAAGAAAGAAAGAAAGAAAGAAAGAAAGAAAGAAAGAAAGAAAGAAAGAAAGAAAGAAAGAAAGAAAGAAAGAAAGAAAGAAAGAAAGAAAGAAAGAAAGAAAGAGAAAGACAGAAAGAAAGAAAGAAAGAAAGAAAGAAAGAAAGAAAGAAAGAAAGAAAGAAAAAAGAAAGGTCAGACAGGCAGACAGACAGACAGACAAAAAGAAAGAAAGAAAGAAAGGTCAGACAGACAGACAGACAAAAAGAAAGAAAGAAAGAAAGAAAGGTCAGACAGACAGACAGACAGACAAAAAGAAAGAAAGAAAGAAAGAAAGAAAGGTCAGACAGACAGACAGACAAAAAGAAAGAAAGAAAGAAAGAAAGAAAGAAAAAAGAAAGAAAGGTCAGACAGGCAGGCAGACAGACAGACAGACAGACAGAAAGAAGACCTGCAAACTCGGAAGAGGTGAAAAAGGTGACACCTTTACATGTCTTTTTGGCTGCACAAGTGATTCAAGTGCATCCCATGACACCTATGGAGGATAAAGTGAAAAACTGTAATTAAATACCTGCTCCAAGTGGTAATTAAACATGTAAAATGATGTTTATTTGTCTATGTTTTCTGAGAGGTGCACCTTCCTAAGTCTTTCCTTATACAAATGATGCATGTCCTTAGGAAGCAAAGTGGCAGTATCAGTCTTTTGTCTTTGTTATGTTATGACTTCGTTATGAATTTGCGCCACATGTCCTCCAGTCGCGTCTCTTAGCCCCGCCCCCTTATTCTCCAGTAATTCCCATCACATGCCCTGTGTTGTGTTCCTTGTAAATGTCCCTATTTAGTCTTGCCCCCTCGTGGGTATTTTTCTGTTTGCCCTTGCTGTTTTTGCCCCCTCATGGGTTTATGATTTAATGAAAGTCTTTGTTTGATTTCAACGCTGTCTGCACTTGGGTCCCATCCTTGAAATATCATGACACATGCAGGCTTAAGAAAATAAAATGCGGGACTGATGTTAAAAGAGTTATTAAGCGAGATAAAGGGCAGGACCTGATTGATGCCAGTTATCAGAGCTCAAAAAGAAAAAAGAGTTATTGAGAGCTTTCATAAAAAAGAAAGTTCAAAAAGCAGATACAATCGAATGCGTGATTCTAGTTGGCCCAGGGTCAAAAAAGACGAAATTATCAGAAAATTCGGCAGAAAAACGAAAAGACTAGTTTGCAAGAAAAAAAAAAACAGACAAACAAACAAACATGAGAGGAACAGAGAGAGAATCAGAAAAGAAAGAAAACAGACTGAAAGACTGACAGACAAAATGACAGAAAGAAATCAACAAACAGAAATTGTCAGACAGAGAGACAGAGAGAAAGAAAGGTGAACTTTCCTTTTGAATAACACAGCAGAGGTTATAACAATCCATCACCGATCATTAAATAATAACAAACAGCATCATTCATTATGTATGTATGTACTGTAGTGTAGTGTATATATATCAAGCTCTTGGTTCATTTCATCTCTGCAGTAGTTGTAATGTGTTTCCGGTATGCAGGCCTCTCTCTCTCTGCTACAGAATTGCATAACGCTCAGTGAACCTATAATGAACCCCGCAGAAATGACCTCAGAAAACAGATGCCTGACTCCTGCATGATCCCTCACTGTAATGCTCCAGGAACTGTAAAGCAGTGGAGTTACACTCGAGGAATCGCACAACTCACTCGTGCGCTATGTTCTAGCGTCGGCTGCTGAGCACGCCCCAGAGACAACTCACATGCAATATTTCAGACATCACTTCTCCAACAAGACGAGCACCCCTTCAATCCAATAACGTCAAGCTATATGAGCATAAAACTCACACAATCTCAATCTCATATTTGGCTGGTATGGGTTTTGCACACACTCAAGAGGAGGTTACACGAGGTTCTGCCATGTTGTGCCGTCATCGGTAAAGCTGCTCTGTCGTCCCACATTTTATAAACCATACGTACCAAACGGCAAATCTCTGTCAGATCTGTGGTAAAGGAGAGGACGCTCCTCTGTATGATCGGACCAATTCACGATACAATGAAACAATTGTTGTGCCCAGCGTACGTTCAAAGGAGAGGGTAATTGTGAACAGAAGAGAAGCGAAAGTTTAGCATCCGTCTGTTTGTTTATTGTTTATAGGGAAACTTCAAAATAGGATATGCACATCAACGCAGATGCCACTGCAACTACGCCCAAAATGCCATGGGTCTGACCAAAATACAAGTCAATACAAACCGACGCATTTTTGCGACATCAGTCAGATGCCATATTGAAAAATGCATTTGAGGGATAGACATAGCTACTGACCATTCACTGTACTGTTTGTGTTCTCATTTGGTGTTGACTGTTTAGTCAACAAAACACTGCAAATGCTTTACAAAAACCACCAATCAAAAAAAACATCAAGGATTAGAAATGTTGTGTCTCTCTATGGGTCACTTACATGAACTGAAAGAAAAATTAGAATTAAAGAAATTCAACCCTTGTTTAACAAACGTGCAAGAACTGTTTCCGTGAGGAAATTCCATGTGTTTTAAGTGAACAAAATATTTTTAGAGCGACATCATTTGGTAGAGAGAGAGTGAGCCAGAGGAACAGAGAACAAGTTCTTTTAACTCGAAACATTAATACTGTCCGCACGTCCGTTTATGGTTTTGCCCTACTTCAGTTCAGTTAGTTCAGTCAGCATTTTACATTTGATTCTTGTCTCATCAATAATGCACGCTGACTGTAAGTCAAAGACATCAGAGCAGAAAATCAACAAGCAGAAACGGGTAAAGGGAGGACATGGAACCTTTCTCAAACTGAGTCAAACATCACAAATGACATCTCATTATTGTATCGGTTAGGAATGAGAATGTATGGAGAGCAAATGTCCTCACGAGAACGTGAAACGGACGTTAAAAATAAATAAAATTAGACTTGGGAAGTGAAGTCAGACAATTTTTGTTACAAAATCTTTTTTCAAAATGTTGATCTTTTCCACCACAGAAAACTTGATTGTACAAAATTAAATATCGTTAATCCTTTTTAAAATGTGTTATCTGAAGATCAACTATTTTTCTGTGATGCATATCAACGGATACACAAATAAACAAAACTTGTGTAAGTCGAATTTACAGAAGTTTTTATGGATTTTTTCTGGGATGGACTAAGGGGAAATAAAGAAAGAGGTAATATCTTATGTCTCAAGTATATAATATTTAAATATACAGTTTTCACCAGATATTAATACAGTAAGTGTGTGTGGAGGGGGTGCTTGTGCGTCTTTGCGTGTGCATGTGTGGATGCTGACAACCGGACTGGGTTTGGTCACAGTGTTGGGACATACCGTGTTTAGTGTATTATACACACAAACAAATTACATGAGGAATTAATGTACTGTCCCACATTAGAAGCTGTAAAATCTAAATACTGTCAATAGTTTTTAATCAATTGGGTGAAATGTTTATTGTTTTATAATGTTTTCCAGCAAGAAAGCCATCCTGGACATTGTCTTATCTTAGCTATGATGAAATTTCCAGCTGCTGTAATTTACCATTCATTTATAGTTGCCAGAACACGCCGCTGGTGTGTGAGATTTATAACCAATGAGATAAAGCACAATGCATTAGGAGTGACATCATTCTGAATGAAACTGACAGAGATAAAAGAAACATTTACAGAAATGCTGGCTAATGGATAGTCATTTTCTAAATGATCAGATTTGTAATTTCAGTCTGCAGACAAAAGAAATCTTGAAAATGCATTGCATCATACACTATCGTTCAAAAGTTTAGGATGACTTATATTCATATCTTATTCGTATTTGTCAAAACAATTATGTGATGATGAGAATTATGTTCAAGAGAACAAAAAAAATTGAAACATTTTACTGTCTTCAACGTTTGCCCTGAATTTGCAGAATTGTCATTTTATCAGCCAGTTTCCTGAGCTCTGACCCTGAGATGCTTTTTAAACATCTTATAAGGTTTCCTCGTTCCTCGAAAACGTTCCAATGAAAGAAGTTCTGTTTTTTCACCCTTTTGAATCATTTCAAAAAAAGGGATGTGAATTTATATCAAATTATTTTTAAAATCACAAAATACATTTCAGTCAAGTGATCCAAAACGTTTGAACGGTAGTGTATAAGGGAGCTGTATACTGTAAAAACCCAAATATAATTGACTAGAGAGGGTCTTGGTACTTGGGTCACCATCTTAGCGACCCCCTAGCAACGAGCCAGAACACATGAATCCTAACAATGGTGGCAGGATTTGCAGGGAATTTGATAGACCGCTACAACGACATAATTGTAAGTAAGTAAAGTTTATTTATATAGCACATTTATCACAGCAAAGCTGACCAATGCGCTGAACAAAGTATTTTAAACATAAAATAAACAAAACAGATGATACAGTAAAACGATGGAACATAGATAAAATTCAATTTAAAATGCCTGGGAATAAAGATATGTTTTCAACTTCATTTTAAATGGTTGATTTAAATTGTTGATATCATCAATGACGTGAAAACGTATTCAATCACTGTTATCACCTGTAAGGTGCATGGGCCATGCTTTAGAAATAGTTTAAGTCAAGCATTTATCTTCATGACTCACCTTCAGTATGAAACAAATCCACTCAAAACTACCAACAAGATAACAGATTCAGAGGAATCAACATTTTAAATGAAATGGCACTTGGTCTTTAAATATTAACTCAACGTGCATGAACAAAAGCATAATGGAAGTTTTGCTCTTTCAGCGTCAAAGGGACGTGACCACAGAGTCTAAAATGCCACTACATAGCTTTAGAAGTTTGGCAGGAGGGCATAGCTTGCCTTTCTTATTTCACACACCGAGCCTCTTTACTGTCTCGTGAAATCTCTCTCTGCTAATTTCTGGATGAATCATGAGGTGAAGCACAAGATGAAACCCTTATTGCTTTGCTCTGTGGGAGAGATAGCTCTGTGCTTTCTCAAAGGCTGGATTACACAAATCAAAACAGAGACGTGAGCCACCGAGTATCCCATCCCCTTTATTTTCATTAGAGCTTTCACAATATGACAGGCCATCGCTCTTCAAATGCTCTCGGAATATTTGTCGCCTCTTCAAAGAAGGCTTATGAAGAATGGCCGTGCACGTGTTACAGATCCTAAAAAGAATTCATCTGAAAAAATAAAGTAGTCAGGAATGGTCAAGGATCTTATTAGGGTTTAGAGGAACGAGTACAAAAAACCCCTGACATCTCAGAAATGATGTCACAGATAAAATACAAATTCTCTTTAAAAAAGTCTCATTTACTTTCCATACAAAAAATGAGTTTCTTAACTTTTTTTATGTAGCCATGAGACTACAAAGGCTTTTTAACGGAAAAGAGTGGCATGGTTATCCGGTGTTTTGTTGATATATTTATGTACCTTATAGTCAATTGTGTTAATAAAACGCATATTGCAACCAGAAGGCAATACGTTTTTAAAGAAAGTTTTCTTTAGGATTGTATTTGGTTTTTGAAGAAAACATTGAGTTTAAGTTTGACATGTTTCTTAATACATTCCTTTGGTTTCAGAAAGAAGTCATAGGCATCTTAGATGGAATTATTTAGAGTAAATGAGATAACTTTTCACTTTTGAGTGAGCTATCGTGCCATTGCGAAACACTGCCATCTTCTGTACCTAGACGCACTAGACACGATTATCATATGGATGAAATAAGTCTGAAGTATGGCTCTTATAATGATTATCATTTGTGTGCAGGAATGAAGTTTTAATGTTAATATAGGCTACTTACATTTACAGCTTTTATCCAAAGTGACGCCTTACAAAGCATTCAAGCTGTACATTTGATCAGTATTTGGGTTTCCTGGGTGGGAATGAAACCGATGACCTGTGTTGCTAACATTATTGTCAATATATTGAGCTATGGGAACGCTGCTGGGGCTAGAAAAACCTGTAAGAATAGTACATCATAAACAAAATATGTAAACATTACCAAACTCTTAAACCATACGAACAAATGTTTGAAAATGAATCCGATGTTGCTTTTAGCGTTTGGCAATAGGTCCAAAGGTTTTTCAAGAAACATTATTGAAGTCACACTTGTCAATTAGATCAATTTAGAGATTTCTATCCTCTTACAAAAGTTTGTTCAAGTTTGTTATCTCCACATGCAATGCATTTGCTAAACAAAAGAAAAAAGGGGGGTCTGTATTCACTTGTTCTATAAGTCCACTCCTTAATGTCCTTTATGTCTTGCAATATGTAGAAAAGTAGTTGTGAAGTCACCCTTTGTACAGTAGCGTCAGAGCAAAAGTCAAGGAGCAGACAGGCAGCAGTGTGGCTGCTCGCCAGCGGGAGGCGCTGTTGCACAGATCCGATCCGCAGCAGTGGATCTTGACTCCCGGCAGCTCCTCCGTGTGGCAGTGTCGTGCTGTGGCACAGCCACTGGTCAACATGATTCCCAATGCAACTGGAGCAAACACAAATCACACATTAAATGCATTAGCTGATAGTTCTGATGTTGAAGTTTTTGGGTTAACATTCTTTTGGGTTAACATTCTAATATTCATTGAATGAAAACTGCAACTACAAGAAAAAGAAGATCTGGCAGTAGTCTGAAGAAAAGCTAGTAAGTGGCATTCACTCTTGCTCAGGGTTGAGTCATGTGATGGATTTGTGATGCACGCTGAGCTGGAGGAGGCCGGGCTGGCTCAAGTTGTGAAAGAGGATAACTCTGGAGGATTACGCCTGGCTGTTGATCTGAAGCGACAGAGGGAGAAATCCCTGATGATCGCTGTCTAAATGCTCTTATCAGCCTTATCAATCCACCGCGTCAGCCTGTCACCTACCTAGAACACTGCCTTTGTTTAGGAGCCATATGACAATGGTTTGCAGTCAAAATGGAGAGAATTGAATAATTTTGTCTCGTTTTCCAATGTAAGAGAATTTAAATTTGTTTATGCTTAAAACTAGAATAAGTATTAGTATAGGCATTCTTTTTCTCACCCATCAAACAGCTTTTTTTCAAGATTTCCTTAAAAGCACGACATCACTGACTTGTCTACAGATATCGATGAAGCATTAGACATCCAGACAATCTTACTCGGGAGGTATTGTCTCTTCTAGTAGATTTGGAGATGGAGGTGTTAAATGTAGAAGTTAATCAGATGGGGGGCAGGGAAGACCGTGATCACCACAAAGCCAGGAAGTCTTTTCCGAGGAGCGATCATCCACTTCTTAATGCTTCTCGTGCTGCCAAGGTGTGGTGTCGATTACACACACGAGAAGGATTAAGAAGTCACCCCGAGGTTCTGCAGCTCAGAGGATTTCTCTCTACATTTGATACCCTATATGTAACCCATGAACAACGGCGTACATAGTTTTTCACGATCATAGACATCAGGTACGCTAGCGGGTGTCGGCGGGTGATAGGTTACGTTCTCACCGCTCTCGGTCCTGATGCAGAAGCGATGCTTGAAGCCCTTGTGAGAGTGGGAGCAGGTGATGACTTCAGGGCTGGAGCAGCCTACGTCCACGTACCTCCGCTCATGCACGATGTTGCAGGCGTAACACTGCAGTGCTTCGGCTATAAAACACACAGAAATGCTTATCAGAGCTGTGGAGAACATGAGATGAAGAGGAATAGTCTGATGTCTATGCATAACCATTGCTATTGTCGGCGTCTCTATAGAAACGATTGATTTTATACAACATGTTAGCATTTTATCTTCAATTGCATTGAATTGAATTAATACTAAAACCGTAAAATAAAATAAAATAAATTATTTAGCGATCAATGTCATGTAAACAAACAGATCAGAGACCCAGATTCAAATATTGTGTCCCTTCGACAACTTTGCATCTCTTTCGCCCTAGGACTCGTGACTACCGCCATATTTGTATTTGCATATTTGCGTGAACTATTCCTTAAATATCAAATATTGTTTGACTCATTGCATCTTTAAAGACTGGTCTCATAACAATGCTTTGGAACTGCAGTGCTTCCCATTTGTCTCAGGCATTGCAAAAAAGGGATTTCAAGAGTAAACAGTCTGCCGTAATCCTAAAAGAGCCGAGTTTATATTGAGTGTACACTCCTCTTCTTCTACCGTACGTTTCTTCATCTGACTGTGGCTGCAGACGAAGCAGGTTTTAGGTTGTAGTGACTGAGATTGAATTTATCCTGGAGGTTTAAAGTCAGTCAGCCATGTGCTCAGAACCCTGCTGTTGATACACATGCTTTCATCCGTGCTGTGCCCGTGGCTACTCCATGACAGGTTGTTATTAGGCTAATGTGGCGTTCCCAGTTGGTAATGGTGTGCGTGAAGGGCACTACATTAAACATTATTAATGAAACTTCGACCAAAAACATATATCATTTACATTGAGAGGGAAAGACATTCACTTGCATGCATTATCGATGCGATTCAGTCCAGCACCCTTCTTAATGATTTGTGCCTCGATGATATCCAGAAGAAATCGGCACAATATGTATTTGCTTTCGACAGGTTATTGGCTTTTTCTCGTCTATGGTCATTTCTGGTTTGATGAGGGGATGGTCTCCTTGGCCTTTTTAAAAGGCAGAGTTCATTCGGTGGCGATGGTTGGCTTTACATAACCTTCTCACTGGAATGTGTTTGGACAGAAATGTTGTATTTGCATGAGAGATTAGATCTAAATGAGGCTAGTGAGCTTTGGGAGGAAGCAGCGCTGGCAAACAAAGACTTTTGAATTCATTACTGTCATACAGCTCTGATATTTTGGGCATAAGGCTTTGCCTCCAAGTGGGACACAAGCGAATCACAGAAGTGTGTTTGCTTGATTTAAAGAATTTATATAGTGAACACGATGGACACTCATCTTACGTTTTGTGAAAATGAAAGTCGCTGATCAAAAACAAACCAGATTTACATAGGCCTTCCTATGAAAATGAAAAATCACAATGGGTTTGAGAAAATCACATTGAGTTCAAATGAAACTTTTCTCTTTAGAAAAAAACCAAGAAATCTCACAACTGTCGCCATTAGAAATTCAGAAGAGATCTCAACAATGTCGCAAACTGAACTAAACAAAATTAAAGATGTCAATATGAACTCGTCGTATTTTCCCAAATCCAGATCATTGCACCTCTACAATCTACATTCATTTTACACCTCCATACACTTTTTTTATTCAGCTATGAAAGGTCAACGTCTGAGCAAAAAAAATACACCCCTGGGTTCATAGGCAAAAGGAATCAAGTACAAATGAACATCACCATTAGACATTCACTCTTTCCAATACACACACACGTTCAAGAATGATTGACAGACAAACACACACCTACCTTGAGAGAGGAATATTGTTAGCACTATCAAAATAAAATAACAGAGTCCATATCCACGCCGCGGGCGAGTCATGGGTACAGCTGGGGGAACAGTCACCCGGGACACAGCGACGAAAGGGCTGGTGGTGAGAGTAATCCTCATGGGAGCTTTACTCTCTCTATCGTTCAGTAAAAAAACAACATACACAAACTCGAAAGGAAAAGAGGAGGGGCATACAATTGAAAAAACTAAAAGCAATGAAAAGCATCAATGGTATATTGAAGACAGGCTTACTTGCATGTCTTCATTATAAAATGCAGTTATACTGCATGTGTCTTGTTTTCAGCATCCTTCCTAAGCCACCAGAGAGGGAGAGAGAAAGAGAGAAAGAGTCTTCAGTCACTGATGGAAGCTGGCGGTCCGTCTGAGACCCCTCAGCTGGATCAGAGGTAATTTGCTCACTGGTAATCCCAAAGCCCCGGATAAACACTTTCACAGCCAGTTTTCTCTAACAGTACTCACACGAGCCGTGTATCTGAGACCTCGTGCCATATTCCGTTCAATGAAACTTAAAGAAGTGAATCCTCACTTGGGAAGTGATGTTTATCGAGGGAGCGGCTGGGTTTCGGAATACAGGAAGCGCTTGCTGTGCTTTGAATGACCTGAAAACATTTCTTTGACCTTTTTAGATATGTCTTCTCTTTTCTTATGTCGCTCTTCTCTCTACTTAACACTGGCCGTCATGAGAGAGAGAGAGAGAGAGAGAGAGAGTAGAGGTGCCTGGCATGTGTGATTTGTATCAGGTCTAAATGGGGAAGTGATGGGGATGGTATTAATCTTCACGTGAATTAACACATTACGGCAAAATGCGGGCGTGCAATTTCTTTAAAATAGTAATCACACAGTTAAACTATATTTTTTCAGAGAAATTCTTTGTGGCTTTCCTGTGCAAATGTTGTGGTTGTCAGGGCTTTAAATGGTTTTAATCCATGTTTAATCCTAGCAGAGGATCTCAACCTTTCTACTTCAAGGACCCTTCCCATAATTCAAAAGAATATCTGAAGCCCCCCCCCCCCCCATTCACAATTTCAATCAACATTTTAAAGCTTGACATACACCACCGGTCAAAAGTTTATGAACACTTCAGTGAGATGTTTCTCATTATTTTAAAAACGTTGGATCAGAAGCTGTTATCTTAAATGTATAAAATTGGTTTCGCAGACAATACAGTTATTTTGCAAAAATGTATGTTTTTGTTTCTCAAAAAGAACAGCAAATAAGAACTGTGAATGCTAATTGAAACAATGAGTTGCGATATACTTGCCTTAGTTTTATTTTATCATTTTGAAGAGTTTAGTCATATTCTAAATTGTGAATAAGTAAATGAGTAAGTTTTCAAAAACTTTTGACTGGTAGAAAGACATGTTTTGTATTAAAACACAGAAACGAACACTTTACAATTGGGTTGCATTTGTTGACATATAAAATGCATTAGCTAACATGAACTAACAATAAGCTTCAGGGTTTTCAGCATTTATACATTTTTGTTCATGTTAGTTAAGGGCAATACGGTCGTTGTGCATTAATTCATGTTCAAAGTAAAAAAACTGTATTAGTAAAAGCTAATATTAACATGAACTAAAATGAATAAAAGCTGTTGAAACATTGTTTATTGTTACAGTTCAGGTTGAATAATGCATTGCTAATATTAACTAATATTAACCAATGGATCCCTATTGTAATGTGTCAGAGAAATATCTTGGTTTTTAGACATCTTTGACTGGACACTTTTGGCCCACGTTAATAGTGTGATTTTGGACCATTCGACGGTCTGAGTTTACCTGGTTACATCATTTTAGGTCATCTTGGAAGTAGTGTGCCACATGGTTCCTTGGACATCGCAAGTTGCATGCACAAATTTGTGGTCTATGTCGTGAGTACTGCTCAATATAAGCTAAAAAGTCTGTCCCAAACTGCAGTATAGTCAATCTTACAAATTTGCTTATTTGCTCAGTGACCTAATAAAACGGTTTACATTATATGATTTCATATGAGATTTCATTTTACAACACAATTTTCTGTTTCAAAATGTTAATTTCACACTCATACTATATGTAAATCCAAAAACTGAAGGTGCCGCATTTTTTCGCTTAAATGTGGCATAAACATCTCACTGAATCTCTTAAATGCAAATTACGGATTCCTGCCTGCGGCACAAAGATAAAGAGAGTGTGAATACAGACTGAACACATCATTTCCTAACACCCACTGTGTTTGGCATGATCCCGAACTGCATTTTGTGCACAAAAGATGAACCTTGCAGATGATGAACGGTTTCCCAAGTACCTCCTGGTTCACTTATGGGTTGCACATAATTGCTCATAATGGCTTTGCATGCATGAAAATTCTCGTCTTTCAGGACAGGAGATGAGGGATTGACAGATATGTACTGGATTATGAATCTCGTACAGTCGTGAAGACAAAGCACCAATTCAAAGAGTGAAAAACATTGAACGAAGTCTTTAAAAGGCAAACTGAACTATCACTTCTGCCTTTCAGATGCTAATGAGAGATGTGTGTGGCTTTAACCGATCATCAGGTGTGTAGTGCGTCACAGTATCATTAAGCTCAAAAATCCCCTTTAGAAATAATTTTGCATCAGAAGAATATGCGGAACATCCGATTTATTTTCACGTGAGCTTTGATGTTCTCACATTAGACTGGCAGGAATTTGTAAGAGATTATATTTGTTCACAAATCAGACGGTATTGTTGGAAAATTGTCCAGTTGGCATACGATCATTGTGCTATGTGTTAACCTTGAACTAGATGAGTCTATTGATTTCAAATGATAGCAAATTATTAAAATACTGTCATATTTCTGCATTACGGAGTACACTTCAGTGCATTGAATACATGATGCACTTACAATGAAACAGTCCGCTTGAAGTCTAATCTAAGTCAGAATGAAGTCAGAATCTAAAAAGCACAAAACAAATCAGATTGTTTTTTGTACGGTAGATTCTCTCTCCAAAAACAATAACTGCCCCGGGGTGAATCTACTTCTGAACTATTGTGACTCAGCCTGCAGTACAGCTCTGCCTGTTCACTTTCATATAGCTCAAAATCAACTCAGTCCTCACTCGGAATTCATGACGCTGAACATCAACGCCGTCGCTCACCATGCAGTTTACTTTGACATATTATGATGAATCGACAAGGATTTGAAATATCCTGTGTATCCAAAGAACTGCAAGCGTGATTTTCGACATCACTGGGACATGCAAAAAGAAGAATCGTACATAAATCATCTCAAATACAGGAAACCTGAACTTTATCATCACGATACAAGATGAAACCCCTTTCAATGCTTTCTGCAATTATAACAGTTTGTATGGATGATAGAAGAGCTAATATTGAAAGAAATCATTAAATGTTATTCATTTCATTAAAGGGATAGTCGGCCCAAAAATGAATGAAAAGTAGTTTCAAACCAGTTTACATTTCTCTGTTCTATCAATGAAAGAAAGTTATTTAGAAGAATGTTATCCACTGAGATCTCTTGGATAGTCAAAAAATGGACTAAGTTCTTCAAAATATTTTATTTTGTGTTTAAGAGAACAAAAAACATGCAATATTTTTTCTGCAATGGTTCATCTATGGTGCCCCAAAAATCACAGTTTTTCCAAATATTTCCATTTTTGGGTGGACTATCTCTTCAAGGAACAATGACGACTAAAGTTGAAGACTTGTGTTCATGAGGCTTATATGACAATGCGAGACCACAACTTGGAGACCTTTTAAAAGTGAACCATAATATAAAGTTGGCGCTGTTTGGGTATAATCTGATTTGAGAAAGCATTTCATTTGTGCTCTAAGAGTCACAAGCTTACAGTAAGCCTAACAGTGCAAACTAGTCGTATATAGTGCATGCCTATAAGCAGCTAATGGCTTTCTTAAATCCAGACACCCGAGGACGTGTAAAACAATCAGGGCATGAGCATAAGATGTTGCGTTATTGCACTGCGTGTCCACTAGAGGTCAGAGTGGGATGCACAAGCACTGCACCAGAGCTTAAAGATAACAATGCCTGGTCCTTTTTTAAATGACCTTAAGTAAATACATTCTCTCTTTCAACTAACCACATCAAGGCATTGCTGCAAAAGATGCATGTGATTCAGGGGCATTTTCCCATGCAGGGATTGGTTTAACCAGGATGAGGATTTAGTTAAATTAATACATTTAATTCATTTTATAAACACGCCTTGTTACTTGGGTGCTTCTTGAGACGAAACAATGGCACTCATGTATTTTAAGAAATGTGAGTGCAAGCTGCTCAGTGCACAATGTAATATCGTGTGCAGGGTAAAATGTCATACTGTGATGCATATACAGATACTTCAGTCCTTCACTCCTCCAGCTATCCTTCTACACCAGCAGTGAGGTTAGAGATATAATTTACTGTGGACAATAAGCACCTGTGAGCCCAAGTGCAGTATCAAATTTGACCAGCAGATGGACTGATTCCTCCATCCTATTCGAGCAACAATTTACTGTGGGACAAAATTTAAAACAATTGTAATATATGTATATATAAAGTGCCCTTTTAAAAAAAAGACGTATTATACTTTAAATACTGCATCATACTTTTGTCTATGGGAGATTAATGTCAACTGTATTCGTTTTCCTTTGTAAACTGTGTGTCTCTGGTGCAATCACAGAGTTGTTGTGTTTGTTTGGGCATAAGCTTTTAATGAAATTTGGCATTTCAAATCTGGCGCTAAAACCACAAGACTTATCCCAAACCACAACAAACCAAAGGCAGCAGACAGGGAAAGTCCTTTACACCCCCCCCAAAAAACCCATGCCAAACTATACTGTAATGACATAGTGTTATGCTTATAAGAGCATTTTTAGCTCTTTATTGAAAATTCGTGGCTAATATTAAATGTCCCGATGAAGGCTTTTGAAACCATAGTGTGTAGAGGTCATGGTGTCAGACTCAAACCTTGACCTCTTCAAGTCCCAGTTTACTAAGTGGTCATCATACCTGGTAAGGTCTTGTATATTTCATGTATATTTTAGAAAAAGTTCAGAAAACAGGGAAGGACTGAAAACTAAAAAAAAAGGGATCAAGATCATTTTTCTACAATGTGCTAATGTTCAAATTATTACAATGTTTATTTTAGCATTATTGTTGAATAGGTGTGTGGGACAGCTTAATGTCTAATAAAGGCATTAAGCA
Source organism: Barbatula barbatula (assembly GCF_947034865.1). Taxonomy (NCBI): domain Eukaryota; kingdom Metazoa; phylum Chordata; class Actinopteri; order Cypriniformes; family Nemacheilidae; genus Barbatula; species Barbatula barbatula. The sequence continues at coordinate 1,655,221 of NC_136767.1, forward strand.
TGGCTGAAACGTTACTGAAATGTTAATAAAATAATGAATATTAAAAAAGTTTAAGATGGCAAAAACATAAATAAATATTATGTGACCCAAACTTTACTTCCAGTAGATCTCCACAAAGAATCAATAACTATTGAGTAGTTTTAATTGTATTGAATACAATTAATATATAATGAAATGTTAACATAAATTAAATCTAAAATAAATTGTTATATTAAAACCAAGGCCGGCCGCCTGTGTCCGGTGAAACAGTCCATGCGTCTTACATTTTCGCTACTTTGATTTTTGACTGCACTTCTCCGTCAGAAGCGCTTTTTAGACTTTCAATGAAATTTAGCAAGAACAGTATCATCCATTTTGCATCTTTAGCACAAATCATACAAAATAAAAGAACTTAAATGGCTGGTCCAACAAATCCTCTATAAAAATGATATATTTTAATCTCCTCAACAAATCATCTGTGCTATGTTGACACTTGCTGACACCACATCTTAAGTATGAATGGAATATTTCTATGTATTTTTTTAACAAGTAGAATTCTGTCAAATGAAGTTTTATTAAATAAGCTTTTCAAATCAGCCAAACGTCACTACGGAGGACCACAGACATCAACCTCTAGTTTACGTCGGTTTGACACTAACTGAAAAACAGATGGATTTGGACAACACATTTCGCGAATTATTTGCGAACCTTTAAATGAAAATATATCATTGGGATGTAAACCAAATGCACTTCTTTTACATCCTGTGCTTTTAGTAAACATCTCAGCCCTGGCGTTTAGTGGTTTGTGTCATTTTAGCAAATGCATATGAATGGAAAATCAGCTTTCACCTCCTTTGCCTCAAACACTATTATTTATGTAATTGTGCATCGTGTATTGATTTAAAGAAACCAATAGCAAGCACAGATTCGGAATACAGAATGACTTTCATGGTTTCAAGTTAAAGGTTCGATACATTCTATCTCAGAGATGAAACTACATACTGAGAAATGTGCTATTTTACATGTTGTGCATGCAGCCGTCATTTCTAATACAACATTTTCTGTCCGTGCAGCTGGTTGGCTACTGACCCGGTAGGTTTGTTTGACAAAAGAAGACTGCAGACAGTTTTATTAACTTTACTTTGAACAGCACTGTGTAAACTGTGATATTGCTTTTATAGTTGACATCATTTTAAAGACGCATGAGAAATTGAAGATTTGACTTTTGCAGATTGAAGATCTTGGTGCCTCGGTGGAAGCTGACAATAGTTGAGATATTGTTGAGAGAAACATCTGATTACTGGGGTTCTTTTGTCATGAATCACTGAAAGGAAACCCAAAGGACATTTTTTAGAGATGCATCAGGCAATTATCAGTATCGGTCGATATATCCTGTCAATCAAAAGAGGGAAAATGTCATTCATTTATGCTCTGTATACAGAAAATGTTAAGAAACATCACTAGTTTGGTGTTCATATTTAATAGTCATTTTATGAATTAATGACGTAGAAATATGAATTTAATCGCTCCAAATAGCAGTGTCAATGGAGACAGTATTGTACCTTATTCATTAAGGTATCAACTTTCTACTAAAATTGCTTAGAATAATTTAAACAGAAACAAATGAGACAATTGTTAAAACCTACGAAGAGTGTGAAGGTCAAATCTAGATTTGAGTTCATATTGAGATCTTCAGTAATATTGACTTTTGATCACAGACTTGACAAATCTGAGCTCAGTTTGTGACATTGTAGAGATCGCTTCTAAAACTTATGGAGACATATCAGGAGAAATATCTGAGACGCAGGAAATTTTCCTTTTGCAATCCTTTTAATCTCAGTTGAATCTGAAAGTTTGCATTGTGGATATGACAGCCGGTGACAGAGTTCATCGGTTGTGCTTTTCGCAATTCTCTGATTTTAAAGCAACCTACAGTTCAGGGTGCTAATTGCTGGAGGCAGTTATAGTCTTGTAGCATTACTGAAAATCAATATCGGTCACCAGAGAGAAAGAGAGAGAGAGAGAGAGAGAGAGAGAGAGAGAGAGAACAAGGTCTAAAAAAAGCTTTGAAATAAATGACCTGCTGAGTCTCCTCACATCTAACTCTACGTCACCATGTCACCTTCTGATCATCTCACCCATGCAGGAAAATACAATCCTATCACTAACAGCTGCATTGAAATGAGGTTTCAATTCCTCAGACAGGTTAAAATCTCCATCAGCAAGTGCCCATGTCTTCCATCGCTGTAATCCTCGTTTAGTAAATGACCCTGAACGGCTAACAGAGAAAAGAGGAAAATCAATATGTTTGAGCACCTTCAGAAAGCCTCTAAACTGCAAGATGAGAAAGGAAACACAAAGGTTGCGAGAGGCATTTGAAAAGGAGACTTTGAAGAACCCCGTGCAGTGAGATGCGGATATCCGACGGGTCTTTTCATCTCATCCCTCTTATTTTGCTCCAGGTTCCCGTGTCAACAAGCTTGCCCCCCCTGTCCCCCCCTAAATCTGAAATTGTATTACATCAAACCAAACAATTTTGGTTGGCAAATAAATGAACAGGAAACATACATTTGAGTTTACAGTAACTTGTTTTTGTAGCTTATTAATAAATAATCCGTAGTGTGCCCCCTAAAAGCACAAGTTCCCCTGCCTGTCCCCCCCAGTTACTGTAGTCTAGAACCGCCACTGGCTACAGCATCCAGAGCAGCCGAATCACATTTCAGAACCGAATCCCAAGCCAAACGCAGTGGCCAACCTTATTAGCTGTTCCCACATCAGTGAAGCTGACAGTTACAGCCTCTGTTGTCCTATTAGCCGACTCTAAATCCTGTTTATCCCGAGTTCATCCCAAACATCAGATGTTTTACGATTTCTGCGCCACCTAAACTAAACTATAAATCTGAAGCTATGAAAGCTTTAGTGTCCGACTGCGCCGTTGTACCAACAACATATCGGTTCATTTTTCTGGTTATGATGTACAATTATTGGAGTGGGGTAACAGGGCTGACAGCTTGCCGTGAAATGTTATTCTGCGTTTTAGATGTGAATTAGTACAGCAGAATCGATGCATATCATCAGCCAGCAGACGTCTCAGCTGCGCTCCGTGAGATGTTTTTCCTTGGAACGCTATTCATTATGCATCCTCAGTCAACAGCAAGGGCCATCAAGCATTTTCAAATGCTAATTGTTGCGGTCGGTTCCAGCGAGTCTGTTCAGCGCGACAGGAAGAGATGGAGCTGCTTCAAATGAATACATTTATTTTATTGGCTTTTTTGTGATAGTTCACCTTTTCATTGGCTGGAATTATAAGGTTGTGAAATGCAAAACATACCAAATAATACTACAAAATGGGAAAAAATCTGTCTCGGTACAGCAAATATATCACAGCATTCATCAAACTGCCCCTTTTAGAGTTGTAAACGCTGTTTAATTGAGTATTTTACGAAAGAATCTATTTTGGGAGGTTTAAGAAGAGTTTTCTTTCGTCTGTCCCCGTTTTAAAAAACAAAACATCCATGCAGCCTCCGCGGTGAATTTCTAAACAGCACAAATAAATGTTCACACACAATGTTGATTAGATCTCACTTTGGCTCAGAGAAAAGAGAGCAACGCTCATGAGGATGAAGAGAGATCAGTTGGATCATGTTGCTATGACAACGGGGGGAGTGTCAGGTGGGAGAGTGATTAAGGGGATGTGCCACATTTAGAGATTGCTCGACGTACACGGGAGACATGAGGGAAGGAAAAAATAATTGTCCATTAAGGTGCTGGTCCAGACAGGCAACAGGACCACCGATCTTCATCATAAACACCCGCTCATATCTATTTCTTATTCATTTTTGCACCTTTAGCTTCATGTAGAACACAAAAACAATGGGAGTGGGGGGTGGTAGTACTTAAGACACATGCGCAAGACTCCATAATCGGACAATTTATGTACATTTCATTTTATACTATGATTCAGTGTAATCTGGGAGGATCAGATTTGTATAGGTCTCTGTATTTCTGTTAAAATATCTATACACTGCTGTTTCAAGATACATTTCCTTGAGAAGCAAAATGACTTAAGATAATATTTGTATCTTCGTTTCACTTTTTTTATTTAAGATTAGATTTAAAGTAATTTTTCTTACTCCATTGGCAGATAATAAAATGGAGAGATCTAGATTATATTTAGATGCAGATTAAATTCTAGATTACATTTTTTTATTTAAAAATAGATTTAATGTTATTTTCCTTACCATATTGGCAGATATTTTTTGTTTCTTGATTTCCAATGTTTTTTATATGTGCACGGGAAAACAAAATAAAAGTTTTTGCCGTGTAGCCAATGCTTTAAGAAGTTGTTATGTCTTTTCTAAGGCCTCTAGACGTTGTTTGTGCTTTTCTGCAGGTTCATAATTTAAGCACGACTTTTGGACCGCTGCGAGCTTAAAAACAAACACGTACACCCACTCTACTACCACCCATACAGAAACCATCTGCTAACATAGTGTGGAATAGGAAAAAGTGTAACGCACACAGGCCAAGTAACAGGGTTTTCCTTCCATAGAAACATACTGTCTAAGTCAAATCCTTCAGTTATTATATAACGTTTCTCAAAGTAAGACTACAAGGACAATTTCAAGACAACAGATTCAATATCTGCGCTTGACATTTTAGTAAAAGGAAGCCAGAACGTTAATAATATTAGGCTATAAGCAATAATCATGCAGACAGACCTACCAGTTCTAGTCTGATCTGACAACAATTCTTGACTGTTTTATGAAGTAGCTAAATTGTTCAAATCATACAAAAATGTACAATTAAAAAATGTAATAATGAAGCCCCACCCTAAACCTATAGTCTCGAGCATCTATCACAGCATTGGCCAAGGGACGTCCAACAGGGTGTTTGACAGACATGTAAAGCAGCCAATCACAATTCACTTTGTTCAGCATCATGTTTAGGGGCATAAAAATGTAATGTTGATGTTCCCACAATAACAGACCAATATGCAACAAGTCAGTCATTTATTCATGAATGTTTACAACACCAATACAGAATCAGACTCAAAAATGACTTGTTATCAAAGCACCTAACACATTTTTGGAAACTTATAAAGGATTGAAGAATTTCAAATCATATAACAAATACAGATTATTTTGTGGACATGATTCTGCTAAAAACAGGAAGCTGTTGTTTGACTTTTGTTGTGGTTAAATTTGTATCTTGGGGAAGGGTCCCTCCCACAATTCTAACCCCTTGTAAAAGCTTTTTAAAGTCTTACCATTAGACCTGTGATGTGGTGCGTAGACAACCAATCCTAGCCAAATTTTAGATGTATCAAATTCTGTAACAAGAATCCTTAACAGGGAACTAGAGAATAACAAATCTGCGCTGATGGAAAATATAATGAGAGGATAAGCTAATTTTAACAAGACATTTGGTAGAAAAAAAACTCTGAAACACACTTTTCTCATCAGTCCCTATTGAAACCAGGCAGGGAAGGATCTCAACATTTCAAGGATCTAAGAAGTCAGAGGTTTGTGATGTCATAATATTAATAATCATTTGAAAAAATTATTTATATAAAGCCTTTCAATTGAAGAGTACACCAATATTTCGAACAGTCGTTGAAGGCATACTCAAATCAACATCCAAATCTACCAGTTGACCAGTAAGTTTAGAAGTTTTGTAGTTCTTTAGTACCAGATAAATGTAAATTGGTTTGCCTCCAACCAAAGCTTGAGTTCCTAAATGCAGGATGATGGTGGAGAAAACACAGAGGTGGAAGGAGTTGTCCGCATAGCAATTAAAATTAAGCCTGTGGCATTTGGTTATCTGACCAACTGGAAGCAAATAAATAGTGAAAAGATGAGGGACCAGGACCGATCCCTGAGGGACACCGGAATTGTTGTATTTGATGGATGATTTGTGTATCTGGTATGGGACAAATTGCATTCTGAGAAAAACCAATTAAAGGGCAGTGCCAGTAATTCCAATTGCTGACAGCCGTGAGAGTAGTATCTCATGACAGACAGTGTCAAAGGCTAAGCTGAGGTCTTACAGGAGAAGAGTGATAAAAATACCAGAATCTGCGGCTAGGAGAAGATCATTGAGAACCTTAACCAGTGCTGTTTCAGTGCTGTGTAGCGGACGAAAACCAGACTGAAAGGGTTCATAAAGGTCTTGTGCGGGTAAGCAAGCCTGTAACTGGGTGGCTAGAACTTTTTCTAATATCTTAGAAAAGATAGTTTTGAAATAGGCCTTTAGCTACTGGGAAGAAGGATCAAGGCTTTGTTTTTTTATCACCAGGGTTACAGCAAGTTGCTGATTGTTACGGGCCAGCAGATGCATGTGATCTCAGAATTTAGACCTGCCGGCCGAGCAGGTGACACACATTATGTTCATGGAGGTGCCTTCCATTTCAATCTGCTTTTGATGTAACGCAGCTGGCAGCTGGTTCTGGCTTGAAACACGGCCGCGTTCCATTATACATGAGCGGAACGCATTAACACTATGAACAATGACAGCTAAATCCATAATAGAGCGTGTGGAACTAGAACTGTACATTAATGATCAGGCTTTAACTCAAAGCTTACCAGTCGTCTGAGAACCTTGCAGTAATTCTCAGCATTTTGAAATGGATGAATTAAATGCAGCGAGAAAGAAAGACAGTTTTGTGAATATGTTTAATGTACCCGTCACTCAAAAAGGCATATCATTTAATTCTAAAACATTGAACATTGGACATTGTATTAATAATTGAACTAGAAACATGTATACTTCTATAGCTTTTCAGCAATATCCTAGTTACTCTTATACCTGAATGAAAACAAAAAGACTAGGGCACCTTCAAAGACGACATTTAGATCTTACGTTCTTTCTATTTTAAGGGACCGGCTTATCATGAAAGCTCTGCCAATTATATTGAAAGCTCTGGCTGTATGACCCAAAGCACTCTGACACCCATCCAGGTCAGTCTGGGGCTTTGAACAGAGTATTGAACAGGACATGTTGTTTACACTTGATTTGTAAGAGAATTGCAAGCGAAAGCATCTCGCCCTTCATTCTGCAATCTATTAACAGAACACAAATCTGTTTAATAGAAATTGAGCTTTCTGTTCAGAAATTCAAAAGCAAGATAATTATATTGCAATTGCAAGGCACCTTACGATGGACAATTTACCTTTCTATTGTCCGTATTTAAAAGAAAGGTACAGAATACGCTACATTATATAGTTATTAGTTTTGATATTCTCAAATATATTGAATAAAGAGTAAATTAAGAGTTTGTTTTCAAATGAGATGACTCTGTTTAAAACATCAAAATCATGTTTTTTATTATGTCATAATGTTGTGGCTGGAATGCACTGATTTTTCTTAAACTAGACATCATACACTTGCAAAGTTTTTGAAAGTTTCAGAAAGAAACACACTAACTGATCAAATCTGCAGTCCAGACTGAAAATCTGTGCAAAATCTGAACAAAAGTCTTGAAGTGCATTTTAGCCTTAGCTGTATTCTTTTTAGCTATGGCTTTAAAGGTTCTTATAACAAGTGAATGATTTACAGCGTGAGGTGAATGTGTAAAATGTCACGTGTGTTTAATTCACCTTGCTAAAATGCCATTCTCCAACATAGCTCCGAAACTGCAAATTGTGTTATTTTAATTGCGTTTCATGCTGAGACAAAAACGAAAAACTGGTCGAAAGTCTTTGTTCTCTGAAACTACGTTTGCACTTTTAAAGTGTTGACAGCTCAAGGCATTCTGTAACCGCACTCATGGGGAATGTCAGACTCACTAACACAATGTTGTATGATCAATCCTAACCACACCAAGTCTCTACAGTAAAATCGAATCTGAACGCAGTTTAATAAATACAGCTTTGTGTGCGTTTTAACCTTTCTTTGATCCATGTTCGAGTCCATAAAGGCTGACGTATTATGGCTGTTTTCCTCTGTATCAGTTTTATGCCTCTCAGCTATGTTTCTATTAGACTCCTGTGAAATGATGGGAGGTCTGTTCCTCTGCTGGCGGGTTTAGCTTGTTCAACAGCTTCCAGGCTTTAATGCGCTCCAGTGAGCCGCTTCTTATGATAAACTGACAGGCTTGTTCACACCCTAGACTGTCTAAAAACAGAGTAGCTATGAACGTAAATTCACGAATTAACGTGAGATTAAACGCATTCCATCATCAGCCACCTAAACCTATCCGTGACGTTTACTGATGTGTTGATAAACAAAATGCATCCATTACCAATGTAACACCTGTGCAGTTTCACAGGAAATGCAGTTCACAGTTCTAGAGCTTTTCAATCTATTACATGCCACGGACACCTGGTCATCCTTATGTGATTTAAAAGACATCTATCTTTCATAAACACCTCATTTATACACTAAAACTAGCACATGGCAAGTCAGAATCAAAACAAAGCCATGTCTTTCTCACACAAAACCTAAGGCTATGCTATGACTCCGCTGCAAGACCAAGAATAACCATGACATGATAGCGGAATCGTTTCGTTATTTATTGCTGTTAATTGCATAATTTGTATTTATTGTTTGTTTATTTTCATTATTGTTTATTATAGATTTTTATTTATTTTTTATGTTTTTTTCCTAAGGAAAACTACAATGTGTATAATTTGTTTATTATTTATTCAGTTTTTGCATCATTAGCATGTAAATTTTAAATATTTGTTTACATAATTTTGATTTATTTACTTTAAAACAATCATAGTTACTTAACAGACTAAAAACTAACTCTCACTATATTGTTATTGTTATATTTTTATGTATTATTTTCTTTTACATTTTTGTAAAGACCTTTATTACAGTTCTTTAACAGGTTTTCACACTTAATTTTGTCACGGATCTCGGGGAGAGAGCTCAGGGGAGAACCCAAACGCAGGCAGCCACAGGGGTGAAGGGGTTAACAAGGACTTTAATAATAAAACAGGAACAAAACAGAGTACACAATAAACTGAGGACTAACACTTGACAAGAACTTTGACTACAAAAACCACCTAGACTAACAGAACACTCACACTGACTAGACCATAATAATAGTCACTCCACGACATGGCATAAAGCATGAAAGCATGAACCAAGTACAACAAACCAGCACAAGACAATAGACAAGAGGGTATTAAATAGGGAGACTAACAAAGGAGATAATGATGGGCAGGTGTGGGTAATGCGACACAGAAGGAAAGCTATACTAGGAACGAGAGGGGCGGGGCCAAATGACGAGACAGGAGAGAACGCATATTATGTCCTGATTGACCATATGTGCCTCTCCACATAAAACACGTGGGTCTGTCATGATTCTGCCCCTAGACCAGAAAATCAAGACAAGAGCAGGCAGAATCATGACAATTTTTAGACTTTCTTGTGTAAAAATAGCAAACGATCAAAGATTAAATACATTTTTGCTATTTTTGCTAGATTCTAACTTTTGTAACTATTGTAGCTTTGTAATTGTTATACTTTATTCTCATCTAGTTTTCGTTATTATTGTGAACATTTTAAATTATTATTCAGACGTTTCTGTAAAAAAATGCATGAAAAAAGTGGATGGCAAAACATGCATTTTAGTCTGCGAGGTAATACATTTGATGCTCATGGAAAAATCAGCTTTATCGCTATGGGAGATGTTTTATGCTCTTCGGCCATGTGTCTCCATCCCCTCGGCAGCAGTGCACTGTGGGTAAGGAACCGTATCGAAGGTGCTAGTTTGGTTACTGGATGAGAGAGAGGCAGATGGTCCACACCGTCAGATCTGGTCCGTCATCCACCTCTTCTTGGCAGCAAACCTGACAGACTATGACTCAAGTCGTAGGCTTTTGGAATTGTGTGTTCTCAGTTAACTGAGAGTTTCAATGACTTATTTAGATTTGCAATTAAAATTGGAGATCCTGTGAATGAGCAGTCACCACGAAGAACCCTGGACACATCTGAGAGGCCTGTTAGTTCACTTTAATGTAACGACTTCTTATTATTCCTGACAAGCTAAAGCCTGAACACACGGAGATGTCCTCAGCCCTGTCTTTTACTCTCCCTGAGGATTGGTTTAATAGAGGCAAAGGTCTTTTTAAAGATTGTTGCAGAGCCTTTTACTACAAAGAAAAGGACACTGCACTGTTGGAAATCACATAATGGCTGAATGGAAGTAGCCGTCTAAAAGTGACATAAAAAAGTTCATATTTAGTTTCTTTGTATACTTCAAATGTTCTGAGGTATTCTTTCAACTACCTGTAATTTACAGCTTATACATTGAGATTTATAACACACCGTCTACGCCCACATAAAGTCCTCGAAGGCCATTATCTGAAACCCGTAAGAGATCACAGATGAGATATCTTTATTATCTCAGTTGTTTCTCTACTAAGACACCAATGAGATTAAACAGAGAACACATGGAAATGTTTGCTTATTTCAGATATTTTTCTACTGAGAAAAAGAGGGCAGAAATCTCACAAATGTCTCCATTAGACTTTCAGAGAGCTCAAGAAACTGAGATCGAAAATTTCCTTGAGACTAAATATGAAATGATTGATCTACAAAGACAATGCCAAATTGTTGTAGGCAGGTGAATTAACTGAATAGGTGCAAAAATAATCCACTTGATCATAGAGAGATACACATTAAAATCGATTGAAGGAAAAATGAAAGATCGGAGGAAATTTAGCAAGAATTCAAATTCAACAGCGGCGCAGTTTTCAAAGGACAAGCAATGCACATCACGCATTGAATGCCTTTCTGACGCAGGGAAAAGGGTGTCAAGAATGTGTTCACATGACAAAGGCTGACAAACTAACAAGATTCTTCAAATCTCGTATCAAAAAAACTTCTTTTGATGTTAGCATGAGACAATCTGAGACAAGTTCACTGCACATAACAAGCAAGTCTTTGTGTGATGTTATTGATAATTGGATTTTGAAACCGTGTAGAACACAGACAAACACTGCGTCTGAAACCGCATACTGTGACAGTACGTGCTGAATTTGAATCGCATCCTACCTACCCGTATGAGTGGGAGCAGTATGAATGCTTTTAGGACATACTGCGTCCGCCATGTTTTATGGTCATGTGACCCATGCTCTTTGACCTATGACGTATTAACAACAACCTATGTGTGAGCGTTGATAAAAACTGAATTTATTCATGAGAAATGCATTTATTGACTCTAATGTTTATTTGATTTCCTTTTCAAATTTGACCGTTGCTCAGCTCCAGTGGCATCCTGGGATGGAGAAGTGTCCATCCGATCTACACTCTCAACTGAAGTAGTAGACCATCCAGGTATTTCTCGCCTACTGTTTTCTTGCATACTGAGGTTTCTGACATACTATATACGACTCATACTCATTTTCGCCTACTATATGGAAGTGGACGATTTCGGATGCAACGAAAGTCAAACATTCTTTAGGTTACGTTGCTCGTTATTGTAATTTTCCCAAGCAGTATACTTAATAACTACACACTGAGCTTTAACCATCATAGTCATGCACATAGAAACTATGCATCACCAAGCAATCACAAGAACATTTTGCCCTTTCCAACAACTGAACGTAGGAATACAATCTGGTGTCAAAATGACTTTATATTTTTTTGTGTTTTAGATTCTACATTAAAGGCTTGGTTGCTTTCTATTAAACGTCTTTCAGAGAGAGGGTTCTTAGTGTTTCAGAGAGAGGGTGATACTGTAAAACAGAGACCAAGCGTTGTTGAGAGCGAGCGAGATAATAAGAAGTCTCTTTGATGCTTGTCACAGCATGATTTTAATTCACACTTCCATTTTCGAGCGAAGCCAGTGGACAGCTGTTGTTGCAGAATAAAAACTGTACAATTTTATGTCCTTCATGAGAATATGGGAAGACTGTCTAAGATCCCCAACCCCGTCATCGTGTCATCATTTTGAACTCGAGCGAGACACTCGGCCGGAGGTTGTTCAGTTGAACCGTCGCTCTTTGATGCAAAACGTTGACAAGTAACCAAGCGACAGAGAAAAAAAATTCGATTATGTAACCCTGCACTTATCTCTGAATGTTATAAGATAAGCATGAAAAGATGCAGGAAATTGACGGCGCAATGAGTAATCTACAAGTCCAGCTTCAGGTCCCTCTTTATTCAGCTTTCCCCATCGGAAAGCACAGACATATGGTTTTGTTTTATGAAAGAAAAACTCAGAGGATTTTGCCATCGTTTAAGACAGATGCAAAGGCATTAGGAAAAAGCATAGTGTATTTCAACGGGTCTGAAAATCAAAACGAACGAGACGAACTGAAAAGTGGGACACCTCCCCAAGCTTGTCTGGAATCTCCCAAAGGGCTTCATTTTGTGTAAGCGTGAGGTTCAATTTATGCACTCGTTTATAAACCTGGTGCAAGTGTTCGCAATGGATAAATCATTTTCCAGCCTCTAAAACACAGTAATATCCTAAATATGAGAGAGCACATTTGTCTCATCGGGTAATTTTGGTGCCATGCCCTACTATTATTAGATGAAAACAAGACTTATTCCATCTTATATTTTTTAATGGCCGGCTCCACAAATAGAACAATGTTCTCTGACTTCTCCGTTCTCCCCCCTACGATAATAAGCTCAGGTTCATGGCGGTTGACTTTCCTTCTGGATCATGAATACTGACAGGTAACGGTTGGCAGGACTTTGCGTCAGAGATATTAGTGAGCAGAACTAAAGCCCTAAGGGAGATGTGTGACACATGTCCTATATTCCACTTGTTCTTCTTCAAACCTTTTTTTCACCCATTGCTGACTGCACTGAAAACAGAGAAAATTAGAATGTATGAAGCGGAGAAAGAGAGCAGCTGTTGGTGAATATTAGAAAGACAAAGGGGTGGTGATGGATTATCATCATGCCACAAAACCTCTTGCAGCATGGGAGTGATGGATGTTGTCCTGCTAGAACACAAGAGTCTACCCGAATAACACACTAGGTCTGACAAATGCAGACATGGTCAGGACAAGCCAGAGCTTGCTGTTTAGGTGCATTAAGCCAAAAGAACATTTCAGTCCGTTGTGGTTACATGCACTGTGGTGTGTGTTAAACACGATATTTTTTATGTTTGTCTGCCCTAAATATTTATAATCAAAGATAAATATAACAATCAAAGTGCTAAAGAGATCCATTTTTTGAAGAAGAGCAAAAAACCTTTCAGTCAATTCAATTTCTTTCACTTTTTCATAGTCTGAAAAAATAAATCCACTGTGGATGTTCCAGTTCCTTATAGAATCAGACAGAGATCAGAACCTTTTTCGGAACATTGACTTTTGAGAGTGTGGGTGTTGCTTCGTGCGATAAAACATTTATAAATTAGCCTGGAAATGTATTTGTTCAATATTATCATAAATCTATCAAAGTTTGTCTTAAAGTTCAAACTAAATTTGTTTGCACATGTACTTCTGCAACAGCAGGTGTTCACTCGACCTTTAAAGCAGAGAGACTGTTGTGCTTCTTTATAGACGGTGTGGTGATGACATTTACCCCATTGCTATTTTACTTGAGTCAATTACTGCCAGTAAACACAGAATTATTCAACCTTGACTATGCGATTTAAGTTTATATTGCTAACATTAAGCTGTCAAAACAAGGCAATGTTTTGTTTCAAAATATTTTTTTAGTTTTATGTTTCTTTGCATACATGGAAATGCATTACGTTGTGTTCAATGAAGCATAGCTCACATAAAAATAAATATACTGTACTTTAGTATTTAATCTGAATTAAATCCTAAAAACCATTTTGACGAAGAAGGCTATACTAAATGATTTACCACATCAAAAATGTTCATTTGAAAGGTGAACTCTTCTTTTAATACACCATACATTAGTATGTAGGCTACATTCCGCACAACGCACTACCATCCAAAATATTATAACGTACTACAGCAAAATAAAACAACATTTTGTGACCCCGGCTCAGCTGAGCCTTTTTCTCATCTTCTAAAGGAGGACGCAGTTTCCATGGCAACCCGACTCCTTTGGTCATCTTTTAATTTAGCCCTCACACCTTTGCTGTGAACTGAGCTGTTTCACACTCGGACCGACTGCAACTGTCCGACAGCGATAATATATTATCACACACGCACTCCCGCGTCGTTCACGCGGTTTAAATTTCCCACGCCAGTCCGCGTGTCACATCCGGTTCAGCACCATCGCTTGGCCCCGCATCTCGAATTTCCTGCCCACACCTTCTCTGGTGTCTTACCCAGCCAAGTTTCTGTAGAGATGAAGTAGCCTAATAATTGCTTTCCTCGCTCATCCCTACATTCTCGATCGGACCCGCGGTCGTCAAGCATGCGAACGAGGATGCAATAAATATGCAAAAAGGCGGTCCTGCAAACCAGCTCTCGTTTTTCCTATTATTTCGGTGCTGAATTTCACATCGCATCTTATTTTAAGCGGAGTATCGCGATAGAGAGACGGACAGCCGAGGAGAAGCAGATCTGCATGTGATATCTCTGGACCAGGTGGCATCGGAGGCAGAAGATGCAGCCTGCAAGCAAGCTCTTGAGTCTTACCCTCCTTGTACTGATGGGCACTGAACTCACCCAAGTAGGTTTACAAACGCCATTTGCAGCGCACATCACGGGCTAGTGAGCCCGATAAACACAAAATAAGACGGATTCGTGTATTATCATAAATGGGAAGATTCATCTTTGGGATGGAGCATCCTAATTCGCCTGATCCGAGTTCAGATGAAAATTCACAGCGGGGTTTCTCGTATCTAAACCTTTTTAGGCACATGCACGGTTAACCATTTAATACCAACTTTAACGTGAAGCTTTGAAACGATGCACGGTTATAACTGTATATGGTTTCAGAGTAATTATCAGATTAATATTCGAAGACAAATTCAGATTGGTGGGGAGATCTCTAACTGTTTTATGTCGTTGTGAGGGTATTAGAACACATGGGCTTGTGCAGTATATTCTCATTATCCGCATACTGGTTGTCTCTGACACTCCACAATGGCAAAACAGCAGATGAATTGCTTTCTCCTCACTCAACATTGAAGCTTTCTCTTCTGCGCTTTGGGCTTTGTCCTCCTCACACCACTAGATAGTAAATGCATTTTGATGAGTGACTTTTTCCTTGGTGCTCTTCTGTACATCCTTATAGAAAATGTTTTGCCTCCGGTTATTAAAACTTATTTCACTGTAGATTTTAAGGCTTGACAATGCGAAAATAACTTTATGCACAAAACTGGTTTGCGTTGTGCAAGAAATTACAAGTTGCAGTACTAACAGGATTAGTAACATTCTTATTATATGCACGAGTAACAAACTGTTCTTCGAATGTTAAGTTCTTTAAACAGTTGTGATTTACTGGATGTTTCCTGGGAATTCATCAATCCAATGAAACACAAGTGACTTGGTTCATGACTTGCAATTCAAATGAAGAATAACTACAAACATGAGATCCTTAAAATGTTCATATTGTAGCAGTGAACAATGTGTTTCAAGATACATTTCAATACGTGCCGGCTAACCATTTGAGTTGAAAACACCATATCATGTATCTTGAAAAAATATTTCAGACAATTATGGTCATATTAGACTAGTTGCATATAGGGTTAAAATGATATATACAGCATTTATACGTAAGAAAATGTAATTCAGGGAAATATGTATGTGTGTATTAGTTCAGCTGAGAATAAGTGTCGCCAAAATTTCAACAAACAAAAAATGGCAAGTAAATAACAGAAAAGGGACAGTTTTAAAAGGTGAGTTGACTATGAGTGTCCTCACCATTTTATAAGAAATGCCATGGTAAATGTAAATTATATATTGGCCTAATATACGTATTCTTAATCATATAATTATATGTAGGCCTATATATAATGTTTTTGTCCAACAAGACTGATGAGACCTCTGCGAGAGACAAATGTCAAAGAACGCAACCTGCACTGCCCTCTATTGGCCAAATATATCACGACTACTAGACAAGGGCCATTGATCACACATCGTAGTAAAATGCGCCCTTATCTAAAAAGACTCACAAAAATCAGCACAGAGAACCACAAAACATCGGTGTACGATGCAGATATACGATTCATTGCTTTAATCTGGCACTAGATACAATTGTATTGTTTTTTAAATGTAACAATAAAGCAACAAAGGCAACACATGATATGCGTACCATACATTGCATACTATGCAGCAAGAATTACTATGATATTACAGAGATCCATAACCGTCAGCCGCGTTGAAAAAGTCAACATTATATTTAGAATATAGGCTATATTTATATTATAAAAAGTCAAAGAGAGGCAGATAATATTACATCAACCTCTATATGAGAGCAGATGTGCAAAATAGTTTTGCATTACGCGATGACATCCAATGGTTATTTTAACCTGAAACCCTTCTGCGAGGCTATTTAATAACTTTTTCTACAGTTTAGTGATTTTGCATGTTCGTGCTACGAGCGCCCGGAGGAGGTTTGCGATCTATATGAATATTTCACCAGCGCACTGGTGGGAGGGGCACGGACCCAATGAGATGAGATGGTGTGCAGAATGTACCGTCATTGTTCGAGCGGAGAGAGAAGACAGAGCTACACTCCTCCGATAAACCACCGAGCTTGTGTAATGTAAAGTTCATTATAGGATAGTGCGCGTAAAAATGCCCGCGATCAACTCGTTTGCGATGGGCGCTGATGGGAAGCGCATCACCTCATCCAGGAGCGCGGCGGGCGAGCGCAGTTGTGGGCTGGGATGTTTATAATGAAGGTTACTGCGAAAAAGAGCAGAGATGTCGGTGCCTTTACTGAAAATTGGAGTGGTGCTCAGCACGATGGCGATGATCACCAACTGGATGTCGCAGACTTTGCCCTCTCTAGTGGGTCTGAATAACACCAAATTAAGCGTGGCACCTCCGGGTGTGCCGGACCGGAGCACCGGCGTGAGTTTGAATTATTCTCCTCCTTTGTGTTTTCTATATTATGTGTGATATGGAAAAAACATTAAGTTACTATAAACATTACTAATAAACAACCTTTCCGTAGATTCAAGTGTCAATTTTTTATGTTACCGTGGTACAGTCATTTTGTAGCTCTGCCATTGCAATACGGTTTTGAATGTGTCGCACCGGTAACATGGTGTCTTTAGAATTACCATGTTAATCCCATGACACAAGAATATGCAAAACAGGTAACACCATGGAATATATATACATAGTAAACATCAATGTATATGTTTCTGTTGTGCAATGATGCGCAGTTTTCTCATATTTAGTGTTATTTAGATACTTCCACAGCAGGGAAACAAAACTATATTTCATTAACGTTACATTGACTTCAACATCAGGGAACATACAAACTTATAACACATAACCTGAATCCTGTCTGTGTCTGGAATTTGGCAAAAAAGTTATGAATTATATTAATATTAAAGAACAACTAAAGGGAGAACCAGAAGTGGGAACGTCAGGTAGTGTGATTCATTTTCAATGATTTTCAATACTATGCATCACGTCCAACAAACAAAATCTTTAGCTCCTCAGTGAAAAGGGGCAAAATGTGTCTCAGTAGGAGATCATTGACTGTTGAATTTGTTTGGAGCAAAAATTTTCTTTTCTTTTACTTTTTTGCAATCCCTTTGTATTTTTATAATTTGCTTTCACTAGGTTGATATTGAGTTTAAGATCTGTCCAAAACAAAAAGGTCAGATTTTGATTATAATCTGAATTCTGCATTATAGCGGCACCAGATTTGCGAACACATTCTTCAGATTGAATAAAAAGCGCGTTCGGCCATCACTTGTTATGAATATGGATTATTCATTAGATTACTCAGGATTAGGGCTAGGCATACGGAAGCCCTCACTCTCCCACGTGGCTCTTTTATGTAAAGCCACTGGGTCACAAAACCCCCTTTGATAAAAGAGCATTTCACGTCAAAGCACCAAGTATAAAAATCTATAAAAATGGTATGGCCGTACATGACCGCTAATACACGGCTCAGCTCCAAATAGACTGAGAGAAAAGACTATACTGTATAATGTCAAGGGAGGTAACCTTCTCAAAAAGCATACACTTCACAAGACAATTGTCACAATTCCTTCGAACAATATATTTTCTTTGGTCTTCAGTCGCTGACCTTTCTTCTCTTTGTTCTGCCCCCTGCCCAGGTGCTGCCCGCTAACCCCGAGGACTCATGGCAGGTGTACAGTTCAGCGCAAGACAGCGAGGGCAGGTGTGTGTGCACTGTCGTGGCCCCTCAGCAGACCATGTGCTCGCGCGACGCCAGGACAAAACAACTGAGACAGCTCCTGGAAAAAGTACTCACACACACACACACACATACCCACACAAAGACACGACAAAAGAATAAACGCATCGCTGAGTTTCTGTCACAGTCCCTTTCAACAAGGTTCTCAGACAAGATCTTATGTTTTGTTTTCCTCTCTCACAGGTCCAAAACATGACCCAGTCAATCCAAAATCTGGACCAGAGGACCCAGAAAGACCTTCAGTATGTGCAGAGAATGGAAGTTCAGCTTAGGGGCCTGGAAACAAAGTTCAAACAGGTGGAGGAAAGCCACAAGCAGAATATCGCCATGCAATACAAGGTATGGATACATTTGCGCTTTGCATATCTGTTATTTCATTGTCAAAAATCTGAAAAATCTATTATTCTCCATTTAAAAACGACTTGCTTATTTCAGTCACTTCCCAATACTGCAAAATTGTTGTTTTGTTGTTCTCAATGCTATTTACCATTACATTACCTAATCAATAGCTGTGAGCAAGTATCGAGCAAATTGCTACGTTTTTTTAAAGTCCTGCAACATTTTACAGTCCTGTAAGATAAGAAAGCTCACTCAAACATCAGTTCTGAACGATTTTCTGGCCTCCCCCTCGCCACCACATAAACAAAATTACAAAATATGCTTCACTTCGACATCACAGCTACCTGTACTTTTCCATTTTAGCTGTTGATAGCTGGCTAAGCACATCCATTCATTCTGCACGCTAGCAAGGCTGTTAAAGCTAAATGACTGTGCGTCGCAATCACATGCAACGTGTGATTTACAGCGTGTGCCGAGCTCTCGAAATGGATCGATTTTTATTTAGATTAGTCTGCCGCAATTGTTTAACTCAGGTGCCATGCCCTTGCGTGCTGGGTTTAAACATTTCGCTTCTCAAACGGAATAATTCGATAAGGATTGAGTCCCTGTTCTACGGAAGATGTTAGAGGCGTCTGTTGTTCAGCTAAGAAAACATTTCAGATTTAATGGGTCTGCCCTTTTAGCGGCTGCATCTGATATTTGGATGCAAAAAGTGGTAAAGGTCATCCTACACACCATCAGGTGATACACATGTGCAGTTTAGACATTCAGGCAGACGTAGAGCATATATTGAACAAATATGGCATTTCATGTGAACTATGATTATATTCTGCATACTGTATATAAGAATTTAAGTGACATGTATTTGGTTTAAATGAGGGTTATTTCAAACTGATCTCAATACGCTATGCAGCGAGGTGCTTTTGTAAGAATTTCTTCACACTGCAGATGAGCAAACAATCGAAAAAATTAAATAACAATTGTATGTGATTTGAAAAAGAATGTAGATACACATTTAAAAATGTAAATGCAACAACACGCTACAAAAATGATCACAGTGTACAAAAAGAAATGAATCCTCTCCCAAATCTAACGTCACTGCTGCGAAAGCAGATCGCACAATTCATACAAATGATTCACATCGTAAAATAGTTACGAATTGGCGTGAGATTGTGATTTTTTTCAATTGATGGTCCCTAAGCAATATAAACAAGTAATGTTTAGCGCTGTCAATTTAATTTAAGTTAATTTAAACAACAGAGTTCACACGTTCACCTTCAACTGTATATCATTGTGATTATTTGCACATCTGCAAATAATTAAAGCATGCGTTTGTCTGTTATTTCATCCATTTAATTCATTTTAAAGGTAAATGTGTTGCATACAGTAGCTTGTTTGCTGTGTGTATTAGAAAGGCTAGTGAGTTAGCTATTCAACCGAATTTCATTTCTTTGCTTGCAGGGCTAACTTTATGAGTTAAATCAAAGCCGCAGAGACTGAAGAGCAAGTTCAATCCCATTGTAATCCTGAACTGGTCAACTGAATATTTGCAACATTTAGTTTATATGAAATACGAAGCACCTTCGAATTCTGTTTGCAGTCTTTTTGTGCATGCCACTATTGCAGGCCTTCATGGATAGATTTTCTTATGTTATGATTATCATCTCCATGTCTTTCCATGACTTTGGTTATGCATATTTGGAAAAAAAGGGAAACTGTTGTTGTATGTATAAGCATGTAACCCTTAACACGTTGAAAAATAAAGAGAGTTTTTCAAATTTTTGCCTGGTGTACTGAGAAGTTGATTTTACGATACGCATCCAACATGTATTTGCTAGGCACACTCAGCATGATAGACTTTAGCGGTGCAGGGCAAGACAGGTGTTTGGACCGATCGTTGCACGCATGCCTACTGAACCAAGCCTATTTTAACCTTTCAGGCCATAAAAGCGAAAATGGAGGAGCTTAGGCCAATGATTCCAGTGTTGGAGGAATACAAGGCCGATGCAAAATTGGTAATGCAGTTTAAAGAGGAGGTGAAGAATCTGACGTCAGTGCTAAGTGAACTGCAGGAGGAGATCGGAGCCTTTGACTACGAGGAGCTTCACAGCAGGGTGTCAAATCTTGAGGAGAGGCTCCGTGCATGCATGCAAAAATTAGGTAGGATGAGTTTGAGCACAAACACAAACAACCTCTCCATTTCATTTCAAAGCAGGCTCGCAATGAGGTTCGTCCAAGACGACACATTGCGTTTCATAACACAAAACTTAACACGTAAGCAAGTAGATGGCGTTTATAATGAAGATCGTGTGGCATTTTTAGTTTTGATTTGAATAGATAATACAACAAAGCAAACGTTACAAAACATCCTTTAATAACTTTACGAGTTGATTAATTCCAAAGAATTCATACAATGTGAATAGTAAAAAAGAATGTAATTATTAGAAAATGCAATACTGAAGCCCCTCCCATAACCCCACCCCTAAACATAACCTCATTGGCGCGAAAGCAAATCATACTAAAAAGTACGAATAAGATCGTACGAATTTATGCGAATTAGCCACCTTGTAAAATAGTTACGAAGAGAGTGGTTCACCCAAATATGAAAATCCCCTCATAAATTACTTACACTCATGCTATTCCAGATGTAGATGACTTTTAGCGATCAACAAGTCATCCATCCATGTTCACATACCTCATCATCACCGAGGTAAGTTCAAATATGGAATGCAACGATAAATGTAAATCTTGTTGGTTCTAGCGTGTCGCTCTCGATTAAAGCATCTGCTAAATAACTTGATATAAATGTCATGGGACTAGATCACTTTAGTAGAGGATCTATGTTCTTTTGAAGATGTGCTTCAGTTTTCAACACAAAGGAATAGTTTCCCTTAAAAATGAAAATTCTGCCGTTATTTACTCACCCTGTTGTCATTTCAAACCTGTATGATTTGAAAGATGATATTTTGAAAAATGTGGGTAACCAAAAACCTTTGGTCCCCATTGACTTCTATTGTATGGACACAAATCAATGCCAGTCAATGGGGAACAACGGTTTTCTGTTACCAAAATGTTTTTTCATATATTTTGTGTTATAAAGAAGAAAGAAAGTCATACAGGTTTGAGACGACAAGAGATGTAAATAATGATAGAGTTTCATTTTGAAGGTGAACTATTCCTTTAAGACAAGAAGTCATGTGATGGCATGGGTAAGCCAATTTGATTTTTCATATTTGGACAAAACAGTGAACACAGCTTCACAGCACAAGACAAACTCACATGCAAGACTTTCTTCTCCTTTGAAACATTTGATCTCAAAATGACTAATTTGACACAGATAGACGCAGGAGATTCAGCTGTTGCCTTATTCTGATGTGAGGAATGGTCCTCATTTGGACGTTGGACACAAATGTGACTAATGAGAACCTGCTGTGCTATCTTCTCTAAGAAAAAACTTTGTGTACACCTGAGACATGGCATGGATTCATGCTGGCTTCACGGGTAAATTAAACAAGATGATCAAATTTAGCATGACAGGTCACGATATCTGATCCAACCTGACAGACAAAACCTCATCTTAATAAACATGGTAAGGTTTACTTGAAAGAGAAATGTACATAGCCATCTTAATAAACACTCACGGCATAATATAGGTCAGCACTCGTAACAATAGAGAATTGCTCTTCTTTTTGGAACGTCTATTTTGGATTCAGTCGAAACACAGATTCAGTTCTCATGCATAATGTAAATGCAGCTCTTCTTTGATTGATTAAAAGAGGACGGCTCGTGGCTTCACCTCTTAACAATAAATACCAAGAAAAAGCTGCGCTCTTAACATTTTGCCTAGAGCCAAAAGCTACCAGCAGTGATAAAGAGGGCCATCTAAATATGATCATGGGATTTCATTGAAAGATTATTGCTCCCATTACAGTAATCTCCTGACTGCATGAATTTATAATGCTGCATTATGCAGGGAGTTAAACCTCAGGACGAGAGAACAGTCCCATTGATAATTTGCCAGACAAGAAATCACCAATATAAATAAGGTGAGCTATGATAATAAGTTTGGCTTCAGAGAAAACCTGAACTAGACGTTTGTTGAATGTGCTTGATTTATTTTTGGGTACTTCGAGCGGGTTTAGCAGTGTCATAAAAATATTATAAACAGGGTTACAGTATATACAGTATAAATACATAAACTTATATTGAGTGACAGACAACGTGGAGTATTAGTCTTTTAGTAATGAATGCAAAAATATTAGTTCAATGTTATTCAGACCTACAGTAAAAGAATACTTTCCCAATTCCCAATATAACAGCCTTTCACATATTATTGAACTAATGTTTGGCCATCGGGTGTTTTAAAGATTGAACAACTGTGCAGAGACTGCGCTGAACATTGTGTGTAATAAAATATCTTTGAATATAATTTACGTGTGCAGCAACATCTGGGAAAGAGAATTGGGTGAATAAATAACAACCAATTCAATCCCAGCGGGATTATAGAAATACACAGGCCAGTATTAGCAGATTATGAGTAATCATAAAGTTTAGTAGTGCCCTGTATTCAAGGACTAGGATGAAATCTACATAGTACACATATTATTTACTATAAAGTTTCCAGTAACTAAATTGGTTAACGTCGCGCTGCCAGCTCAAAGTTTACGGGATCAATTCCAACATGATGACATTTTTTGTATGCATTGTAAATCGCTGGATAAAATCAATCAAATGCTTATAGTGTATGAAAATGTGCCGCATCTAGTGGTGAGATTGTGAATTGCAACCAATGGCTCACTCCACCCCGACACAGGACAAACAGTAGAGCAGTTTGTCCTGTTTAGGGCTAATGTAGAAACAACATGGAGAATTCCATGTGTATATGTAGACAGAAATAGCTCATTCTAAGGTAATATAAACATAACGCTTTATTATTTAATGTCTTTATACATCTCTGAACACATAGTTATGTATATTATATTGCATTTCTGATAATATATTCTCCAAACAATGACACACAGTACCTTTAAAATGCAATCTGTATGCAGCCTTAAATGTCAAATATGTATGCATATATTAAAAGTCAAGGAGCCAATATGATTTACTGATCAATGCTTTGAAACTAAAAATAAGCATAAGATATAAAATAGCTAGGTCAGTAAAAATCAATACATTCACCAGAACTGGCTCTGCCGAGGCTTTATATAAACTAGCACAATAATGATCACGTTTCACTGTCAGGAACAGAATATTGGAAAGATATCACATGCAACAGAGGAGCAGCTATAAATGGACGTTTTGTTTAAAAAAGGCAGTTGCTATGGCCCAGAGGACTGCCAGAAGAGCACAGCAGGAGAGAGAAAAGGAGTGTGATAGAGGAGCTGTAGCATTCACGTTTCTAAAAGGTGGAAAGAAAAGAGAAAACGACTGGCAGAAAAGGTTATAAATGAGAGAGAAATGTGTATCCTCGTGAATCAGGACTCTTACAACACTGCAGACATCCACACAAGTAATGCTTCATTGAATCTGTCTGACACTGTGTCAAAACAGAGAGTATGAGAGCTTCACAGATGCCTGCAAACTCTTTCCCAAGTTCATAACACAAGCTGAAATACGACAGAAAACCGTCTGCCACATTTATCAGAGTAAAACGGTCAAGCTGCATCACTCACTCGGAAGAAAGTAAAGGAGGAATAGTTCACCTGAAAATGAAAGTTCAACAATACGAGTAAAAAAATATATGACAACACAATCCTTTTACTTTTTGTGGAACAGAAAGTAAACAGAGTTTGTTTTCTTCATATAAGGTGTAAGGATGGTGAACAGATGACAATAAAAATAATGACCAAAAACTACCATTATTCAAGTGAATCAAATGCTATATTATATCGTTATATATTTTTAAGGCATATTGCTTTATTTTCACATCTGTCATAGTTCTTCAAGTCGTGACTGACACATAAGACATTGAGCACCAATTGATGTCATCTTAACATACCACACTAGAAGTTTTTTTATAATAGAAAACATGTAAAACAACAGATTTTTATTTTAATTTGTGTAAGATGTCAACTAAAAATGATACAGGTTTGGAATGATCTGAGGGTGAGTAAATGAAAGCACAATTTTCATTTTTGGCTGAACAATTTATTCATCACGATAACCTTCCAGTAATTTATTTATTGTTTTTACCAGCTTGCGGAAAACTGACAGGAATAAGTGATTCTATAACCATCAAGACGTCTGGATCCAGGTATGGCTCGTGGATGACCGATCCTCTCGCCCCTGACGGGGACACAAGAGTAAGTTCATAGAATCCAAACTGAATTTCCCTGGATGTGTTGAAAAAATAAATTGCAGCTGCATTGTTTCTCGTAGAAGAAATAGCTTTACCCACAACCCGCCCTTGACTTTAATCACGAAAATGCCTTTCACTTCATCTTATCAGCCCTCCCTCCATCCCCGCAGTGTATTTTCTTGAAAACAGGCCAACAGTGTGGTTTATTAAATTACCACCACACATTCGGATGCAAATGATGGGTGTAAATCTTGCAAGATTTCATTAGTGTAGCAGCAAAGTCATTCCCAGTAAAGCTGAATGATGCCCGTTAATTCCTCTGTCAGTATTTTGCCCACACAAATGCTGATACACATTTCTGACATTCAGTGCAAATGACTTTATTAGGGCTTTTTCCAAGATTCATTGACTATTTTCAATTTGTTTAACATTGATCAACATATGTCAGTAGTACGTAAACTGTTTTGCAACTGATCTATGATCCTATCATACACTAAAGCAACAGCTGTAAAAAGGACAGCTTTGTGGAGTTTTTAACTCTTTGAAGTGGATCGATGAAAAGCCCTAAAACAGAAAAGCATCTGGCGTGCAGATCTGTCTGCACTCTGAATGATTGATGAGGGGCCAGAGAGTTGCCCTTGCGGGATGCCTCTTATAGAGTTAGCGTGCGACTTTGAAACGTTTTGGTGGTGAAGACACGCTGAACCGGATCAGACAGAGCTAAAACATAGGGAATGACCGTGCACAGCATAAACATTAAGATCCATTACGTTGCATATTAAAAGTGGCCGTTACTTGTCATATGCAATATAATGGATTGTAATGGTTATGATGATGGAGCATGAGTACTTACAAAGAAAGCTTAATACTGGCTAAAAGGGACAGTCAGTACACTGCAGCCATAGCAAACACACTTTTCAGATAGTTCCTACGACCCTTGTTTGTATAACACACAAATATGAAAATATCTTTCCACCACCAGGTATGGTACATGGACGGTTACCACAACAACCGCTTCGTCAGGGAATACAAATCCATGGCCGATTTCATGTATTCCGACAACTTCACTTCACATCGACTCCCTCATCCCTGGTCGGGCACAGGTCAGGTGGTCTACAACGGCTCAATCTACTTCAATAAGTTCCAAAGCAACACCATCATCAAATTCGACTTCAAGACGGCCACCATCAGCAAATCGGGTCAACTGGACTACGCAGGCTACAACAACCGCTACCACTACTCATGGGGCGGTCACTCCGACATCGATCTGATGGTGGACGAAAGTGGGCTTTGGGCCGTGTATGCCACCAATCAGAACGCGGGGAACATCGTCATCAGCAAGCTTAACCCAGCGACCCTGCAGGTCATCAAAAGCTACACCACCAACCACCCAAAGAGGAGCGCTGGCGAGGCGTTTATGATCTGCGGGACTCTTTATGTCACCAACGGCTACTCAGGAGGGACAAAAGTCTACTACGCTTTCCATACCAACTCGTCAACTTACGAATATATCGACATACCCTTGCAGAACAAGTATTCCCATATCTCCATGCTGGATTATAACCCCAGGGACAGAGCTCTGTATGCATGGAACAATGGGCACCAGGTGCTGTACAACGTCACCCTTTTCCACGTCATTCGATCTGAGGAGCTCTAAGCGTCCACGCAGTGACATTCTCCGTCCATACGAGATATACAGTAGCACCACTGGAATTCATTACTGAAAAATAGAGTATAGCCAATGATTGTTCAATAAAAGAAGAAATCATCATGTATCAAAAGTAATAGTTAATGAACAGCTGCCACAAGTTCTTTTTTCTTTTTTTTAAGACTATGAATGCTTAGTCTAAGCTATCTTTTAGGCTAGATGACTGTGCTGGGATTTTCTTATCACAAAGTTCTTGTACAGCTTTATCTACGGACATGATCCGAAACACCCTGGTAATAGGGGGTAAAAATGTGCGATGCAAGAAATATGTTATTTAGTTCTTTGTATCAAGAGCAATCAAAACAACCGACACCCACTAAAGATCAGAAGGCACTGACTGTTGGAGACGCTCTGTTAAATAACCACAGTACGTTGTTGTGATTGTATGTAGATTCTGACGTTCATCACGATTTGCATGGAGATTTTTAGCACTGAGATTAACATGATTGTTTTGAGCTGTATTGCGGTATCTTGTGAATAGGAGATTAGATTAGTAATGGGTTTGCTATTCTTCTTGCCATGTTTACTTTTTGCTATATCATTTGTATTTGGGTTATCTATTATTATTTTTTTATTTGTGTTTTTGACTTAAATAGTAGGATGGATTGTATGTTTAAGAAACTGGAAGAACATGTGTATATATATAGACACATATATATACACTGTATATATATATATATATATATATATATATATATATATATATAGGATGTCAACCAAAAAAAGGGTCAAATGACATGACAATGTGAAACAAATGTATTTACAAGGTAGTAATATTCGACTGTATTTTAAGACGGCTTTGTGTGTCTTAGAAGAAATAGACGGTGCCATCTAAAACTGTTACGCTTGCATATATATGTGTTGTACTTGCAATGTGACTCATATCAATAAAGCCAGTCTTTATTTTACACATCTGAACATATGAAAAAGAAACTCGATATTGTTCAACAAAACCATGTTGTAACCATGTGAAAAATGAATTCTATGTATGTAAAATAATAATATATATGTGTATAAATTAGAGACGCACCAATCCTACATTTCTCAACCAATACCGATTATTCAGAATGATATCTGCCGATACCAGTTAAGAACATTAAATGAATATTACTTAACTTTATGATTTTATTAATCATAAAGTTAAGTAATATTCATTTATATATTCATCTGCGACATGATATTTATTGTCTTGGAAATGTGAAATAAGCATCCTCTTTTCTTCATCCTCTAATCATAACTGTTGCTTATAGGTATGAGTTATATTACGAGATTATTTAAAATTTGACAAAATAAGATTATTGCACCAGACGGATCTTGCCAAAGGTAACATCTATAATTTTTTCGAACATTCTCTATGTTAGGCCAGGAAGACCTATCGTTTCATACAGTCATGTGACCACGATAATATTCAGACCATTTCAATTTTCCGATAACACGATATCGATAATATTGTTACATCCCTAATATATACACACATACCTACGTATACATGTATACAGTATGAATATCTTACCAATAAAACGCTTTCAAAGGTGCTTTGACAACACAGTATGTAATCATTAAAAATGATTTAAAAGGTGTATTTTTCCATTTCCTGAAAGATGGCGAATCTGGACATGCAAGGTTTCGTAAGGACAGTGACGATATATAAAGATATACTGTATGTTTTGTATATGTATACATAAAATTGTCATCTGTAGAGAAACAATTTCTGTGAATAATCACATGCAGTTAAGCCACAAACCGATGCGGTGTCAAAAGGGACCGGATAGTCCAAAGAAAAAATAAGACCAGTCTAAAAGTGGAAATCATTAACAGCCCATATTCTTTCTCCATGGCAACGAGGGTGGAAAGTGATGACCTCATCTCTTTGGCTGCTGTGAAACAGCTGATCTGGAAGCAGTGGAAGCACTGGGACAGGCAAGACAGAGAAACTCATTACCCCTCAGCTCTTGTCTAAAGTCACTGTCAAATTGAATTGTCTGGTGTGTCTCCTTTCACGTTAAATTCAAGCCACCATCACTGTTCAACCGCCGCTCGCTGAAGACATCAAGGACCGAGGGTGCTTTGACTTAATGGATTATGGTTCTTTGTTCATCTCAAGGTGGGCATCAGGCGAGATGAAGTTTCAGCATGTTTTAATGTCTAATGTTCATCCTGGGTTGGAAAAGCGAAACAGCAGCAGAACGGCTAATGTTATTTCCCTTAAACCCTCCAATGAGTCCCTGCAGCCATACATGCCCTATGCTGAAGATAAGTGATCTGTTTTATTGGCTTTAAAACAATGTAATAATATTACAGTGAATTGCTTTGCTACAGACTGTGACATCATCCCTGCAAATGCTCGGATAATGTTATACCATACTGAACCTCGCGGAGTGGTCAACGCTAGCATGGTCCCTTCAGCACCTGCTGGTTGATGGCGTAACCACACCATCTGGTTACAAAAAGCTTTTTCTGCTTTGATGGGTATTCAAAAGTAAATGCTATGATACATAGCAACAACATATAAATTCCTACTAAATGCAAATATTAGCAACGGCTGGGATGACTTTCTTTAGGCATACTGTAGATCACCCAGAAATAAAAAATCTGTCTTTATTAATTCATTCTCATGTCATTTACAATCTGTATATGATACTGTATATGGTGGTATAGGTATATCATATCTTCTGTGGAACAAGAACATTTATTTTGACCGTTGTCTCTGTGGTTTTTTACGTGTAAAAAGAGGGATAGTTTCGATTAAAATGGGGCTGTTCAACGATTAATCGCATCCAAAATAAGTTTGTGTTTAATATACGTCTGTGCGCTGTGCATTTGTATTTATACACGTATGTACTGTATACAGTATGTTTAGTCAATATTTGCATGTCCCTGTATATATTTTGGTTTAAACTACATTTAAATGATATATTAAGATTTATTTACATTCCACATCTTTTAATGTATGCATGTACGTGTGTGTAATAATAAATCCCAAATGAATATGCACAGTACACTATATGAATACAAACTATCAAACTAGTGTTCTGCAGGAAAAATAAAGCCAAAATAAAGAATAACTTTTTCAGGAATACTGGGACATGTTCAAGATCAAACCGGTGCGTAACGTTTTGCTACGGTTTCCGGATTGAACGACGTTTTGAAACGGGTTTGAGACACGTTTTCTCTTGTTTGGTGGGCGCGTCAAGAATTTCAGCCCAATCAGCAGCAACATGTATATAAACCATGCGGTATTAAAGAGACAGCTCGCACAATGGGTCCAAGTGAAGTCGTTTAAATGTGTGCGCTCAGCTCGGTATACGCAACAATTCAAGATATTCGAAGAGATGTATTTTGCAGTATTCAACACGTTTGTATACCGATTTCATCAGGCTCCGAGAATTCTTCAAAAAGAACACAAAGAATGGACTTCTCAGCTCTTGGGTCATCACAACAGGGTGTCCAACCGCACCACCGTTTCCGTTTAAAAACGTTTCGCAATGTTTTGTCGGGGCTGAACGCAGCCCGGCTTTCACATCATAGCTCAGGAGTCACATCACCTTACAGCTTAAGAAATTGGCTTGAGGAACAAACTTCCTGTGAGATGAATGAAACGCTAACAGTCTCGTGTTATTATTGACCTCTTAGACCAGCCCTGGTTAACAGACAATTTTCCATGAGCTTGTCTTTTTAATTCATTTGTTTACCAGATGAATAATAAATGGGCGTAATGTGAATTAAATATATTAGATGCTATGACCTTCAGAGTGCAGCACTTGACCCTTCACTCAAACGTAATTTATGACCACAGATGGTTGAACCGCAACTGTACCGGCAGAGCTGCCACCATCACATGTTCTATTCATGACAGAGAGCAATGTTACATAACTTCATCATCACCATGAACTCAAGGCAAATTTCATGTGTGTTCCGAATTGAACTGTTTAAAAACGCTTTCCGTTCAGACACTGCGGTAAATTCATTCAGCCTGTTCTTTGGAGAAAGCTCAATTGTCTGAGAATTGAAGCCCGGTTTTAGGACAACAAATGATGGATGTCTGAGCGTTGCGCTGCTCATCGGGATCCGAGACAAGGGACCAGTGGGGTTCTGTCTGTCCCTGTGGACGACCTAAATGCGCACTTATCTTTTAAGCTACAGCATCGACTTTCTTCCTCTCCTAGTTTTCCCTCCCACAGTTATATTTATGGAATGGCTTTTACGTAAGCTACATTCAGAATGCTTGAACCTTGTGCTTTGGTATGAATCTGTTGCATATTATATATATTTGAAATTATTTGAAGTGATTTTACTGCACTATAAATAAATATCACACCGGCAAGAGAGATTCTACTTAATATCAGAAGAGCGTGTTTCTCAACACGTGCAAAACGTGAGGGCACGGTATAATAAAATATCGTTGGTGTATTTTGAGCTGAAACGTCACAGACACATTCTTTGGACTCCCAAGATTTATATTACACTTATGTAATAGTAGACAAAAATGTCACCATTTAATCATCGTCTGGGGAACTGAAATAGGGGTCTTAAATCACCTTCTGTGTGTTTACTGTACAACGAATAGCAACTACATTAAAACATGAGCTGATGGTTTATCTTTTGCAAAAACATCACCAAGTCTTATGCATTATTTAGCAGATGTTTCAGCACAATATTCCTTTGCTCGCTGCTTCTGCTGTTCTTGCCTGTCTCTCTCTCTCTCTGTCTCACCTCACCTGGGATTCGTGGGTGCTAAAGTGTTGGTGTGCATACCTCTGCAGCAGCCCGGAGCAACACCTCATGCCGATTGATAATGGCTTTTCAGAAAACAGAGCATCTGCTTGTTGCTATTTTTACCTTCTTGATTCGCTCTCCTGTACTGTCTACGGGGGGCTAGATATACAAAGACACCACTGAATATCCAAAAACCTTAGTCAACTCAATTCCTGGAATCCTCCGGTTCCATCATCACTTGAAAGGTTAAGCCTGAGGACTCTCCACGTAATGCCACCTTTGCGTAATCAGCGTTTTTTCTGGAGTCGATGGAATATAAAAAAAAGTATTAGATGAGAGAGGGACACAATATAATTCTTTCTATGTTACTAAGAAGAAGATCAAGAATCTGCATAGCACCTGTGCACAAAGGTATTTAGATGTACATTGTGAATTTACATATGTCGCTCTTATCCTGCGTGCTCTCATAAGAATCCCACTCATTCATAACTCAGCAGTTGAATCCAAGATGACTGGATTCTTTGATGGATACTATTTCAGGATCACAGAGTTAGAAATTATTTAAGAACTTACATCACTAGGGAAGAGCATGGGAAACTTCAAAGATGTTTGAACATTGTGGAACATCGTGCATTCTGTCAAAGAGAGAAAGACAATGGAAAATGACCTCTTAAATGAATTGTTCAGCAGAAACAGTTTGATGGCAGACAATGATTCACTGTGAAATAAACTGATATGATTATTCTGAAAGCATCGCTTATTTGACTATGGAAAATCAAGCTTTAAAAATATTTTAAGAATGCTTTAGGAGAGACTTCGCACAAGTATTACAACCAAATATTGACATCTGTGCTATCAGTTTGGCGATGATAGTTCACCCAAATGACAATTCTGTCATCATTTACTAACCCTGGGATTGTTCCAAACCTGTATGCATTTCTTTGTTCTGCTAAACACAAAGTAAGATATTTGGGAGAATGTCGGATGTCTTCACCCATTTACTGCCGTAGTATGGAATCAATGGGAGTCATAGTACGAGATCTGCTCGGTTTACAAATTGTGCTTGGAAGAAATGATGACAGAACTGTAATTTTTGGGTGAACTATCCCTTTAAAAAGCAAACGCACAGAACTTGACCTTTGTGTTTTCAGAAAACATGTTTTCATACTTATCTATATCTGTGTCATAAATATTTTTTCATACCAAAATCTCAAATTGCTTTTTCTAGCTTAAAGCAAAGACTCAACAAAATTCAGGTTTATGCTTGCCAATGTGCAATTCACGATATCAGTCAATAAGTCATGTTTGAAAATGGATTTTGCTTCTCCAAAAAAAATCTTGTTTTATTGACATCTAGACATTTCTCCAGTAAAATAAAAAGCTAGAGAGTATAACATATTTTTGCAAGTGTTGAGAGTCCGAATCAGCAAAACAAGTATTTCAGCAACTGAAAAGCTGGATTAAATAAAATAAAAATGTTTAGCATACATTTTTCAGGGGATTAATACACATCGACTTGATTACATAAAAACACCTCAACAGGCAAAGCTTTTTTCTTGTGCAGTTGTTCAGATTGGATTAAATGCAACATGGCTTCCCTTGAGTTTATGATGTTTAAAACATTTAACTACAAGCTTTGTTCTCTCTATATAAAGCTCTGATACAGTTAGAGCTCTGTGTTTCAGGGAATTGCATAAGCATTCTTGTGCCACAGAAATCACGGAGATGCTGACCTGACCTACAGGCGTAAAAGAGACCTTATGTAACAAGCTCCACCGTGATGTGAAATAACAGGCATCTTCTTTCAAAAGTAATAAACTAGAGTGAACACGATACACGTCAGTGATGTTTCACTTCAATATCTGTTTTGTGTAGATGTGTGTAGTTTATACATTTAGCTTGTAATATGGCGTTAACACCTCATACTATTACGTAATTACGTAGGCTTACTGACGTTTTAACTGGATCATTGAAATAAATCGTCAGAAAAAAGTTTGCGGAAATAAATCATTGTGGTGACGTTATGTTACAGCAGGTTGCAGGAGGTTAAGTTAACGCCGAATACGACACGGCGTTTAGACATTTATGACCACGTGAGCCTGAGTTATTTTTTTGTGTATTTTAAACATTTTAAATGGAACACATAAAGAAACTAAATGTTTTATTTGATGATTGTTTATACTGGATCTAAAGCGGGAACATTTCTTATTTCTTCATATTTATTTTTGTTTACCAGTGCCAGCGACAGAGGCCGAAATAAATAACCTTTCAAGAAGCTAAGCGAGTACGTTTCATAACAAATTGTTATTAAACAATATGCAAATAAATATATTTAAAAGCCTTTTGCGGTCCCTCGTAAAACTTTTGCGTACACGTTTTCCGATATTTTGCGTTATTCTCTAGCAAACAATTTGTTCGCCTGAGAAAAATCTAAATCGAATACTCACGATAAATTATATTTTAGTTTTTTATAATTGAATATAGATTTTGAGCAAAATAGTCATGATTATCATTTAATTCCTTATTGTGCAACCCTAGTTTGTAAAAAAACAAAAAAATGTAGGCCTATTAAAAAGATGGTATCAACATAAAATTGTATGACGCATTTTACGCCGTACATAGTTCAATTTAAAAGTTAAGTTAAAAGTGAAAATATTTTAGCGTTTGCATATAATCGTATTTGTCGTATTTTTAGTAATTTCATTTATTTTACAGTTTTGCTAACACATGGATACATTTTCCGACTTTTGTACCGACCGTTGAGCAGTGAGCACTTAGCAACACTCTTTACCTAAGAGACCTCTCGTCCTGTTTGCTCCGCTCACCGATCAATGCAGTACTCTCTCCTCACGATAAAGATAGTTCAGCGGATTGAAATACAACTGTGATGTGCTGTCAGCTCGATGGCCGGTGTTCTCAAATTGCGATTTAGATGCACATTTTCTTTGTACCTTGCAACACAGAGTAAAAAACCTCCGCAGAATGTTTTCCTTTCACACAATATTATATTTCTGGCAGGTCTATGAAGAGCAAGACATAGCAGAGATAAATGCTTCGCTTGTTTTGTCATCTAAATCTTGTTTTCTCTTCCATTTGTTTTTGAAAATCAATTTCATCAAACTGTTGTTTTCTGTCTCAACAGAAATTGCCGTGTTCAATTACCTGCCCAGAGCTCTCAGGATCCCGGCGCTAATCTATCTGACCTTCACATGACTTTGTTTTTTCCTCTTTTGGAAATGTAATTTGGGGATGAGGCATTTTGGCATTGGCACAAACCGTCTGTGTCAGACACTCTGATCTCGCTGTCTAGAAGAGAGAATGAAGAAAAGGTGAAAAGAGTGACAGAGATATATAGAGACAGAGAGAGAGAGAGAGAGAGAGAGCTTAAGTGTCCAAGGTGATAATTCCCCTGTTATCCTTCAGCATTAGGGTTGAGCTCTCACAGAGAATGTGGTCATGTCTCAGGACATCCTTTGACACGTTGCGCCAGTGCAACAGACTGCGTTGTTCGACTGAAATGCCCCGAACAGATGCATACGTTCAGTGTGTGGTTTCGAAAACATCCTGCAGAACACAAAAAGAAGATATTTTGAAGAACGTCGGTTACAATATTGGCCCCCATTAACTTCCATTGAATGAACACCGACATTTCTCCAACAATCTGCTTTTGTAGAAGAACGAGGCATATACTGGTTTGGAATGCCACGAGGGTTAGACAACAATGAAAGAAGTTTTATTTTGGGGCGAACTATCCCTTTAACTGCTGTTTATGTAATTAAGTGTATTTTGTATAGAGCAGCTTGGCCAGAGTCAGTTTAGAGCAGCTTGGCCAGTTTTCACACAATTCATTCATTTTTTAGTGTTTCATAATAGTTATACTGTTTAGTTAGTTATAACGGCCTATAAAATACATAACGTTGACGGGCCTGTACTATGACAACTTATGCCCTCTTATGGGGCATGTTGTCTTGTAAAATATGTATGGAAGTGATTTCTTTACAGTTCCTCTATTGAAAACAAAAATAAGTATAACGTTTTAGTTATTTTAATGAAGTTGTACGTTTATGTGTGCTTTACTGTATTCGAAAGTCATCATACCACAGCTCCAAAAATACCTTTTTTTCTTCCCACCTCTGTGATGTTTTAAGCCATGACAGTTCTTGGTCTGATAGTGTCGGGAGCTGTTAGCGTCATCAAGGTGGGAAGATAAAAAAAATATTTGATACATTTTTTGTTTCCCAACTTTCCTATAAAGCTGCTTTCTTTTTTACCCAAAGCGTGGTCTCCACTGCACGTTTAATAAATACATTTATATTTATGTATATTCACAACATTGTTTAAAATCCACAGTTTATTGACATAATGACTCAAAAACAACACAGTGAAAATATTTTCACCATGTTCACGTTTACAGTTTTTCATGGCTAATGCACCTTTATTCTGAGGATTGAAGTAGTATTAGTGACCTTCGCTTTGGTCAATTGCAATTATCCAGAGCAAATCGACTGGTAAAGTGGCTGCAGGTTTTATCCATTTTTTATTCATTAGAGACAAAGAGGAATGATAATGGAAAATTATATCTCATTTCTTTCTCATCAAACCGATTCTCCTTGTTTTTCCATTCTATTTAAGTGTACCCGAATGTTTCCGAATGAAAAGCAAATTGGAGATTTTCCCCCAAAACCTTCCTTCTCTCTTTTTCTGTGTATTCGACTCCGATCTGTAAGACACCTTTTTTCTACCTGCGAGTTGTTTTCTAAAGCTGGTGGTTATTCATAATATCTTCGTACCTCCTCCGTGGTTTCTTGGCATGCTTGACAGACAGCAAGCGGTGTGATTAAATCTCACGCTGGGTTTCTATTTCTGTTTCTTCACTTGGTTTGTCTGGGCTGGATGGGATCGCGTTGGGAAGAACGGAGCATTTGCGCTCACTGCTGCAATAAAGCAAATGTCTGCACGAGGCTTCAGGGGCTCAACTGTGCATAGAGGACAAGCTGACAGTTCCATCTGCCTCTCAATTTCTCCACAGATGTCCACACACACACTGGCGCTCTCACACGCAGACACACACTGAGCTATTTTGTTCGTCCCATCACTCATTACGTTTCTTTCTTGCTTTGGCATCAGTTTCTGGCAGTGTCATTCAGGCCGGCAGCAAAGAGATGGACAGGTCTGATGGAGCCATTCGAGCCATTTGTTCAACAAACCGCTGAATGTTTGAGAAGGCTGGCTTGAATTGAATGAGCTTAAAGGGATAGTTCACACAAAATATGACAAATCTGTCATCATTTACTCGCCATCAAGTTGCTTTATTCTTGCTTGGAACAAACAAGGAGGGAGCAGAATACACCGGTTATTTATTCCATACTATGAAAGCAAATGGTGACCACGCATTTATGGTTCCCACTGTCTTTTATTGTATAGGAAAAAGCAACGTGAACCTTCTTTTTCATAACTCTTTTTTTTCTACACAATGAGGAACCGAGCACTCATTTGGAAGAATGAAAGTGTCTGAAGGAACAGTTCACCAACTACTATTCATCCTCATTTCGTTCAGACCTATATTTCAGACCTATATTTGACTCTTTCGTCCGTGAAACACAAATATTTTGAGAAATGTCTCAGTTGTGTCCGTACAATGGAAGTCAATGGACACACCCATGTTGTTCGGTTACCAGGGTTCTTCAAAATATCTTTGGGCGAGGAAATAAAAGAAGAATTTTCAGTTTTGTGTGAACTATCCCTTTAAGGATGTTGTCCAGAATGAAAGTAAAGTTGCTGTTGGTTCAATGAGAACAGAAAGGGTGAGATGTCCTTTGCTGGGTGAAGAACAGGCGAGTGGGTGAAATGGGACACAGGTCGGAGGAAACAAGGGCCACATGGCGTTCCCGCTGCGCCTGGTTTCGCTCGGCATGCTGCTGCACAGACGCCCTGACAGGTGCCTTCACGCAAGGTTAACAAGATGCAGAATAATGAACGTAAAGAACGGCCAGTCTGTCTATCTGCGTGGCACAGGACCGTAGCAGAGCTCTCCTGAGATTTCGGACAGCACTGCAGGCTCTGCAGAAACAGCACTTACATCCACGTCAATTTTGAGCAGATTGCAGCGTCAGATGGAGATTGCAGTCGGATGTGCGTGTGAAACGGAAAGGTGTGTTCGCAGCCGAGAGTAGACATAGCACAGCACCTCTCACTTGTTGTTTTTCATTTGCAATTATCATGTGGGTTTAATTGCCATGTGAAGGACCCAACAAAACCAGTCACACACTACCTGTCAGGAAAATGACAAGGTCATGTTTCTCTGGATATAAAAAAAGAAAAATTTCATTGGCGTCGTGAAAAATCTGCACGTTTTCCTTCCAAATTCTTTCTCCTGAAAAGTATTCTATGGCTCATTTGGTAAAGCATTGTGTTAGCAACGTAAAGGTGTGGGTTCATCTCCCAGGGAACACATACTGATAAAATATAAAGGCCTACCTTGAATGCACTTTTAGTCGCTTTGGATAATAGCACCTGGCAGTTATGGCAAAAATTGCTTAAATTATAAGTAGTTTAACACAAAACCAGTCTTAAGTGGCACAGATATATTTGTAGCAATAGCCAACACGTTGAATGGGTCAAAATTATCGATTTTTTTTTTATGCCAAAAATCATTAGGATACTGCAGATCGTGTTCCATGAAAATATTTTGGAAATGTCCTACAGTTCATACATCAAATTTTAATTTTTGTGAGTGGATGCAGTAAAATCGTGAACAAAAATGGCCAGAAACACACCTACGAACTTAAGAAAATTGTGGTCTCTTAATTCTCTTTATCTACGATTCCCCTGACATGTTATGATCGGTTCCATGGGATTTATTCGCAAAGAATGATGAAGGTGTAACCCCTCGGCATTGCAAACTCATAGTTTCCCACAATACAAATGAGTTTTATTTCAATTCTCTGCAGTTCTTTTGAAATGATGGTGGACCTGAGAAACATGGTTTCCAAATGGTTTTCATGATATGTTGAAACTGAAGGTGATTTGTGTGCCCCTCCTTCCATCAAGTTATTAATTCAATATTGAAACAGGAAATATGATTTCTGCCCCCTTTGGTCAGCCATTGTGTGAAAAAACTAATGCGCTCCATCTCATTGTCGTTTCCCATCAGCCCTAAGAGCGGAATGATGTCATTTACATCTCATTGTCCCGAGAAGGAAAAGAAAGGCTAGAATGTCACGCTTTTCAATTTGAAAGTGAAAGGGTTTTTATTCAAAGTAAATTAAAGGCAGCCACACCAATGGCTTCAGGTCCGTCACAATCTCTGAATGAGAACAATTGCTGAACCAACCAAGAGTACCATGTAGCCACTCTCTAAAACAGCCAGAAACATCATTATTTCACTCTTTTCCTTCACTGTAGGTCGACCTGCTATACCATTCCTCAAAGAGTGAAAAGAAATGCAAATTGGCATGGGAGGAAAGTGTGAAAGCGGCGAATTACAGACAAGACGTCTTGTTGTGTAATTAGATAATTTATGCAAAATCATTCATTAAGAAAATTATTCAAGTTTTTTGTGTGTAGGATCTTCATATGAGTAGACGACTTCAAAGTATGGATCAGACGCATCTGATGCTAAGTCTCAAAACACAGAAATCCCCTCCTGCGAGGTTATTTTGTCACTAAGGGGATCTCTTCTTTCTGAGTCGCGAGTGGGAAATCAAAACAAACTTCCGGCCCGGTTCAAGTGGAAGAAGATTAGAAAGAGGGAAAAATTTGCATTTTATATAACGTTATCAATTCCCAATAAGAGCGCTTTATGAGGACACATACCCATCATTGCTGTAGCTCAAGATTTCTTAGTTTAGGTTCAATCGTCTCCTAGCAACCGCTGTGTCGGAAAAAAATGAAAGTTGAGAAAAACAAGATGTATTATGGCCTAGTTTCGCGCGTTTGCTCGAAAAGAAAGAGGCGGAGGTTTTAATGACCCTTTGTTGAGAGTGGAGGCTGTTAAAGCCAACACACGAAAATGAGAGGAATAACCTTTATTACATTTGCTTGTTATATTAGAGAAAAGTATGGAACAATAGTTAAAAAAGTAAACATTGTGCAAAACACATTTAAGCCCGGCCCACTCGAAGAAGCAATTTGCATGGCCATCACTCGCAGCCTCCATGTACCAATTAACTCAACACACAGCACATAAACTCAACATTTATTCATAATTGCTTTGACAAAGCCCTGATTTCACAAAGCACATTTACAATAGGAGGTGATTAGGCGCGTGTGTGTGCATTTGTTTAAAATAAAAAATGACCTATTCACAGCTACATAATGAATAATGACAGAGCTGTTAGCTTTGTCCCCTCCAATTAGGAGCGAGAGCTCATTACAAAAGTACAGAAACACCGCCCTCTAGTGGACGACAAGCGCATGACAAACGAATGCAGCGCTATGTTAGTCATATTGTCTAATAGATTTCATTGGAGAACCTAAACCAACATGTGACTAAAATATGCATTTCTCCTGATAAGTAAAAAGTCTTACCTTTATGCATCAAAACCAGAAACCGTGACGGCTTTTCTAATGGATTTGATTGTTTTGGTTTGTAAGAAACTATAATGGACTTTGTGGGACTCTAACGTGTTGTGTTCTGGTGGCATGTTATATAAACCAATGTAAATAATAATCAAATAATACTAATTGGTAAACATCTGATGCTTCGTAATGGCATTTGTAACAGAACCAATTAGCTTTTGTAGTTTTGATATCAGCATTGTATAAATCTTATACTACATTAAAACACAAAAAAAATCCTAATTAAAATGTACAGTATATACATTTTGTCCGAAAACAAATAAGCCACACGTGTGTTAAACAGCTCGCTCTACAGATTCTTCATCACTCACACTCCCCTGACAGTAAAACTGTCTGTGCTCGCCATCCACCAAACTCTCCTCCTGATGCTCAAACTCAGTCTCTTCTCTCCAGCACATCTCCTCACTCTGGTTTTCTTCCAGATCCTCAGCGTTAGCGTGACTGAGAGCCAGACTCAGGATCTCATTCTTTTCTTTGTAGAAGCGGAGCTCCCTGCCGGCTCGCCGGGCCTCCCCGAGCTCCTTCATGGCCAGCTGCAGCTCCCGAGAGAGCAGACCGGGAGACTGATGCTCCTTCTGCAACCAGTCCAGAGCCATGTGACTGCGTGTGAGCTCGTTCAGACGCTGCTGTGAATAATAGAGGATGACCTCCTGTAAAGACAAAAGATGAACTTGTTGTTTTATTTGCGGGTAATACAGTATATATCTTATTCTAAAGGATGTGATGTAATAAATCCATAAATCTTATGTATGTGTGTAATCTGAACTTGAATGAATGATGATCAAATTGTGCATGTCGATTTTTACTTTTCAATCAGATAGATACCGGAAGTTAAAATATTTAGTAACTGAATATTATGGACACTTGGGACCACCCAAAACACATTTAAAATTGATGTTGTATATTTTAGTATTTACTATAGTAAACTAAAGTGTACTGTAGTATGTTAAAACACACTTTTTTATATACACATTAATTTATAACTTCATACGGTATTCTGTTACATGAACTATAATGAATACAGTGTAGTGAATACTGTAATATAGTTATTATTTACTATATTACAAACACTATCATCTAGGAATTTGACAAGAGTTTACTATATTCTTACCTGTCGGCTACATCTCATATCCCGAAAAGCCTTCAGAGACCCATTCCAGTGCAAAAGCTGAAAAACTGTCATTATTTCCTAGGCCCAAAAAAGAGAGAGAGAGAGAGAGAGAGAGGGAGAGAGATGAGTTAATATTGCCACATTTTAGTCACTTGACGTACATTTAAACCGAGAGATCAACAGTTTGTGTAGATGTGTATAAATGTGTAAATGAGTTGTGAAATGGTAACATCATGGTTAATTTTGAGCTTGATGCTGAGGTCATTTAACACAAGTGCTGTTTCTCCTTCACGTCAGGCTGATGTCATAAAGAGGATTCGTGCAGATGGTGTGAAAAACAGCCTCAGCGTGAGTAAAGTGTGTAACTGTCTAATTTTCCAAGATCTCTTTTTGGTTACATGCATTTCCTCCAGGGATCATTCATACCACAAAGGTGGTAAACGTTCTTCACAGCAATGCCACAGAAGTACTCAAGCAACCATTTACTGAAACGTTAATATAAGAAGCATTTCTTTTTTTTACTTTTGGAAAAAGACAACAACAAAAGGTTTCTAACAAAAGGTTCTCTGGATGTTAAAGGTCCTTTGTGGAACCCTTCGGCAAAAAATTGTTCTTTTATGGCAAACTTTTGCACCTTTTTTAAGAGTATAGGCTATACATTTCGCTAACATCAGAAAAACTTTGCCCTTCCAAAAAAGAAAAAGCATACTAAAGAAGCATACTAAAAGCATTTCTATAGGAAGTGTGAGTACTATTACTTAGGGGTGGGACAATATATCGATATGGTGATTTATTAAACGGCTCGTTGGAATCATTACCAATGGTAATGGTAATGAAAATAGCCCAGCATCTATAGACTGCACATAAAAAGTAGACTGAAAGTATTTTTTCTTATTTTTAAGTTGAAAGTACACTTGAATAAACTTCTTTTTCGTAAAAGCTAGTTTTTGTAAACATAAGATACGCCGAAATTTCCATGTGACTGCAAGAAATATATGACATGCAACACACAATTTATTACGTCACATTTAAAAAAAACTAAATACTGAAAATCCCAGACAGTTTTTTTCCTGCTGAAAAGACCTGCTGTTCACCACCAAAGTGAAGTTTATACAGCTGGTCCCCAGCATGGGATGCTGTTGTCTCCTCATCAGGTTTCTTAACTTACCCAACCACCAACATTTCTTTGGTCAACAAGCTTCAACAGCTACGTTTTGCTATCATACATAGGCCATTCCCCCATAAACCGGATTGAACCTGCATTCAAAAGAATGAATGCTGGTCTAAGCCTGTCTTTTCATCAGGGTTGCGTGAAAGCTTTGTTTTTTCTCAACCTGAAATTCCAGCATGGTTCTCCCGGTGTTCAACTCCAGCATCAGGCAATAGGCTCCTATACTGGTACTGGGGTCCGAGGCGTCCGCAATGTTACCCTGCCAAACACAAGACGCGTCATTACTCAAACCGTCCCGACCTAAATACAGAGGGTGGTCTGGGATTCATTAGACACCCCTTTTGCTTTGTTTTTCAGTCAGGGAAGCATGTCTTTATTGTTGGAGGAGAAAACGGCAAGACTTAGGAGGATGAATGACATGGGAGTGAAGCGAGACCACACACGCACACTCACATTCCCACAAAGTGTGAAAATCTTGGCAGCGAGGTTTAGGGTGAAGGGGGGTGACATTCGTTTTCTCTTTCAAGGTTTTATTTTTGGTACAAAGCCAATTTATCATTAAAATAGCTTCCTGGCTCTGTATTTATGGTGGGATGAAGCCAG
This sequence comes from Barbatula barbatula, assembly GCF_947034865.1. Taxonomy (NCBI): domain Eukaryota; kingdom Metazoa; phylum Chordata; class Actinopteri; order Cypriniformes; family Nemacheilidae; genus Barbatula; species Barbatula barbatula. Next base: position 1,697,966 of record NC_136767.1, read on the forward strand.
TGCATGGACATGTATCTGTATCTACAGAGGGTGGCCTGTTTCAATAACTTCCATCCTTTAAAATTGAACGAGGGTCAAATTTGTTTGTAAACAGATCAATAGTATCAATACTCACGCTGGTGGTGCTGACTGCCTCCTTCACGCTGCGTGATATGAAGTCAGGAGTGATACGACGACAGGGCAACTCATTAAACGTGGAGTTCATCAGGGCGATGCGAGCTGCATCACGTCTGGCCTCTGCTTTACTGTAACAAAACTGCGAGAGAGGGAGAGAGAGAGAGGCTATCCATTTCTCGAAATCATGAAATGTTGATAAAATAATCATGAAATATGATGAGCCGCACTGATTGGATAATCATTAGGAATTTTTCATGATAGCATAAACACTCTGATTATGCTTCACGTTAAACAAATTCTCAAAAGCGAGTCACATCATGCGTACAAACCACCTCACGGGATTATGTTTCAGATTATGTCTATGATCCCTAAACACGATCAGAGGCAGATATAGCGCCAAGATCATTTCTGAATTGGTAATATTTATGAAAACCCAATACAGTGAATATACTGTATGACATGTGCAGGCAGTGCTGGAATGAAAACAGCGATTGTATTAGGAGCAAAGAAGATTAAACACAAAAGAGCGCTGATTTGGATCTGATACATTTGTCGCTATTTGAGATACACTGTGGATTTAATATTCAGAAGTGCCACTGTGCGTCTGTGTTTTACAAAGACTGATGGAAAAAATGTATATTTTTAAAGAGTGATGACTTTTAAATATAAAGGCATGTTGTCACGGAATCAACATGTGTTCCAATAACAGCATTTATACTGATTTTCATTCGTGGTTTTGCATGTACAGTGATCAAAAGTGATGCTTATATTTGGGCATTTTCATACAATATTTGCTTTTAATGTCCCATTAGGTTAAATTATGAAAAGATTAGCGGCATGGCACAAAATGGAGAAATCGCTAAACATTAAGTATTTATTTGAGAAGTTTATTTGGGATATTTACAGTTTATTTAAAAAACAACTTACATTGTAATTCATAAACAATACAAAAAACTAAAAGCTGACAGGAAATGTATATAAAATATTTTGTTCATCATCTCTTGTTTTTGACTACAACTGTCATTCTCCTGGGCCTTTGTTGAGTTGTGTGTAATCTTTTGTTAGTTTTGTCAGTAATATTTCTATCAGCATCAGTTTACAATCCAAACACAACTACACAACATACACATTTTCTCTATTTAAAAAAATATGTTTGAATAAAGGGAAAAGACGTCAAATTTACAAAGTTGGACATCACTTTTGGCCACTACTATATTAAATTAAAATACATACTATTTTTTACAACTTGTTCATCTCAGGCAATTATATTACATTCCTATTATTAAGAGTTTATTTTTCAAATACAACTTTCCAGAATGATATGGCGTATGTTCAAGCTCAAAACCGGTGCACAACGTTTTGCTACAGTTTCCGGGGTGAACGACACGTTTCCTGAAACGGTTTTTAACAGTGTGCAATGGTGTTTGAGATGGTTTTGAGTAAATCCTTGCTAGTTTGAATCTTATGAAACCCTTACCATAACCCAATCCCAACTATTTAAACTACCTATGATTCTTGGCAAAAAAACACTGCTACGTGATGACGTCAGACTCGAAACACTTGTTTGGTGGGTGTGTCAAGAATGTCAGCCCAATCAGCATCAACATGTACACAACCCATGCGGTATTAAACAGACATTAACAAATGTGTCGGCTTCAGTTTGGTACAATAGAAGACATTAGAAGACATGTATTTTGCAGTATTTAACATGTATTATTACCAATTTCATCCCTTTTGTCGGGGCTGAACGCAGACCAAATGTACAGTATATGAGCGTTTGTGTGTCACATGCTTAAACTCAATAATGTTTTTCACATTTTCATTGCATTTAAAGACGTTGGCAGCTGTTTTAGCGAACCAGAACCACCTGCTTATCCCTCTCAATTTTACACAACAACATTAACTAATTTTGATGAAACACTAGACAGTACATTTTTTACTGGAAATAAACTTTTGACCATTTTTTATTTGGGAAATTTCTAAAATTGAATTACATTTAATTAATTTCAGAATGTATTAAAATTACCTTTAAGTTTCCAAAGCAGCTGCCCCCTGGTAAAGTGACGTAGCATATGTACGGATGGCTGGGTGAGGGGATGGACTCATAGACCACCAAATGTTCTGTGTCCATCATCACATCTGTCACTTGTTTCTGCTCCCAGAACTTGTGAAGCATCCCCACAACATTCACTGAGAGGACAAACAGAATTAATGATTAAAAAAAGAGAAAACAACAGACGTGATTTAGGTTGTTGTTAAGTTTTATCAGGACAGTTTGGTTGTGTTTGATGATGAAAGTAGTAACTTTGTATTAGCACCTATTGCACTATTGCTCTTGTATGACATATCGCTTATTGCTTACTGAACTCTTTGTAAGTCGCTTTGGATAAAAGCGTCTGCTAAATGACTAAATGTAAATGTAAATGATGAACGGGCACAATTTCAATAAACACAGCAGTCAAAAACCCCTCGTGTAACCACTTAGACTCTCAGACGTTATAAACATTGAACCTCTATACATTATAGTGTTCTGTGAGGTGTCCAGCTGACAGGATTTTATGCGGCCATAATGAATTCTTTACAAGGTTTGTTCACCCATAAGAATGAAAAATAACAGATTCAATCTGTTCATTCCTCGGGGGAAATTAAATGGAGAACAACACTTTAGTCTCATGTCACTTAATTCTCATGATATTAAAACACACATTTATCTGATAGATCTCAACAATGTGTCAAACGGAGATCAGATTTATTAAGTCTACAATCAAAAGCCAATATTATTGGAGTTCTCAATATGAACTCAAACATTTCTGATCAACTTAACCCAAATCCAGATTACTTTACCTCTACATTCTACAATCATTTTATACCTCCATAACCTTCATGCATTTTAACAATTACAGTCCTAAGCCTTTTAAGAAACATCGTTGATACTAAAATGAAACAAAACAGAGAACTCTATCAAATCTTCTGAGTTATTATAATAGAGAAACATCTGAGAAATAACATTTTCTTCTGCCTATTCAAGTTTGTTTATTTGTTATTTCGAGATGAGAAATGACAAAACCATAGTTGTGGTCAACAAATGGTCAATGGCTTGTCCCGCTGAACGTTCATTTTCTGTTTATTCGTTCTTACTTATTAATTACTAATATTTACTGTATTATCAAATCATTACGTTCTTTCTAGACATGTTGTTTAGCTTCATCTTTCTACGAAAATACCATCCTCCACGGTAACATCAGCCCTACACTGGCTGTCCAAACATTAGCACATGGAACAGATTTTCCTAGCAAAAACAAACAGGTGCCCACGGGTCCGTCCCTAAAGCTCAGAGAGTGTCACAGAGCTGTGGTGTGTTTACGGTGTTTCACACCCACAGTTACGCCAGTGTTTGTGCAGACTGGATGAAATCACGTTCCTTCGAAAGGGGTCAGCAATAATATTGAGAAAGGGAACTGTATATATATTTTTGCAGAACAACCATGTATGTGAGTTGTTTTCACAGCGTGAATAGCTTGTTTGTTTAAAAGAGTCAGCTGTTGTGAACAGTGAGCACCACCCTGTCCGAGTCTATGTGAGCGTCCACTTGTTTTGCACATGAGCCGACTTACTTACCAAACAAAACTTTTTTGAGTGAGCTTTGATATAAAGAAATGCTAGAATTTGATGTTGCTCAGAATAACATTTCAGGACATTTAGCTCTTTTTAAAGACATGAAAATCTATCACATTCTATTAAAAACGTTTACTCACAGTCTTTGAAGGTTATGTCATCGTCAGACTCCGGCCCCAACATTATCTCCAACTCTGTTCCCAAACGTCCTGTAAACCACGTCCAGATCTTACATGCTCCGAAGAAGTGCAAACTTAATAAACATCACTTAAGTTCCAGAAAGGGTAAACACGAGATCCCCTATCACCCGTCTCCTCTCCAGCCTCGGGAACGGTCTATGGAGCCGGTAAGCTCGCCCCGGGGGTTCTCTTCAGTGGCTGGCCCACCTTTTGTCAGGGGTTGAACTAATTAGCTGTGTGGTCGCCGTTGTGCCGCATTCCCTTATATTCACACGGGCACACAGCACATACACACTCTCACTATACTGCACACACCCACTCAACTGAGTCCACTAAGCCCCGGCCCAGGAATGCAGCCCCCGTCTCCATTCATTCACAGCATGCCTTAGCCTTCCTTCACAACACAGTTTACACATGCAGCGGTCGAGTGACTACAGAAACTCATAAGATGCACAGCAGACAAGATCGGACTGCATAATTGACCACTTTAATGGAAATTTGATCTGTTACCAGGATTTTGAAATTGTGGAAAATGTATATTCCAAACCAAGGCATGTTTATCTAAAGCAGGTGCAAGCAAAACATTTAGTAGAAATTAGTCTTGTATATTATATTTAAGAAATGGCATAAAATATAGTTTACATTTACTTTTAGTCATTTAGCAGACGCTTTTATCCAAAGCGACTTCCAAAGAGGTCGGGGAGCAATAAGCGATATAGTTACTATATTACGGGCTGTCCTTCGGAAACCTCCACAGTTCATGATTTTATTTTCGTCACTGTAAATAAAAAGTACAAAAGTGTTTATCAACTTCGACAACACAATATGTAAACATGCAGAAGTACATAGAGAAATACAGTGTTTTTTCCATTCCCTGAATAACAGCAAATTTGGACATTTGAGTTTTTGGAAGGACAGCGATCAAAGGAAGGCCAAACAGTTGAGGTTGGGAAAGGATGACGTGCTGTAAGTGATGCAAATCCGAAAATACTCACAGTAGAAGATAAGTATATAGAGTTTGGTTATGTATTTTTATTGTGCATTTCAATTAATATCAATCAAACTGCAGTTGGTTTGTTTTGATTTATGACATAATTACTCAAAGATACAGCTTACAAACACAATAAAACATAATGATAACATAATTATATATATATATATATATATATATATATATATATACACACACACATAAATTGCACAAAAGAAATGAAAACGCAACAATATGCTAATTGTATGTGATGTATATGATGTCGAGCAACGTTGGTGCAAAAATGGCTAGACAAGTAAAAATAATTCTAGTTGTAGAAGGTAAATTCTACAATTTTGTATGTAAGGTAAAGTTAATCATTCAGAACCTGTATGACTTTCTGTCTTTTCGAGATATTTTGAGGAACGTCTGTTCAAAACATATTTTTAATATGAAAGAAAAAGAAAGTCATACAGGTTGGAAATGGGCGAGTAGGCTAAATAATGAAAGAATTTAAATTTTTAGGTAAACTATCCATTTAATGCAAGAATACATTTAAAAAAGTAATCTTCGGCACGTGATTTATGTTTTCATGTTGAACTTATTGACAACTGTTATTGTCAAATCCAATTACATGTTTTTAAGAGCGTGATATAGCCTCAGTAATGGTCACTATGCTACGAGAAAACATTTCAATGGTGCTCTTCTGAATTGTTTCCTGAACAAATCCAAGTGGTGGACGGCATCCGTCTGAATGCTTCACTCAGTCTGGTGAACTAAAAGCTCACACTATTCCCTCTTCTCCACTTAGCATCCATAAGCCCATTTCCTCTTAGCTCGAAGCTGAATTCACTTTACATCATTGCCTAAACCACATTTTTCACTGAGTCCGATGCCTCTTTTTCAACTTTCTTGTGTCTTTCATTCTTGGGAATAAGGCCTCCATTCAGAGTCAAGCTCTATTATGAAACTGCCTTGGGAATAGAGAGAGGTGTTTAGCATAAATGACAATCACGGCATCGCAGGACGGAGGGAGGAGGGTTCGTCAATGAGAGAGAGATGGCTTTGGAGCTGAAATTACAAGACATTGAGTGATATATTGTATGTTTTGGTTGATTTATTCCACCCGAAGCCGGCTGGGTGTTATTTTGTGAAATTATTATATTAAAACTGTATAAAGACTACATTAAACATCATTTTATATAATCGTATTTACCCCTAATGATGAATAGTTGTGAGGTTTTCACTGGGATGAAAAGGCCACCTGGTGTGGGAACCACCGAGCTCGCTGAAAAGCTTTAAGCTTGCAGCTGTCAGATCAAAACTAACCAGGGATGTGAAAGTCAATCTGATAAACAGATTGCGTGGGGTTGAGTCACTTTTTTAAAAGTGTGTTTGCATGTTTTCAAAGTCATAATCATTCATTTACTTTATGTGGCTTTCTAAATATAACTATTCAATCTGTACAGGAAATAAATAAAAATATACGAAAGACCATCTCAACGTTGACTCTGAAATTGTGTCTATTTCCGCACTGTAAAAAAAAATTGGTGGGCGAGAAAAGCCGGCAGAATAAAAAGCCGGCAGAATAAAAAGAGAGACAATCAGAGATTTAGGCCTATACTACACATCTCGTACATTAAACAATGTTACTTGGGAAGCTTTGGGCCGAGCAGAGTTTTGGGCTTTGTTGACATAACCTGCAGTCTTTCTGCATGAAGTGGCCCTTGTTTAAGCCTCCCGCTGTGGGAAATGTAAACGGTGACACATGGAAGCCTGCCTTCTCCTGGCACTGGCTTATGATGGAGGTGCTGGTGGGAATCTCCTGCTTGCTGCTGATCTGGAAACAGATTTGCAACTTCGCTTGCGACTAATGGAGTTGACCTACAGAGCCAGATTCGGTCCCTGGATCAGTGCAAAGTGCAGTTTCTACCCAGAGGTTTATAAAGAACACAGAGGCCAGCTGTGTGTGGCAGGTCTTGTAGCCGGGGCATGGTACCCGCAAAATGATGGTGTAGTATAAACACAATAAATGATAATAAATCATGGAAAATAATATAAGCAATAAATGTTACTGTTATCATTAAGAATGACTTTCAGGCTATTTAGTCAATTTAATTGATCTAATGGCCTTGAGCCAAGTGCCTTAGGGGCTGTGTTTGATTTACATTTATTCATTTTGCAGACGCTTTTACTCTCAAGCGACTTATAAAAGGGAGAGCATGAACATTTTGTCTGTAAGGCATCAGTAAGTGTGATTTGGAAAGCTATACGCTTTTTGGATTTCGATTTTTGCTAATACCTAATATTTTGACGTATTTCAAAAACAATATATTTTCATATTAAATAATATATGAGTTAATAATATTTACAGTCACTGGGAATTCATATGAAAACTCTCGCCAGTCAATGCAAGCATTGGCAATGCAAAAGTTGTTTGTATTATTTTATTCTTTTTAAAAATAAAATGTATTCCCTTTAATCAGTAGTAACTTTGTATTAGCAACTATCGTACTATTGCTCTTGTACGACATATCGCTTATTGCTCCCTGAACTCTTTGTAAGTCACTTTGGATATAAAAGCATCTGCTAAATGACTACATGTTAATTCTACATTTTATTTGTATGTATTTTGTTTACATTTATTTTATTTTAATTTCTTAAAAATATAATTGTCTTATTGTGATTTATTTCCCTTTGTGAGGTACTTTGAATCCACTTTTGTATTAAATACATTTTTTTATTCAGAATAACCTCACCATCTCCGTTCTCTTGTGCTTTTAAAAGTGAATCTTGCCCTTTCCAATATGGCGGCGACACTGATACACGATTCAGCATCCACTTCCGCCGGTCCACTGGGGGCAGTAATGAACGGACAAAAATGCAAAACCTAAACATGAGTTATCACTGCCCTCTAGTGTGCTGATATGAGTATTGAATATTCATCTGATCCCTGCAGCAGAGATTTTGCCGTGTTTTTTCTCTCTCGGTGTTCTTTATTCTCATCTCAGCTGTTGGTGGACAGACACATGGAGCGGTGACAGCACACACACACACACACAGCTGGTGAGTACACACTCCTGTTACACACTTCCCCTATACGAACACAACAAACACACACTGTCCCGTTATACAGAGACAACCCGTAAACTAGAAACAACAACACATAACGTTACGGAGCGGCGTGTGTCATTATATCAGATCAACATGAACTGTACAGTTCCTCTTTGTTTCTTTGAAGGCTATTGTTTCACATACATGCGCTCTTTTAGGGTAACTGGTGAGTAGATGTCTCTGTGGTGGTCATCTCGGATAAACTGGATTAATCCAGTTGCCAGTTGCTTAGTAGTCGGTCCACATCTTTATCATCTTATTGTTTTGATTTATCATCCAAACCTCTCGCCTAGTAATGTGTTTACTACACTAACCATAGTTTAACATAATAGTAACTTGGCATTGTTTTATTGTCTTACTATAATAATCATATCAACCATTCCATATTTATCAATTTAATTTGTAGTTAAACTATTGTAATTAAAATGTACAATAGTCATTTAGCAGACGCTTTTATCCAAAGCGACTTCAGGGAGCAAATTTGCTTATATATAAGGGTAGGTCTATATACTTTTACTTTAACGACCATAGTTTATTTTTCCAAGACGATTATTAACCATGTTTCCGCTTTAAATAGAAACAATAAACCTGGTCACTACAGTTATACCGTAGTAACCACAAATTAACCATGGTTTTGCTATAGGAACCATAGTTTGTGTTGGTTGTAAAACCATGGTCAAACAGTATTCAGTACACCAAAAACATGGCTATTACATTTATACTATAATAAAACCATTCATGGCAAAAATGAATATCTGACTTGTCTTGTTCTCCGGTACAAAGTCAAAAAATTACAATATAAAGATACATTTACTTGAGAAGTACCTAGGTCACCTATGGTATTACTATTATAGTTAGGCAACGTTGCTTAAACCAAGCAAATGGGGTAAGAAAAACTAAAGTTAATCCACGTAGTTAGTAAAGAGATAAAAACGTAGCCTAGTGTCTATTTAAGTGTATTCTTCTTACCCAACTGGCAGTTTTTTAACCGATTGCTTTTGTAAACATAGACTGACTTCATTTTGTTACTTTTGTTTTTGAGAAAACAACCCAAAATCATTTTGCTTTTGAAGGAAGGGTATTTTGGTTTATTTATACAGTCTGTATATACTAAGTATGAAATTCTTTCAAAAATAAATGAAGGAAACAAGTTTTCAACCTTTTCCCTCGAGAAAGGTGTAACATTGAAATGGCTCAAAGAAAATACAGAATACAAATATAAGACATTGTATTGTATACTTTATTATCACGGCAGGAAGAGTGCGTCCCATCCTGGCAAAAAAATGAACTGCGATGAGTGCCAGTTCCTGAATCGACATGACTGTTAGGTAAGACCCAACCGAGGTAGACGGTTAAGACAAACAGGATTTGAACCCTGGGGTCACGGACTCGCCATAGCCAGAGGAGACAATTCTTCAGTGTTATTATCGGAAATGGCTAATAATAGATGACAAGAAAGCCAAAGTGTTCCTTTGGCGGAGTCGTCTTTAGTAGCAGCCCAAGCCAGAGGAGACAGCTGTGCTGGACTTTGGTAAAGCATTTTTTATTCTCAGTATGTTGGTATATATATATAAAAAATATTTGGATTGTTTGAGCGAGACTGTTTTAAAATGTGTACTTGTTTATTCTTGCACGAAAAAGCATTTGAAATGAGAGGCATCTAAAGCGTGCCAAATGAGTTAATATGCATTCACTTATGATGCGCTTTCATTTCCTTGCAGGTGAATCATGATTCCTATTACCGAGCTGCGTTATTTTGTGGACACGCAACCTGCGTATCGCATTTTAAAGCCGTGGTGGGACGTGTTCACGGACTATATATCCGTGGTCATGCTAATGATCGCCGTATTCGGAGGCACACTTCAGGTCACGCAGGACAAGATGATCTGCCTGCCCTGCAAATGGGTGGTAAATGAGACCTGTAGAAAGTATTTAAACTCCTCGGTTTCAGTGCCCCTGACCCTGGAACCTCAAGGGATACGGTATGACCTCGACCGCCACCAGTATAACTACGTCGACGCTGTGTGCTACGAAAACAAGCTCCACTGGTTTGCCAAATATTTTCCCTATTTGGTGCTGCTTCACACGCTCATCTTCCTCGCTTGCAGCAACTTCTGGTTCAAATTCCCATGGACCAGCTCGAAACTGGAACACTTCGTGTCCATTCTCCTGAAGTGCTTCGACTCACCGTGGACCACGCGAGCTCTGTCCGAAACGGTGGTGGAGGAGAGCGACCCCAAAGCTTTCGGAAAAATGAACGGCTCCGTCGACAAGAAGGCGTCGTACGTCAGCGAGGACGTGGAGGCGAGCACTCCCATGCTGTCAACAACCAGGTTTCGTTTCGAACAGGGAATCGTGGACCACTCTGAGACCGGTGTACTGGACAAAAAGGAAGGCGAACAGGCCAAGGCGTTGTTTGAGAAGGTGAAGAAGTTTCGAATTCATGTTGAAGAGGGAGACATAGTCTACAGACTCTACATCCGACAAACTATCATCAAAGTTGTCAAGTTTATCCTCATAATCTCCTACACGGGTTACTACGTCCACAAAATTCAATTCAGCGTCGACTGCAGTGTGGATATCGAAAACCTCACGGGCTATCAGATGTACAATTGCGCACATCCCCTCGCCACACTGTTTAAAATCTTAGCATGCTTTTACATAAGCCTGGTGGTTGTGTATGGGATGATATGCGTGTATACCCTCAGCTGGATGCTTAGACGTTCACTCAAGAAGTATTCTTTTGAGTCCATCAGAGAGGAAAGCAGCTACAGCGACATCCCCGACGTGAAGAACGACTTCGCCTTCATGCTGCACATGATCGATCAATACGATCCTCTTTATTCCAAACGTTTCGCCGTTTTCCTCTCGGAGGTGAGCGAGAACAAACTTCGCCAGCTGAATCTTAACAACGAATGGACTTTGGAGAAACTTCGGCAGAGGGTTACCAAAAACTCCCAGGAGAAGTTAGAGTTGCATCTGTTCATGCTTAGTGGAATTCCAGACACGGTTTTTGACTTAGTAGAGCTGGAGGTCCTAAAACTCGAGCTCATCCACGACGTCACCATCCCGCCAATCATTGCCCAGCTTACTAACCTCAGAGAGATGTGGCTGTACCATACGCCGGCCAGAATAGAAGCTCCGGCTTTGGCGTTTCTACGAGAGAACCTGAAATCGTTGCACATCAAATTTACAGACATCAAAGAAATACCTCTATGGATCTACAGCTTGAAGAACCTCAGCGAACTGCATCTTACAGGTAACCTCAGTGCGGACAACAATCGCTACATCGTCATCGACGGTCTACGGGAGTTGAAGCGACTTAAGGTTTTGAGGCTGAAAAGCAACCTCACCAAGCTGCCCCAGGTGGTCACGGATGTCGGGATGCACCTCCAGAAGTTGTCCATCAACAACGAAGGAACAAAGTTGATGGTGCTCAACAGCTTGAAGAAGATGGTGAACCTGACCGAGCTGGAGCTGGTCCGCTGTGATCTGGAACGTATACCGCATTCCATCTTCAGCTTGCACAACTTGCAGGAAATTGATCTCAAGGACAACAACCTCAAGACTATCGAGGAGATCATTAGTTTTCAGCGTCTTCATCGACTTGTTTGTCTGAAGATGTGGTATAATCAGATTGCTTATATACCTTTCCAGATGGGTATGCTGACCAACCTGGAGCGCCTTTATTTGAACCGCAACAAGATCGAGAAGATACCGAATCAGCTGTTCTTCTGCCGGAAGCTAAGGTTTCTTGATCTGAGCCATAACAATCTAACAAGCATCCCGTCGGAAATAGGAAGTCTCCAGAACCTTCAGTACCTCGCTGTTACTGCCAACAGGGTAAGTTCGGATGAACGTCCTGTTGTCATAGAACTATTTACTACTATAATTTCACTTTGATGTTTTCTCTTACCTTTTTTTCTAGATTGAAGTTCTTCCCCCCGAGTTGTTTCAGTGTAAGAAACTGCGCACGCTCAACCTCGGAAACAACTGCTTGCAGTCTCTGCCCTCTCGGTTTGGGGAGCTCACCAATCTGACCCAGCTGGAACTGAGGGGCAACAGGCTGGAGTGTCTCCCCGTTGAACTGGGAGAGTGCAGACTGCTGAAGAAGAGCAGTCTGATTGTGGAGGATAGTATCTTCAACACATTGCCCCCAGAGGTCAAAGACCAACTGTGGAGAACTGAGAAAGAAGCTGCTTGAGAACCAGATAGATTCACTTGGAAGCACTTCTGTTTTTGAAAGTGGGCACAGATGTCGCTGACGGTGTTTAGGGACATGTGCACGGTTGTCAACTCCTGTATGCTGGAGGACAGTGTTTGACATTTACTATATGTTTTCCTGATACAGAAGGAACGTTGAGTAACACAGGCAGCAATGGCATTTCTGAGGGTGAGCAGACCAAATATTACATTTAAATGATGGTGCTGTTCATTTATGCCTTAATGAATAAACACAATTGTATTAGGGTATTGTAAACATTTTCACTGCATTTTATACCTGTGTTACAGTGTTATGCTGCGTCCCAATTCGCCTACCTATACTATGCCTTTAAAGTATGTACTGTTTGGTATGGAAAAGTATATACATTTTAATGCGTAGCAAAACTGTATGCACGCACTCGGACATACTAACGTGAAACAGAAGTGGCCATTGTTGCCTAGATGACACTGTGATCCTTAACCGTCACGCACACCTAATCACAGCTCTTCCTTGCATTTAAGTATTTATTCATTTATTAGTTTGTATTTAGTGTTTACTGTATACTTAGATTTATTAATTTAGCGAAGCATCATTCGTTTAATGTTATTAATGCAGTGGAGCGTCACTAAACTCCGCCCTCTTGCAGTGAGTTGTGGGTCAGCCGTTAAGTGTCCATGGATTCACACTTCCAATTTTCACCGGAAACAGTAGACCATCCGGGTACTTTGAGAATACTCATTTCAGCATACTGTGATTTGGGACATACTAATTATATGTTCGAATACTATTTAGGATGGATAGTATGCGAATTGGAACGCAGATTGTTTTATGGCGTTTGCGGTTTTTATTCACTGAAGCAAAAAAGAACATTGAAAAAGCACACTAAGAGATAGTGGAATCTATCTACGTGTATTTCTTTTGTATTAAGCAGATGCACATTGGTATTACAAAATTGTTTTTCAGAAAGCCAAACTAGACCTTCATTATTTTGCTCCTTACAAATACAGCACTTTATTTTCATCAGTCTGCTCACTTTGAAATGCCTTAAAAATGTATGCTTTTAAACATTACTCTTTAATAAAGGTATTTAGATGACAGCCGCGTAAACATTGACATTGTCAAATTAAGCTAGTACCCCAACTTTGCACTTAATGTTTACTGTTCCCCATTCTCATGTCATTTTATTCTCATGACGTCACTGTTCATAAGACAATCAGAAGTATTTCGTCAAGTTTTGTAGTTGTATGCAGTGCGGTTCTGTACAGTATGTGTGACATTTACATTGAATTATAAATATCAGTGTTGGCTAGAGGTTCATTCTATATATGTCAGTTATTTACTTGTGGTAGAATTAACCTTGCTGTTATGTCTTGTCATTTCATTTGTCATTTTTAGATTGACAAACGTGTTACTGTTAATGGACTGTCAAACATGGCTTGTTGCATGTTGTGTATCCATATTACCTCAAGTCTGAAACATTTTAGGGAAGAAACATTTCTCCCCATGTACTCACATTGAAAACTCAAGTTAATAGAATGCAGAACTTATAACAGTAGGCTACTCAGGTAAGTTCACCTTTGTATATTTGCAGCTCAGACTAACTTTTGTCATGGGATTTTTTTATTTATTTAAAACAAATGTCACCTGATGTCTTTCCTCCAGTGTTAATGTCTGTAACCATTTGGTATATTTATGGTTGACAACTTGGCGTATGTATTATTATGTTGCTTGTTTTGCCAAGTAGTTGATGTGGAAATGAATGAAATGCCACAACATGTATGAAGCCATACAGAATGAATAAAACACTCGTTTTCCTTTGTTTCAATAAAATAACTGAAAATGTTTTAGTAGCTTGCTTTTTTCAATTAATATTCATTTAAGAACAGCTGAATTGTAATGTCTGTTTTATCAGCTTTAAATATGACTGTCGTTAGTTGGTGACATCCCGGAACTAAAGTTCTGAGCGTAATCGACGTCGGACTTATTACAATGAAACACGCTGACGGCGATTTTCCTGCTTTCTTGCTATGCTAAGGCGTCCTTATCAACGCATTACTTTATGACAAAAAACTTTTCGTTTTAGAAGATGGTAAGAATTTTAAATTGTTTATATTCTGAACCGTTTCTCGTTTGGCTTCCTGTTTTAGCTTTGCAATTGTGAGCATGCGTGTAAACGGTGTAGCCACATTACGTTTCCTGTCTGGCACGAGTGCAGTAACATTAGAGAAGTTAAATTATTTAAAATACTTTCTGCGATGTTATGAACGATATTTGTTTTCTGAATAATTATGATATTTTTTATCACAGGCTGTTACTCTGCATACAGACCTTGGTGAATTAAAAATAGAGTTGTTCTGCGAGAAGGCACCGAAGAGCAGTGAAGTACGACACGCTTTATTAAGAATTTGTTTATTTTTTATATCACATACATACCAGTAGGCCTACCTATATTTTTATTGTTTGTAAATATGTACATCTTTGTTTACACCCTCATTGTGATTTCAATTCCCCCAGAACTTCCTTGCATTGTGCGCAGGTGGGTTTTACAGTGGATGTATTTTCCATCGAAACATCAAGGGCTTTATGGTTCAGACTGGAGATCCGACAGGTAACCAATCTTATACGTCTTCTCGCCCAAACTCCACTTTTTTTAAATTGAGATTTATTACACAAAAAACATTTCTAGTCCAGATTTATTTAAGAAATTTTTTTCTCCAGGTACAGGGAAAGGGGGAACCAGTATTTGGGGACGGAAGTTTGAAGATGAATTCAGTGAACACCTGAAAGTATGTATTGTTGGTTGCAGTGAAGTTATCTTTTGTGTAGCATTATATTGTTGTATTGTACTTCAATGGATATCATGTATTAACCAGCTTGTCTTTGTCTTAATTGTCTGGATTTTGTTTTGGACACATATGGTAAATAACCCTGTTAACGCTTTAATTCTGTAGCACAATGTCCGGGGCGTAGTTTCCATGGCAAATAATGGACCAAACACAAATGCATCACAGTTCTTCATCACTTATGCCAAACAGCCTCACCTGGACATGAAGTACACTGCTTTTGGAAAGTAAGTTACCTGTTAATGCTCAGAGCTCAGTCTGCCGTAGTGAAAAGATCTAAGTCTTACATAATTTATATACAATTTTACATTTATAAATGTGTGCTTTTAATAGACATGATAATTCAAATGTATTTTAATGCCGTTAACTGTATCAATAAATTAACATTAATTTCAAAATAACTAATTCTTTTACAGAATCATAGATGGGTTAGAAACTCTGGATGAACTAGAGAAACTCCCCGTCAACGAAAAGACTTTCCGGCCTTTAAATGATGTCCGTATTAAGGATGTTACTATTCATGCCAACCCATTTGCTGGTTGATTGATTTTATTGTGACTCGTTCATGATGAGTAATGTCTTATGCTGTAAATATATATTTTGTGTGATGTAATTTTGCCAATTACATGTTATTTCATACATTTGTACACACTGCCTCTGTGTTTTTTCTTATATATTTACATTACATTTCTTTTTCGAGTATTACTAATTAACAACAGATTTCTGCTGTTTACGATTTATAATTTAGAAGGATTAAAATGTGTGCTGCTATTTTGAAATTATGACGCTATTGACCCGGAAACAAAGGTATAAATCCTAATATAATCAATAATATATAACCATGCTATTTGTTAAAAAATACAAATATTCACTCTTATTCCCCCAAAAAGAAAAAATAACAGTTAGCTTGCGATATGTGCCACCTCTATCCGTACAGTCAACGTGACGTCACTTGCTTACGGTAACACGTGAAAAGAGAATAAAAGTTGAACCGCTGTGAACTTTAAACATTGAAGCGACATGGCAGCTCCAGATGCATTCAAAGTAGGTTGAGTTGAGGCTTATCTTAAAGTATGTATACAAAAATAAAATTGTCAAGCACCACCGTTGTCGCTTATGAATGGCAAAGCACACATGACGGTAAATGTGATGCGTCCGTTTTGTAGGTTTCCTCCCTGAAGGATAAAGTCGCACTGATCACGGGTGCAAGTTCGGGGATAGGAGCTGGAACGGCTCTGCTGTTCGCTAAACTCGGTGCCCGGCTGGCACTGAATGGACGGGACGTCGAGAATCTCACCAAAATCGCACGAGAATGCGAAGAGTGTGGCGCAGTGAAAGTAAAGCCAACATAACAGCCAGGTGTCAGTAGATATTGGCAGAATGTTTCCTTACAGATTCACCTGTGTCCATTTCTTTAGCCTTTACTAGTCCCAGGAGACTTAACGGACGAGGATAGAGTAAAGAAGACAGTCGAAGACACCATTGCGCACTTTGGAAAGCTGGATGTCCTTATCAACAGTGCAGGGATCTTGGCTATGGGCAGCATAGAGACTACTGATATGGCCCAGTATGATAAGGTCATGGCTGTGAATGTCAGGTAAAATGAACACAATGAAAGACTTGCTCATAGTTCACCCGGAAATCTAAATTCTCTTATCATTTATTTGCCATCAAGTCATCAAAACCGTTCTTCTCTGGAACACAAAAGAAGATATTTTGAGGAATGGTTCAGTTATTTTGTCCCTACATGGTAAGTCATTGTTGTTTGGTCACGTTTTTCAAAATACATGATTTTGTGTTCTACAGAAGAAAAGCAAACACAGGTTTGGAAGGACATGATGGTGGGTAAATGATGAACACATTTTTATTTTTGGATGATCTGTCCCTTTAAGTTAAGGATTGTGTATCTTTTATCTTTCAGATCTGTCTATCATTTGACTCATCTGTGCGTGCCACATCTCATCAAAACTAAAGGCTCCATTGTAAATGTGTCCAGTGTCAATGGACAACGATCAGTGAGTATACATTCATTCATTCAGTTGCAACAAACCGTATAAACACAGCATAAACACTTTATTTTGAGATGACCCTGAACATGTTTTTTCCTCTTTTGTAGTTTCCTGGTGTACTTGCCTATTGTATGTCAAAATCAGCCATTGACCAGTTCACAAGCTGCGTTGCCCTCGGTGAGATGATATCTCTTGAATACAGTGGTGATTGTTTACCTTGAAAGTTTCTTGACCAAATTATTTTCATTTTAGAGTTGGCACCAAAGCAAGTACGCGTCAACTCAGTATGGTAAGTTTCTGTTATTTTTCACACAATGTACAGTATTGTAGTGTGACATGAAATTATTAAATTTAAACGTTTTACAGTCCGGGGGTCATTGTAACAGAAGTTCACAAGCGTGCAGGACTGGATGAAGATCAATATACTCAGGTACACTGTAAAGGTTGACTGCATATTTTCACTTTGATGGAAGATATAATACTAAAAAGGGCCTTTAGTAAAATGTGTCCTTGCGTCCAGTTTCTCGAGAAGTGCAAACTGACCCATGCTCTCGGCAGACCAGGTGAAGTAGAAGAGGTGGCTCACGCTATTGCCTTCCTGGCCTCTGATGCTGCAACCTTTATAACAGGAGTCAACCTTCCAGTGGACGGAGGTCGACATGCTATGTGTCCACGGTAATGTTTTGGTGCCATGCTACAGTTGTCACAGAGGAGTGTTTGTAAAAGCAAAATAAACTAAGCTTTGCATTATGTGTTTTCTACTGTACCACATAAACATTCGCAAAGAAAGCACTTTTCATTTTGTATCTGACATTATTTACTACAGAGTCACAGCAATGTTCGCAGAGTTGTTTACACAGATGGATTTATGGCGACATTTAATACAGACAGGGGTGTTAAACACAGTGTTCAATAACAGTTGTAAAATATACAATTGGAAATATTACGATAACATCCATTCATACAGTTAGCATTTCAAAACTGAAACATGGTCTGTTCAGATATACTGCAACAGTATATTATAGTCTTTACAAAAGATATGACCCAAATAATGCCACAGCAGCATTCAAAGGAAACTCAATACTATAGTTTATATCCTTCAGCCTTATATGTGAAAATATGACCGTAAACCTGACTTTAAATTAGTACATGTATAAGCACATCTTGTTTTCCGTTGCCAGAGTTTTTAAAAGACAAAATCGTATACATCTTGTATAATAAAGATATAATAAGATTGACTTCCCTTGTATGGACATAAAACGGCTTAAAAACATCTCTTAAAATATCTACTTTCATGTTTCACAGAATAAACAGGTCCTGAAAGACATGAGGTTGAACAAATGATGACAAAATTAAAGTTTTGCGGTGAACCCTCACTTAAAATATAAATGGTTTAGACTTTCATAGTCCTTCTAGCAGACTGCCTTCATTGGCATTGTCAAAACTGTTCTTGCCGTGAATCTGCTTGAGGTGTTTGCGGAGAACTGGTTTATGTGCGAACACCATGTCACAGTAGTTACAGCGGTGCGGTTTGTCCCCGCTGTGAAGGTTCAGATGGTCTAGCAGCGAACATTTCTGAGTGAAAGTCTTTCCACATATCTTACACTGGAAGGGCTTGATGCCAGCATGGACGCGCATGTGCCGATGCAGGTTGCCTTTCTGTGTAAATGTCTTTCCACACAAGAGGCACATGAACAACTTGTGCATCTTCAAATGATTAGCGTAGTTTTCTAGTTGACGGAATACACGGGCACATTTCGGGCACTGGTGATACCACTGCATGCCTTTTTCGCCATTTCGTGAGCACCCCCAAAGATTCCCCTTCCCGGATACGCTGGGTCCCGGTGGGGACAGTGAATATTCAGCCACAGGGTTAGCAGCGGTCCCGGTGGGGCGTGTTTCGACTGTGGAGTTAATCAGGGAATGTTGTGGCTCCGGTGAGCGCAGTGCAGGAGAACGAGATGAGCGTTGGAAGTTATCAGGGACGTCTTGCATCCGGTCTTCAATCGACTCCACCTTAATGATGCTAATAGGACTGTCCTCTTCTCTACTCCTGCTGTTTCTAAACGCTGGCTGAGATGTTGGCTCTATGATTACATCATCGTCTTCATCAAACTCATCTTCCCCTTCATTGTCCACCTCATCATCATTATCATCATCATCACATATTGTCTCCACGAGAGGCGCACCGCCCTGCGCATTGAAGTCCGGAGGCTGCCGGGACGATGCCTGTTCATCTTTGACCTCGTGTGGTTTAATAAATTTATTTAAAGCTTCAGTGCACTGCTCTACGATATGTCCCATCTGTAGGAAACTGGCGACCGTTAAATAGTGTACTAATTCCAGCTCGGGAAACTCGAGTGTCCCGGTGTAACAGGAGAGAAGAAGTCTCTGTCCAACTTCTGCATCTTGTTGTGTGGATATTTGTATTTCATTCGAGTCCTGAAGGAAAAACTGGTCTCTTAGGAATGGGGAGCCTGCAGCAAACACCACTTTGTGTCCGGGTACTTCTAAGTCGTTGATGCGCACGATGACGTCACAGAAGCGTCTGTCTCTTCGGAGAGCATTCATCTTTTGAAGCATGGAGTCGCCAAACGTGGGAAAGTTGAACTGCAGAATCACCCCGTCCTGGGCCATGATATACTACAAATAAAGGTAATGTGCAATTTATTGAAAATATTTAGATATTCACGTTTGTACCCTCATAATAGCTAACTAATACATAGTTTAACTATTTGTTGTAAAACTACAGTCACCACAAATGTACTATGGTAACACTCATTGCTGTGTGTTACTAAGTACTTAGTAACTGTAATTGAATTACTTTCCCCTTGAAAAGGTTAAGTAAAGGATTACTCTTATTGTTTCTGTAATTGAATTACAGTTACTTCTGATGTAATTAACTAAATACTGTGTAATATATTCAAAAGTGGAAATGACATCAGAATTATAAGTCTAACTTTAAAATGTATGCTTTAATGTATCCTTCTCACATTTGTATACTTTGGTCAGTTAAAAAGAATAATTGATGTAGTTATTTATTTGAATTAAATAAGCCGTTTCATGTCTATCCTTGAATCAATTCTAATCTAAGTTGATGTAGGACATAGAAAGTAACTGGTAATAAGTGATTAAATACTTTGGGGAGATATCTAATTGCACTATTGAATGGTTTAATTGGTAGCTAGAACTAAATGTATTTTTCATAGTAACTGTAGTCAGACTATAGTGATCATATTTTAACCATTTAATATTTGTAGTGACACAACTGCAAGAATATATCAATCAATAATAGCCAATAATACTTTAATAAAGCAATGGATCATTTCTATAACGGTAACGTTAACCTACTAACGTGCCTGTCTGTATTATGCTATTTACAAACACGTGTTTGACGACATACTTGTATATAAATGACACGCTGCTTAAAACTAATTGTATTTTCTGTGATAAAAGACTGAGATGGTGAAATGTTGGCTCAGGCCTGTATAGTGTGTATCTATAACACAAGCAGCGGATGAAGGACAGTAATGAATACCGGGGAAATGAAGACGAATACAAGAGCAAGGTAAAAAGAGTTTATTTAAAACATACCTTTAATGGATTTTTAATACGTTGTCTTGGAGATGCAAGTTATAAAGCGACTGCAGGCGACTGTGTGGCGGAAGAGGTTGCGCTATGAGCTACACGAGTCACCGCACGCGATTGGTCGGCGACATTTAAAGGGGCAGGACACAAATACATGTGGCTCATTGTGAAAACAAGACGTCATGATGTATTTTTTATTTATTTCTGATCTCGTCATTAAATGCGATACGTTCATTTAAGTAATAAATGAAGTGCTCCTACAGTAAGCTATGCCAGCTTGTCTAGTCATTTGTCCCCTTCAAATAGTGTTGTTTTTATTCTTTGAGTAATGTGGTTGGCTGTTTTTCATTAGAAATGCTCTCAACTTAAATTCTTTAGAGCAGGTACACAGTGCTTTTTGAATTTTTTTTAAATGTGCAAGAGGAACAGGAAACATGAGTTTGTCAATGAAAAAACATTTATTCTCATAACTTTTCTCACGCTTTATTATAAACATCTCTCTAATTCAGGAGAATAATGAATGAACAAAATGTATATACTTTTAATTCAAACATATTGTCTCACATATTGGAGGACATTAACATCATATGCACCTTTTGTCATGCACATTTAAAGTGTGCTAATCTTAAATGCACATAAATTAAGTGCACTTTTTTGGCCCACCCCCTCACATATTGGTGGACATTAACATCATATGCACCTTTTGTCATGCACATTTAAAGTGTGCTAATCTTAAATGCACATAAATTAAGTGCACTTTTTTGGCCCACCCCCTCACATATTGGAGGACATTAACATCATATGCACCTTTTGTCATGCACATTTAAAGTGTGCTAATCTTAAGAGCACATAAATTAAGTGCACTTTTTTGGCCCACCCCCTCACATATTGGAGGACATTAACATCATATGCACCTTTTGTCAAGCACATTTAAAGTGTGCTAATCTTAAGAGCACATAAATTAAGTGCACTTTTTTGGCCCACCCCCTCACATATTGGAGGACATTAACATCATATGCACCTTTTGTCAAGCACATTTAAAGTGTGCTAATCTTAAGAGCACATAAATTAAGTGCACTTTTTTGGCCCACCCCCTCGCATATTGGAGGACATTAACATCATATGCACCTTTTGTCATGCACATTTAAAGTGTGCTGATCTTAAATGCACATAAATTAAGTGCACTTTTTTGGCCCACCCCCTTACATATTGGAGGACATTAACATCATATGCACCTTTTGTCATGCACATTTAAAGTGTGCTAATCTTAAATGCACATAAATTAAGTGCACTTTTTTGGCCCACCCCCTCACATATTGGTGGACATTAACATCATATGCACCTTTTGTCATGCACATTTAAAGTGTGCTAATCTTAAGAGCACATAAATCAAGTGCACTTTTTTGGCCCACCCCCTCACATATTGGAGGACATTAACATCATATGCACCTTTTGTCAAGCACATTTAAAGTGTGCTAATCTTAAGAGCACATAAATTAAGTGCACTTTTTTGGCCCACCCCCTCACATATTGGAGGACATTAACATCATATGCACCTTTTGTCATGCACATTTAAAGTGTGCTAATCTTAAATGCACATAAATTAAGTGCACTTTTTTGGCCCACCCCCTTACATATTGGAGGACATTAACATCATATGCACCTTTTGTCATGCACATTTAAAGTGTGCTAATCTTAAGTGCACATAAATTAAGTGCACTTTTTTGTCCCACCCCTCACATATTGGAGGACATTAACATCATATGCACCTTTTGTCATGCACATTTAAAGTGTGCTAATCTTAAGAGCACATAAATTAAGTGCACTTTTTTGGCCCACCCCTCACATATTGGAGGACATTAACATCATATGCACCTTTTGTCATGCACATTTAAAGTGTGCTAATCTTAAGGGCACATACATTAAGTGCACTTTTTTGTCCCACCACCACCCCCTCACATGTTGGAGGACATTAACATCATATGCAGCTTTTGTCATGCACATTTAAAGTGTGCTAATCTTAAATGCACATAAATTAAGTGCACTTTTTTGTCCCACCCCCTTACATATTGGAGGACATTAACATCATATGCACCTTTTGTCATGCACATTTAAAGTGTGCTAATCTTAAATGCACATAAATTAAGTGCACTTTTTTGGCCCACCCCCTCACATATTGGAGGACATTAACATCATATGCACCTTTTGTCATGCACATTTAAAGTGTGCTAATCTTAAGAGCACATAAATTAAGTGCACTTTTTTGGCCCACCCCCTCGCATATTGGAGGACATTAACATCATATGCACCTTTTGTCATGCACATTTAAAGTGTGCTAATCTTAAATGCACATAAATTAAGTGCACTTTTTTGGCCCACCCCCTCACATATTGAAGGACATTAACATCATATGCACCTTTTGTCATGCACATTTAAAGTGTGCTAATCTTAAGAGCACATAAATCAAGTGCACTTTTTTGGCCCACCCCCTCACATATTGGTGGACATTAACATCATATGCACCTTTTGTCATGCACATTTAAAGTGTGCTAATCTTAAATGCACATAAATTAAGTGCACTTTTTTGGCCCACCCCCTCGCATATTGGAGGACATTAACATCATATGCACCTTTTGTCATGCACATTTAAAGTGTGCTAATCTTAAATGCACATAAATTAAGTGCACTTTTTTGGCCCACCCCCTCACATATTGGAGGACATTAACATCATATGCACCTTTTGTCATGCACATTTAAAGTGTGCTAATCTTAAATGCACATAAATTAAGTGCACTTTTTTGGCCCACCCCCTCGCATATTGGAGGACATTAACATCATATGCACCTTTTGTCATGCACATTTAAAGTGTGCTAATCTTAAGAGCACATAAATTAAGTGCACTTTTTTGGCCCACCCCTCACATATTGGAGGACATTAACATCATATGCACCTTTTGTCATGCACATTTAAAGTGTGCTAATCTTAAGGGCACATACATTAAGTGCACTTTTTTGTCCCACCACCACCCCCTCACATGTTGGAGGACATTAACATCATATGCAGCTTTTGTCATGCACATTTAAAGTGTGCTAATCTTAAATGCACATAAATTAAGTGCACTTTTTTGTCCCACCCCCTTACATATTGGAGGACATTAACATCATATGCACCTTTTGTCATGCACATTTAAAGTGTGCTAATCTTAAATGCACATAAATTAAGTGCACTTTTTTGGCCCACCCCCTCACATATTGGAGGACATTAACATCATATGCACCTTTTGTCATGCACATTTAAAGTGTGCTGATCTTAAATGCACATAAATTAAGTGAACTTTTTTGGCCCACCCCCTTACATATTGGAGGACATTAACATCATATGCACCTTTTGTCATGCACATTTAAAGTGTGCTAATCTTAAATGCACATAAATTAAGTGCACTTTTTTGGCCCACCCCCTCACATATTGGAGGACATTAACATCATATGCACCTTTTGTCATGCACATTTAAAGTGTGCTAATCTTAAGAGCACATAAATTAAGTGCACTTTTTTGGCCCACCCCCTCGCATATTGGAGGACATTAACATCATATGCACCTTTTGTCATGCACATTTAAAGTGTGCTGATCTTAAATGCACATAAATTAAGTGCACTTTTTTGGCCCACCCCCTTACATATTGGAGGACATTAACATCATATGCACCTTTTGTCATGCACATTTAAAGTGTGCTAATCTTAAGAGCACATAAATTAAGTGCACTTTTTTGGCCCACCCCCTCACATATTGGAGGACATTAACATCATATGCACCTTTTGTCAAGCACATTTAAAGTGTGCTAATCTTAAGAGCACATAAATTAAGTGCACTTTTTTGGCCCACCCCCTCACATATTGGAGGACATTAACATCATATGCACCTTTTGTCATGCACATTTAAAGTGTGCTAATCTTAAATGCACATAAATTAAGTGCACTTTTTTGGCCCACCCCCTTACATATTGGAGGACATTAACATCATATGCACCTTTTGTCATGCACATTTAAAGTGTGCTAATCTTAAGTGCACATAAATTAAGTGCACTTTTTTGTCCCACCCCTCACATATTGGAGGACATTAACATCATATGCACCTTTTGTCATGCACATTTAAAGTGTGCTAATCTTAAGAGCACATACATTAAGTGCACTTTTTTGTCCCACCCCTCACATATTGGAGGACATTAACATCATATGCACCTTTTGTCATGCACATTTAAAGTGTGCTAATCTTAAGGGCACATACATTAAGTGCACTTTTTTGTCCCACCACCACCCCCTCACATGTTGGAGGACATTAACATCATATGCAGCTTTTGTCATGCACATTTAAAGTGTGCTAATCTTAAATGCACATAAATTAAGTGCACTTTTTTGTCCCACCCCCTTACATATTGGAGGACATTAACATCATATGCACCTTTTGTCATGCACATTTAAAGTGTGCTAATCTTAAATGCACATAAATTAAGTGCACTTTTTTGGCCCACCCCCTCACATATTGGAGGACATTAACATCATATGCACCTTTTTTCATGCACATTTAAAGTGTGCTAATCTTAAGAGCACATAAATTAAGTGCACTTTTTTGTCCCACTACCACCCCCTCACATATTGGAAGACATTAACATCATATGCACCTTTTGTCATGCACATTTAAAGTGTGCTAATCTTAAGAGCAAATAAATTAAGTGCACTTTTTTGTCCCACCACCACCCCCTCACATATTGGAAGACATTAACATCATATGCACCTTTTGTCATGCACATTTAAAGTGTGCTAATCTTAAATGCACATAAATTAAGTTCACTTTTTTGGCCCACCCCCTCACATATTGGAGGACATTAACATCATATGCACCTTTTGTCATGCACATTTAAAGTGTGCTAATCTTAAATGCACATAAATTAAGTGCACTTTTTTGGCCCACCCCCTCACATATTGGAGGACATTAACATCATATGCACCTTTTGTCATGCACATTTAAAGTGTGCTAATCTTAAGAGCAAATAAATTAAGTGCACTTTTTTGTCCCACCACCACCCCCTCACATATTGGAAGACATTAACATCATATGCACCTTTTGTCATGCACATTTAAAGTGTGCTAATCTTAAATGCACATAAATTAAGTGCACTTTTTTGGCCCACCCCCTCACATATTGGAGGACATTAACATCATATGCACTTTTTATCATGCACATTTAAAGTGTGCTAATCTTAAGAGCACATAAATTAAGTGCACTTTTTTGTCCCACCACCACCCCCTCACATATTGGTGGACATTAACATCATATGCACCTTTTGTCATGCACATTTAAAGTGTGCTAATCTTAAGAGCACATAAATTAAGTGCACTTTTTTGTCCCACCACCACCCCCTCACATATTGGAGGACATTAACATCATATGCACCTTTTGTCATGCACATTTAAAGTGTGCTAATCTTAAATGCACATAAATTAAGTGCACTTTTTTGTCCAACCACCACCCCCTCACATATTGGAGGACATTAACATCATATGCACCTTTTGTCATGCACATTTAAAGTGTGCTAATCTTAAGAGCACATAAATTAAGTGCACTTTTTTGTCCCACCACCACCCCCTCACATATTGGAGGACATTAACATCATATGCACCTTTTGTAATGCACATTTAAAGTGTGCTAATCTTAAGAGCACATAAATTAAGTGCACTTTTTTGGCCCACCCCCTCACATATTGGTGGACATTAACATCATATGCACCTTTTGTCATGCACATTTAAAGTGTGCTAATCTTAAATGCACATAAATCAAGTGCACTTTTTTGGCCCACCCCCTCACATATTGGAGTACATTAACATCATATGCACCTTTTGTCATGCACATTTAAAGTGTGCTAATCTTAAGAGCACATAAATCAAGTGCACTTTTTTGGCCCACCCCCTCACATATTGGAGGACATTAACATCATATGCACCTTTTGTCATGCGCATTTAAAGTGTGCTTATCTTAAATGCACATCAATTAAGTGCACTTTTTTGGCCCACCCCCTCACATATTGGAGGACATTAACATCATATGCACTTTTTGTCATGCACATTTAAAGTGTGCTAATCTTAAATGCACATAAATCAAGTGCACTTTTTTTGGCCCACCCCCTCACATATTGGAGGACATTAACATCATATGCACCTTTTGTCATGCACATTTAAAGTGTGCTAATCTTAAATGCACATAAATTAAGTGCACTTTTTTTGGCCCACCCCCTCACATATTGGAGGACATTAACATCATATGCACCTTTTGTCATGCACATTTAAAGTGTGCTAATCTTAAATGCACATAAATCAAGTGCACTTTTTTTGGCCCACCCCCTCACATATTGGAGGACATTAACATCATATGCACCTTTTGTCATGCACATTTAAAGTGTGCTAATCTTAAATGCACATAAATCAAGTGCACTTTTTTTGGCCCACCCCCTCACATATTGGAGGACATTAACATCATATGCACTTTTTGTCATGCACATTTAAAGTGTGCTAATCTTAAATGCACATAAATTAAGTGCACTTTTTTGGCCCACCCCCTCACATATTGGAGGACATTAACATCATATGCACCTTTTGTCATGCACATTTAAAGTGTGCTAATCTTAAATGCACATAAATCAAGTGCACTTTTTTTGGCCCACCCCCTCACATATTGGAGGACATTAACATCATATGCACTTTTTGTCATGCACATTTAAAGTGTGCTAATCTTAAATGCACATAAATTAAGTGCACTTTTTTGGCCCACCCCCTCACATATTGGAGGACATCAACATCATATGCACCTTTTGTCATGCACATTTAAAGTGTGCTAATCTTAAATGCACATAAATCAAGTGCACTTTTTTGGCCCACCCCCTCACATATTTAACTGAAGGCTCATTTGCACTAATGGACCACGTCCATAACTGCATTAACCCATCTACTGCACTGTAATTCTATTAACTGCATCTACTCATCTATTGCACTGTAATTTCAATAACTGCATTAACTAACCAACTGCACGGTAACTCTATTAACTGCATCTACTCATCAATTGCACTATAACTTCAATAACTGCATTAACTAATCAACTGCACTGTAACTCTATTAACTGCATCTACTCATCAATTGCACTGTAACTTTAGTAACTGCATTCGTAACTTTAATAACTGCATTAACTCATATACTGCACCATAACTTTAATAACTGCATTAACTTCAACAACTGCATTAACTCACCTATTGCACTGCAACTTTAATAGCCAATGTCAATAAATGATGCATACCTAAGTCACTTGCACTATTTTAGTCTAATTATTATCTGTTCATATCCACCTGTACATTAATGTTCATAGTATATAGTCATCTGTATATATTGTTCATAGTATATACCTACTGTCATATTTTCATAGAACATTCCTACTGCAAAATATTTTTATAGTCCATGCCCACTGTATTATATTCTCACTATTGTATTCTGTATTTATTCTAACTGTATATCCTGCACTTGCTAACTGCACTTCTGGTTAGACCTAAACTACATTTCGTTACACTGTACTTGTATATGTGTAATGACAATAAAGTTGAATCTAATCTAATCTAATATTGGAGGACATTAACATCATATGCACCTTTTGTCATGCACATTTAAAGTGTGCTAATCTTAAGTGCACATAAATTAAGTGCACTTTTTTGTCCCACCCCCTCACATATTGAAGGACATCAACATCATATGCACCTTTTGTCATGCACATTTAAAGTGTGCTAATCTTAAATGCACATAAAATAAGTGCACTTTTTTGGCCCACCCCCTCACATATTGGAGGACATTAACATCATATGCACCTTTTGTCATGCACATTTAAAGTGTGCTAATCTTAAGAGCACATAAATTAAGTGCACTTTTTTGTCCCACCCCCTCACATATTGAAGGACATTAACATCATATGCACCTTTTGTCATGCACATTTAAAGTGTGCTAATCTTAAATGCACATAAATTAAGTGCACTTTTTTGGCCCACCCCCTCACATATTGGAGGACATTAACATCATATGCACTTTTTGTCATGCACATTTAAAGTGTGCTAATCTTAAATGCACATAAATCAAGTGCACTTTTTTGGCCCACCCCCTCACATATTGGAGGACATTAACATCATATGCACTTTTTGTCATGCACATTTAAAGTGTGCTAATCTTAAATGCACATAAATTAAGTGCACTTTTTTGGCCCACCCCCTCACATATTGGAGGACATTAACATCATATGCACTTTTTGTCATGCACATTTAAAGTGTGCTAATCTTAAATGCACATAAATCAAGTGCACTTTTTTGGCCCACCCCCTCACATATTGGAGGACATTAACATCATATGCACTTTTTGTCATGCACATTTAAAGTGTGCTAATCTTAAATGCACATAAATCAAGTGCACTTTTTTGGCCCACCCCCTCACATATTGGAGGACATTAACATCATATGCACCTTTTGTCATGCACATTTAAAGTGTGCTAATCTTAAATGCACATAAATTAAGTGCACTTTTTTGTCCCACCCCCTCACATATTGAAGGACATTAACATCATATGCACCTTTTGTCATGCACATTTAAAGTGTGCTAATCTTAAATGCACATAAATTAAGTGCACTTTTTTGGCCCACCCCCTCACATATTGGAGGACATTAACATCATATGCACTTTTTGTCATGCACATTTAAAGTGTGCTAATCTTAAATGCACATAAATCAAGTGCACTTTTTTGGCCCACCCCCTCACATATTGGAGGACATTAACATCATATGCACCTTTTGTCATGCACATTTAAAGTGTGCTAATCTTAAATGCACATAAATCAAGTGCACTTTTTTGGCCCACCCCCTCACATATTGGAGGACATTAACATCATATGCACCTTTTGTCATGCACATTTAAAGTGTGCTAATCTTAAATGCACATAAATTAAGTGCACTTTTTTGGCCCACCCCCTCACATATTGGTGGACATTAACATCATATGCACCTTTTGTCAAGCACATTTAAAGTGTGCTAATCTTAAATGCACATAAATTAAGTGCACTTTTTTGGCCCACCCCCTCACATATTGGAGGACATTAACATCATATGCACTTTTTGTCATGCACATTTAAAGTGTGCTAATCTTAAATGCACATAAATCAAGTGCACTTTTTTTGGCCCACCCCCTCACATATTGGAGGACATTAACATCATATGCACCTTTTGTCATGCACATTTAAAGTGTGCTAATCTTAAGAGCACATAAATTAAGTGCACTTTTTTGGCCCACCCCCTCACATATTGGAGGACATTACATTATATGCACCTTTTGTCATGCACATTTAAAGTGTGCTAATCTTAAGAGCACATACATTAAGTGCACTTTTTTGTCCCACCCCTCACATATTGGAAAACATTAACATCATATGCACCTTTTGTCATGCACATTTAAAGTGTGCTAATCT
This sequence comes from Barbatula barbatula, assembly GCF_947034865.1. Lineage (NCBI taxonomy): Eukaryota > Metazoa > Chordata > Actinopteri > Cypriniformes > Nemacheilidae > Barbatula > Barbatula barbatula. The sequence continues at coordinate 1,728,142 of NC_136767.1, forward strand.
TAAATGCACATAAATTAAGTGCACTTTTTTGGCCCACCCCCTCACATATTGGAGGACATTAACATCATATGCACTTTTTGTCATGCACATTTAAAGTGTGCTAATCTTAAATGCACATAAATCAAGTGCACTTTTTTGGCCCACCCCCTCACATATTGGAGGACATTAACATCATATGCACTTTTTGTCATGCACATTTAAAGTGTGCTAATCTTAAATGCACATAAATCAAGTGCACTTTTTTGGCCCACCCCCTCACATATTGGAGGACATTAACATCATATGCACTTTTTGTCATGCACATTTAAAGTGTGCTAATCTTAAATGCACATAAATCAAGTGCACTTTTTTGGCCCACCCCCTCACATATTGGAGGACATTAACATCATATGCACCTTTTGTCATGCACATTTAAAGTGTGCTAATCTTAAATGCACATAAATTAAGTGCACTTTTTTGTCCCACCCCCTCACATATTGAAGGACATTAACATCATATGCACCTTTTGTCATGCACATTTAAAGTGTGCTAATCTTAAATGCACATAAATTAAGTGCACTTTTTTGGCCCACCCCCTCACATATTGGAGGACATTAACATCATATGCACTTTTTGTCATGCACATTTAAAGTGTGCTAATCTTAAATGCACATAAATCGAGTGCACTTTTTTGGCCCACCCCCTCACATATTGGAGGACATTAACATCATATGCACTTTTTGTCATGCACATTTAAAGTGTGCTAATCTTAAATGCACATAAATCGAGTGCACTTTTTTGGCCCACCCCCTCACATATTGGAGGACATTAACATCATATGCACTTTTTGTCATGCACATTTAAAGTGTGCTAATCTTAAGTGCACATAAATTAAGTGCACTTTTTTGGTTCAACCTTCTATTTCCCTACAGACCAGCTAAGATACTTCAGACCAGCTAAGATACTTCAGACCAGCTAAGATAATTCAGACCAGCTAAAATAATTCAGACCAGCTAAAATAATTCAGACAAGTTAAAATAATGCAAACCCAACCCCAACTACATCGTTGTTGTGACGGGGCTTTTCCTCTTAAAGCGAGGTCGAGATTAAGGCCTCGCTCATCACTGGTTGAGGTGATAACATTAGCTCAGAAGCAAGCAAATGCTCAAACTGTGATTTCACAGACGGCTAATCCAGATATTGAGCCCACCTCTCACATCGTTGTTGAAAGATAGCTGTTTCTCTAAAGGCGATATCGGGTTTAAGGCCTTGAATATATGGAACACGCGGGGATGAAACCTTAAGTCTTCCGTAGATATGTGGCTGTCTTTCTATCTCATATATCTGGCCTTGCCAGCTGAAAGTGAAAGCCGTTTGCTCAATCTGGGATATCACAGACTGCGTGTGCAGATATGGAGCCCACCTCTCACATCGCTGTTGAAAGAGAGCTGTTTCTCTCAAGGCGATGTCGGGTTTAAGGCCTCGAGTATATGGAAGCCACGGGGATGGAACCTTACGTCTTCGGTCGCGAAGTGCCTGTCTTTCTTTCTCATATCTCTGGGCTTGCGAGCTTAATGAGCCAGCCGTTACACTGAAGACCTGGACGGCCAATTTTGCCATCCTTAAAAACATGACTTACTTGATCTGACGAGTGAACCCGCTGTGAGTGAGCTGAGAGTCTGGAGGCAGTTTGTCGCTGCAGGGGATTTCCCACAATTATGGCGTCATGGAGTCAGTCGGTCGAGTCCAATGAGCGAAGTGAAGGTGTCGCGTTGTTATGTGTTGTTTTCTGAAATTACGTTTTAAAAAATGCCTGTTTGTATTACACCCGCAACAGCGAGTGGAGCTTTAGCGCTGAGACGGCGCTAAACTGTTGTAATTAAAATGCTAACAGCTAATAAAAAGCTTATTTTCGGCCCTTTCTCTCTCTCTCTGAAAGATTTCACCACACAGTAAGACTGCTAAAATAATCGTTTAATTTAATTTTGGTAGCTTTTCTTGGAGATGGATAGCGCAAATTCCGTAGATTTAGCTCATTTCTATGGTATGCTATAGCTAAAGTATTTTAAAAGTTGTTATTGGACATTTGACAACAACTTGTTTACAAACATGTTACGTTAGGTAGCCTACATCTAAAACAGGGGGGTCCTAAATACATTTATTACAGGCACAGAGTAGGCACCTACTACACTTACAGTATGTTGGAGGCTAGTGTAACTTTTATTGTCCGTTGTATTGCCCAAAGTGTAGGCTGTATCGTGTAATGGCATTGTTATAATCATAACAGCAACAACGATGAGGAAGACCTACTTTGCAGTTTCAAGCAAACTCCATCTACTGTTTCAAAATCTCTCAGGGATAACAAACTAAACAATGCATTTGGAGACACTAGATGCACTTGTGTCTTATTGTCGCTGCCTTGTAATAGGTTTTCCATCAACTGTAAAAAGGTTTTCCGTAGGGGTTAATATACAGTTTTATAAAGATCAAGATGATTTGATGTCTTAAAGCAAAATGTTGTGTACCTACTGATTGATACTTCATATTTGATTTGTTTCGATCACATCAGATATGTTAAAATTCTCTTCAGACTGGAATGCATCTAAGCTTGAAGTCTTCAAATTAAATGCGAGAGCCAGGGATGTCTTTGTAATAGATTAGCCATTTTACCAGAACTAGGATGGAGGAATAACATGCGTTTCATTTAGAAACCCTCACAAAAGCATGGCACTCGAAACTACACTTTTGTGGCAGAGCGGTTCTCAAGGTGAGGTGGTCTTGATTTTGTCCTTTGGCACGGCCTCTCACACTCCACCCTGGCCAATGACACCCGACAGGTGTACATACCCATTCGAAGCTACATATCATTTTTCTTCTGCCTGTAAAACTAGTACTTCATTCAGGATACCAGCTAGTATAGTATGCGTTTTGTTTCTTTAATGTGCTATTCTTAAATGACCCGCTCTATTGCGACTCGCCTTATAGAATCAGACCTGGAGAAGTGAAGAAGAAACAATATCAGCTCAGCGCAAAAGCAGTGATAAAATAATAGAGACATTCAGATATTTATAAGAATGTATGTCGGAATTATTTGTACCCTTCTGGCTAATAAAAAGGCAAAACTAATCTATTGGATTTATTTATTCAATTTTTGCTGCTGACCAATGGACAAGCAATACAAATGACACCACTTCTTTTTAATAATTTGAATGTTTATTTACTTCTTGGTAAATGGAACAGTCTTGTGGTACATCTCATGTACCCATGAATACAAACCACAACAACGTGGACTATGATCAGTGTAACTTGTGAGCCTAACTCACTTTTTTCGTTCTTCTATCTGTTCCACCTCACTAGATTCATCCACCACCTTTCCATTTACCATGGTCTGGGTTACCACCTTGACAATCTTCCTGGTTCTGACTTCAGGATCTTCTTCAAAAAGACAAAAAACATGAACATGTTCAAATTTCATATTGATATTAATAATATCAGTACTGTCCGTTCACAACTGACTTACTTCTAGGAGGCGGCTTCTCTTTAATTCTAAAAAACAAAAATGAAACATGTAATAAATGATTGCTTATTTTACAGACGCTTCAATAGAATCAAGATTCTTCTTACACTTCCTCTCCATCCAGCAGTCTTCTGTAAGTGGCGATTTCCAGCTCCAGATTCTGTTTGATTCTCAGTAACTGCTCATAATCGGTTTTGATTCTTTGCATGTCCAGACGTAGTTGTGAGAGTTCGTCCTCCAGTTGCGTGAGCATGCCCTGGAGTCGCTCGATCTCAAGGGTGTAGTTCTGATTCGTCTCTCCAAGGTTTCCCTCGAGAACACCGACCTGAGGTGAGACATAAGGTTTAGTATTGAGTAAGAAAAACGAATATGCGATTTGTGAAGCACTTTAAGCCAAACCCATAAGAAGTGAGCAACTGGAAACATAAAATAAGAAAATATTTTTCACTGAAGATGCTAAAACATAATTCCCATTTGTGTTTTCCCATCATTTTGATGGGTTTACTATTACTGCACAATATATGGGAAAATATGAATAAAGAATGAGTACATGTCCTTAAACTTTTGACCTACAGTATGTGTGAACAATTATTTGAACAACCCAATGAAAAGCCTTTACCCCCCTTTCAGCCCATGGGATGTGTGTGTTTTTAGATTGTCATCACTTATAATATCACACGTGATTATAGATGATTTATGACTGTACATGTTGACATGTGGTGTCTGTTTAAATGGGGAAGAACACCAGATGTAAGGAATTCTGGTTTCCTGTGCTGAAGGGATGGCCTTGACACGTCTCAACATTTGTTGTCAAACAAAATAATTGCACATGTAATATACCTGTAGTATATGTAATATAAAACAACATGTATATAAATTTATTTAAAAATTAAAAGGTCTTTAAAAATCTATTTTGGACAGATGACAACCTGACATAAAAAACTGCTTTTAGGGCTGAATAATCCTGTTTGTCCCCAAAACACATTTTGTAATTTGAATTCTCAGCTAATTTTAATATAATTAATTCTGATAAATAATCATGTCATGTGATTAATTACATTTTTATTGATTAACAGCCATAATCAAAGCATAAGCAAGGTAAAACGAATTTTTTCCCCGAATTAGTTTAATTCTGTTTTTATAACCGTGACTGTAGCACTGAGAATTGGAGTCACCTGTTTCCGCAGACTGTCCAGCTCCCCCTCCAGCGCCTGCATGAAGCGCCGTCTTTCATTCAGCTCGCTCTGAGCACATCGCAGAGCTTCATTGCTCTCTTTCACCTCCGACTGCACGGTCTCCAGCTGTCACATGTGTACACATCAGCCGTGTTTATTGTATTGCAGAATAAACATTCATTCAGACACACCTGTGTTTGCCGTGAAATCGAGAATCTAAAAATAGATCGGTCAGTTGTGCTGGCTGTGGACTGACCTTCTTCAGGTACCACATCTCAGAGTCCTCTTTGTTCTTCCGTGCAATGCCCTCATACTGTGCCCTCAGATCTGCCATGATGGCTCCCAGGTCCGGCCCCTGTGCCGCATCCACCTCCACGTTCACTTGCTCGTTGGCTAGACGGGTCTTCAGTGCGCTTATCTCCTACATGTAGACAGACGGGATGGAATCAGTGTTTGATAGGATTTATTTAAACGTGTGTGTATGAAATGTTTTTATTAGATTACAAAATATCAAACCAAGTGGCATCGGCAGAGAAATGGTGGCTATATTGTAGATAGTTAAACGTCTGACATGAAAAGTTTGAAATAGATCAGAGATACTTCAATGTTTGAACTAAAGTCTGTACATATATTATACCGTGTATTTATATATATAGTGTGTGTATATGGGTCTACATATTACCTCATCATGATTCTTCTTCAAGAAATAGAGCTCCTCTTTCAGACTCTCCAGATCTCCTCTGAGGGTGGCGATGATCTGATCATGATCAGATTTAGCTCGTCTCAGAGCGTGGCAGTCTCGCTCAACTGACTGACAAAGAGTGGCTTCTGCCTCCCATCTGTTTATAAACACAACAAAGTATACCACCAATACTTACAAGTACAAAAACATCACATCGTATTCAAAAACATGAAATAAAAAGAGCAAATCTCACTTGACCCTAAAATCATCTGCTGCAAGCTTCGCATTGTCAATCTCCAGCATTATACGTGCATTCTCCAAGTTCTTCTTTCTCACCTAGAAAAAAACACATATGTGATGTCACTGCTCTCATACAATATATATACATATAATAAAATACTTAACAAGACATTCTTTTAACTTTGACAGGTGTAACCGCAGCAATGACATAGATGCGTGGATCAGGTGACATTGAGATTACCACCAACCTCTTGTCCAATTGCATATGCCTGAGCCATCATTCCTTCAATGTCATGACCCTTGGGTGTTCGATCGATCATCATCTGTTTGATCTTTATCTCCAGGTCAGCGTTGGACTTCTCCAGGGTGCGCACCTTCTCCAGGTAAGTGGCCAGTCGATCGTTTAGACCTTGCATGGTTTCCTTCTCGCTAGCGCTTACTCCAAAACCATTCAGTGAGAGGTTGCTGAGGATGTTTAGGCCGTTTCCCAGGGAAGTGGATCGAGACAGGGACAGCGTGGTGGCTGAGGTGAGGGACACGGGGACTTTTGACCGTCCCCGAACCCCACTGTCCCGCACAGACATGCTGGAGAAAGAGGGCTGCCGTCCAGAGTAGCTATGAGTAGAGAAGCTGGAGGTCATGATGCTCGCAAAACGAGACAAAAAAGCTGATGAGAGAAATATTGATGTTGTTTGTTAGTTGTTTCAATGCCATCGCATAATATTAGTTATAGCTCAGATTAACACTGATTTATGGATTCTTTAGTTTTCGACACCAAATTCACAACCTTTTGTATTATTCTGCCATAAAAAAAAATGTAATGGGTGATATTTAATGTTTTTCTTAATGCGATGACAATATAATAATAGTATGAATTTGTATGCAATATTGTTAAAAAATCCATATCATTGATTAATATGCAATTAACTATTTATTTGTTTGCAAAAAAGAAGAATGAACCTTGCAGATTTGAAAATTTGTACTTACACTGATCAGATGAGAATCTCCTAGATTTTGTTTTGTCCTAGGAGGATCTGGTGGCGTGTATACGTGGCGTTCAGGTGAGATGAGTATTTGAGCTGGGACTGCTCCTAAAAAGCTGTTGTCTATGGAAATCTGTGACTGACCAATCACGTTGCTCCCCTGGTAAATGGGTATTTCCTGACTGAAACCAATAAAACACAATACAGTTTTCCCAAGGCACTATGCACAGACTGAGCTATTTTTTTACTTGAGTGAAAATGAAAACTGAAATGAAGTAGAAAAAATATATTTTCATCATGATGCTTTTCTTTTAAGTTTTAGTTTTACCAAAGGAATTCACACCAGGTAATACGACTGATAATTACTGTTCACAAAGGAGGTGACTTCATATCCACCATGGGACAGGATGTACTGTTATGATCATTACCCCATTTTTTCTAAATCTAAGGTAACCAAAGACAAAGTCTGTACACTGACACCATTCAGGGAGTACAATGAGCAGTAATTTGAGAGCCGGGCTTTAACATGGAGACGGGTCTCTAACTATAGGCTGAGAGAAGCTCGAACAATGAGGAGAGAGAGAGAGAGCGAGAGAGAAAGAGAGAGAGAGCAGAAAGGCAAAACCCCTGAGAAATTGTTTAGAGATGAGGTGGACCCAATCACCTGCTTTATTTCTGGCTCTCATTTAAAACATGGATTCTGGAAACAATCTATTGTCAAGATATTGTTAATATGTTTCACTTTTTTTATTATACAAAATACGTAGAAAATAAGTTCATAATTAATGTAACGTAAAAAACGTTCACAGTGCTTTTCCAAAACTAGCTACTAACATGTTTTTTGGACATGTACCATGATGAGACTGTTTCTTCCCTTGGCAATGCAGTTTAATTTGTTTCAGTGATTTGTTTTATTACGTCAATTAAATACACATAGTAATGATTTAATATTGAATAAAAGTGCCACAACATTACACACAATCTGATACATCACTTTACCATAGCACTACCACAGTATTTTTTATCATTTTTTTTTTAAATAACTCAATATTACTGTTAGTTTAACAGTTGGTTCTTCTACAATAAATGTGTTTGCATGTATGTAAACACTAATCACACACCTTCATAGATTCGGCTCCATCATGTGGATGAAATTGCGCATTGTATCAAAGCTGAAACTAAAAATGACAAAACCCTCATGAGCAATTTAACTCTGACTTTATGCTGCCATTAGATACCAAATTATACAGTATAAATACTTATAGTTGTCCAATATTCTGAGAGAATGTTGAGTGCAAAAGTGAGATATGTGTATTTTATAATTGTTAAAACTGAGTTACTGTTGGCTGAGAGTTTGCTATACATTGGCTACACGTTGTTTGATGTGCGATGATGTTTGCTGTTGTTTTGTTTAGTGACAGAGAGATCAGAAGAAATCTGACACTTGCTACAGTTATTGTTTTGCTAAAGAATAGAGACCTTTCGTTTTAAAAGACTCGGAAATGATTGATCGTAGCAGGTAAAGATGTTAATAAATGAGTTGAACAAATATAATACTGTGTTGAACTCGAGACGATATACTATAAATTGATAAGAATGAAACTAGAGCCAGATGAAAGAGGAAAGCCTGCAAGGAAAGTCACAATGCAATTTTCCCAGGGCACTGTCCATTCACTACATCAAACAATTTTTATATTTCAAAATAAAAGTAGACAGTAGAAAATGTAAACAAAACATGTTCTTAATAATGCTATTCTTTTATTCCCTGAAACTAAAGTAGTTTAAGACAATGTAAAAAGTAAGCTCTTGTGGATGACATTTATATTGTTGTGAATAAGAGATCTGTCTAGATACAGATGGCGATCCTATGAGAGATTAGGTTTAGACTGAATTGATCACTTGGTGTGTATAGATCAAGATAAACTGTGTAGGGGTATAAAAGAAGTTGCCCAAATAACAAGCCATTTAAGTTTCATTTTTGGCCATTGTGACTTATTTTAATGCGCCAAACATAAGTGTGTTCAAATCAATAGAACACTTTGTTCAAGACATGTTGACGTTAATGGACAGAGCAGTGGATCAATGCATCATGAGAATTCAGTGGTCACTGGAAAATTGCTCACTGAAAGAAAAGTATGATGGTCATTAATTAAACACAGTGTCAAAATTAGAGCCCTTTAACCTCTGGCACAATGTCAATGGATGAAGAACAGTGATGACTGAATTTTATCAGGTCATTAGTTGAACTGTGACAGATAATTGCAATTGATAAGAATGTGCATTTTGGGGGAAAAGCATATCAAACTTAACTATCTTTTTCAGTAAGTGTACATTGTACAATAATAAACATCATCTATGTGACTTTTAGCAAAGTGTTGTGACTAATGGTTTGCCTCTTTTCCCCACTAAAACAATGTCAGGATTTACAAATTATAATTGAAAATGTTAATACAGATGTTTACTGTTTTTATATCGACCGCTTTTTTCTTCTATTCTATGCTTTTAAAATATTTTGAAGACCTAACATTTCATCATAATGCCTTATTAATGTTTAAACTGTTGCTTGTGTACTTAAATAAAAACAAATTACAATTGATATAATTACAACTACATATTGGTAATCAAAGTTTTATCCCCGCTTAGCTTTTTGTAATTTTTGCAAATTGTGTACATTGTATAACAAAATTATTTTACAACTTGAGTTACTTCGAATGACTTGGCACACACATAAAACATACATCTCAGAGTAAAGGAACAGAGGGCACTGTGGACACATTTGTCTCAGTGAGTCTCGAGTCTACCTGAGGGCAAGTAGAGAAGGTTATCTGACAGCAGTGGCATTTCAGAAGTGAAGGAGGAATTATGTGGAGGAATTATATCATGGACGGGGTTCCTCTTCTGTCTGGCTCTACAGTTTTGGAACCAAACCTAAATTAAAATAAAATGATATAGAATGTTAATGAAAACTTAATGGTTCAAATGAAATGGCCTTGAGTCTTTGAATCCATATTTCAAACTAAACTATTGTGTTTGCAGTGTAAAGGGAGCATGCATGATTAAAACTATTGACGAAAGCATCTGCAAAATATTTAAATTGTTATGTAAATGAACATCATAACTTAAGCAAGCTGTTATGTACCTGTATAACTCTTCTGGTCAGTCCAGTCACTTCTGCCAGCCTCTGCAGTGTTTGTGCATCAGGGTTCTTGTCTCGGATAAACTGAGTCTGCATAACCTGCATATAACAGTATCACACGCAGCCTTTTCTGCAGATGCATGTCATTTTCTATCAGTAATAATAATAATTTCAGATATCTTACCATCTATAAAGAGAAGGACAGTAAGCATAAGCATTAAAATGATCTATTATAAATAAAAATTACTTCGCAGGTACCTGAAGCTGCTCTGGAGTGAAGGATGTACGAGGTCTTTTCTCTGTTTTTGGGATGCAGTCCATCGGTAAATTTCCTTCCAAATGTGCTACACCCCCTGTTTAAAAAGTAAAGTTTATTAATTCAGATATCACATGTGAAATATACTTTAAAAGTTTTCATTTCTGTAAAGTACTAGCTGTTAGTCATATCTGCTAATAATAACTGCAAAAAGATACGAGAGAAACATTTTACCATTGTCTGACACACGCTGTAGGTTAAGCAGCAATATGTCGTAGTGAAGGCGACAGAGAACTTGGTTCTCCACCAAGCCGAACTCTTCACCTGTAGACAGCTGCCTTTTACAAGACATACATGCGAAGCAGGCGAGATGGTATATATCGCTTCCTGCCCGCCGAACCCAGTCATTCTCACTGACCGTATGTCGACATCGAGCGCATTTTATGGCAAAAGCACTGAAAACAATATGTGATTCAACATACTGTACATCATGGCAAATAACATCAGTGACGTAATCCACAGCATGCATAGATTATGCTTTGTATTTGAATATACAGTAGTAAGTATAGAAATACAAATTGTGCACAGAAAATTAAGCATAACCGCGGTTTGTTTATCAGTTGTTATTTCTGTGTTGATCTTTTTGTGAAATCATATTTTTGAGTCATTCTCTTGGCTCGTTGCTCATGTGGTGGTGTGTAATTATTCCCCTATAGCCTTTTTAAATGATAGCAAAGCCCCTATAGCTAAACTTCGGTTTACACAAGCGCGACTACCATGAATACTACATTTTTAATACGTCTTTGAAGAAAGACGTCACTTTCAAAATGAAATTCTGACAGCTTTTACTAACCCCGTTTTAAACCTTTCTAATTCTTTTTCTTCTGCAAAACACAAAAATACATATATTTTGAAAAACGTTGGTATGGGTTTTTGGTTAAACCAACATTTTCCAAAATATCATCTTTTGTGTTCTGCAGGAGAAAGTCATACAGGTTTGAAATGACAAGAGGGCTTAAATAATGACAGAATTCTCATATTCAAGGTGAACTACGCCTTTAATAATATATTGAAATAAAAGGTGAATGCTTCAGTTTTCCAAAGCTGCTAAATTTGGGATAATCTCTAGGAGCTAAATAAAAGGCGAGGGGAATCAAATAAAAAAGTACACCAACCCTCTCATCAGGTAGTGGTCTGGCTTTTGTTGAAACTAGTAACTTTGTATTAGCACCTATCCTACTATTGCTCTTTTATGACATATCGCTTATTGCTCCCCGAACTCTTTGTATTAAATGGATAAAAGCGTCTGCTAAATGTAAATACATTTCACTCAAACAAAATAGGCAATTTGGCTCCAAAATCCAGCACAGAAAGTAGCATCTGCTTCATTGTAAAAGTTTGTCAAAAAGTTAACTTTCATATCTTTTTACTGAATTATCATAATATATGAAGAATACAGTGTCTTAAACTATACATCAGACGATATCTGAAATGGCGAAGACTTTTATAGGCCCAAATCTACACCGAAAGTAGAAATATAGCATCGAGATTTACCTTGTATAATCCGTTTTACAGAAAATCTCCTTATTTCTGATGAAGCAGCTGTCATGGTGACCCAAAGACATCGCACACACCGAACACTTCAAACACTTGAAATGCCAGGTTAATCCGTGCACCTGAGAGAATATGTTCAGTTTTAAGTTAAAACAATATTGTTTACACCTATTCTTCATTATCGCAATATTGCTTGTACATGTAAAATATCATTTTATCATCTGTATTCAATTTGTGTCTGGCTATTTCGTCTTTCTCACTCGCTCAAACTCACCGTCAAAAGGTAACGGTCCAGAATTCCCCGCGCGCAGCGCGCGCACGTGAATGACCGGTGTGACAGCGGTGATGTCCCGAGTGACCTGTCTTCCCAATGCCCGGTCAAAGCTGACTTTGGAAATAGGTTTAGTTCATTATTTCGTAACTATGTAGCTGTTATTTTGCTAATAAAAACACTATTCGTATTATATGTAACAACCTACCATGTCTGTGCGTCACGGTGCGCGGTGAGAAGAAGAATCGAGATGTTAAAATTGACAATCAGTCACCAAAGACGCTATTTCAGACAGGTCCCCTCACACTTATATCAAACCAGGCCCATTTATAAGAGAATGATCGATTAGCTCATGATATTAACATCTGAGACCTTCGCGATGATTACTATGTGCCATACAATAAGATAAGAGTCCGTATAATTGGATGACTTGAAACGCTTGTGATTGGAGATGAAGTGCAAATTTAAACTGTCAGTCAAAGGCGATCTTAGGCCATATGTGAAATTCAATATAGGCTGGGTTTTCAGAGTAATCATGGCATTGCCAGCACTAATCATGCCATATACACGTTTTTGTTTCCTTAAATGACAGCAAACAGAAACGTTTACGTTTTTTTCCTTAACGCTTTAATGCTTTCTTTAATGATACTTGGTTTAAAATATATACAGTAATTCTTAGCAATGGTCCACAAAATGTCTTCAGAAAGCCAGAATCTGTGTGTGTGCGGTCCTGGAAAACAATATATTGTCCCATTTCTAAAAGAATATCAAAGTTTGATGTAAGGGTTTGGTTAAGGGTAGTTTGATATGGTGCGCAATTGAGTGATTTGTCCACTAGGTGGAGCGCTGATAAACAGGTCAGGACTTTAGTTAAGTAAAATCCCAGGAAAGCATTTGTGGGCTGTTGTTTATTATCCATACGGATCAAACGAGCATTATTACTGTTTTCTCCTATTCAGACACAGTTTATAATTGTCAATAAAATCAATTTCGTGATTTAAAGCTCATGCTGACATTTAGTTTTAGACTGGCAGCGTATTTACAAAATAAAGGACTTTCATTGAGGTCTACAAATATAATCAGTTACCTTTGCTCCCACACTGGGTACCACCGATTGACCTTTTTTCTTTTGGAAACTCGTGTTTATTTCCAAAGATGTAAAAGTTTTTTCTCAATGATGAATGGTCAATAACAACTGTACCATTGAGAAGATCAATCAATACTCTATGGGTTATTATCAACCCAGGGTTGGAAAACCCAACCGTTGGGCTCGTCTCTTTTTGACCTTATCAAGGGTTGAAAATAACCCTGCATTTTTTTAGAAATGATAAATGTTTACAAGTAGTTTCCTGTTGATAGGTTACTCACAAACAGATGTGTCTGTGCATGTTTAGCTGTGTAGCAGCTCTGGAATGTTTTTTTATAAACGTCTATTCAAGAGCAGTATGTTCAGGGTATCATTTATGTTGATAGCATCATACAGACCTCACACTTTTACTTTCTCAAGAGAACTGCAGCCCTGCTGTAGGCCGTTGGAGGAATTAAGAGATGCATTTGAGTCTCTATTGATAGAATATATGTATTACAGAAGCTAATAGATTTAGTTCGAAAGAAGCTCAAATTCAGACTAAAATCTCGTTTGCTGACGGTTGTGTAGATATGTTATATTCTGTGTGGGAGAGAGGTGTGGGTCTAGTTTACAAGAGGGCAGTTTATGATTCCACCCGAGGTGCAGAAGGGTGTGAGGAAGTCGACTGAGATTGTAAATGTTAAAGATAGGCTGGAAAAGCATTCTTCAGTCTTATCACTTTTGTGAACTGCTAGAAGCCATTATTTTATTTACAGTGAGAATGTTAGGAATGAGGACCTGTCTTTCAATATTCCGCAAATGGTCAGATAAGCAAGTCTTTCAACAATTTCAAACTTAAAATGTTTAATGTCTCTCTGGACTCTATGCAGACTGTTCGCCTTACAAATGTAACAAAAAATCTAATGCGACGACAAATGCAAGGCAGGATGCAAGAACAGGAGATGAAAATAAGATAAAAGGGGGCTTCAAGAGAAAGACTTTAAGTGCATCAAGTAGCCACCATACTGACCTCCGTCCTTTATTTAAAAGAAAAAGAAGATTAAACTTCAGGCATTCAATGCACCAAGAAAACAGGAAATTATAAGGCAGGATTTAGAAATATTTCCCCCCATAAAAAGTCTTTAACGTGTATCATGTAGCCTACACAAACAAAAAGCACTATGCATTTATACAATTTGCTTTTCTTATAAGCAAACAACAACAACAACCTCTCAAGATATGGTTAGATGAATGAAAAAAATAACAAATAAGATGTTTTCTCAATCTAGATTCGCTGTCCATGGTGGGGTTTAAACTCTGCACACAATGCGTTTTTCTCTGTCGTTCACTATTTACCCAGCAGGGAGCATCTGTACCTCCACACAGCGATTTTTATTGTTACTTCAGGAACTGATGCGAAAAAACGCTCGAGAGTTTTGAGAGCGGAAAAAGCTTGACTCTGCCCCTTAAACTGCGCGTCCCCGGCAGAGCACATCTGGACGAGCTTCTGCGCGCAGCTCTGCGATATGTACAGAATGCAAAATGGCATTATTATTTTGGATTTCTTTCTTTCTATAACACCACTTTGGAGTTCCTTGCGCCGTTGATCGTTGTAATCGTTGTTTAGTATTTATTTTATATAGGCTATATTTTGTGTTTCGTGTGAAACTGCAATGAAAGGTAAGAAGTCGTCCTATAATAAGACTGGACGTCTTATATAATGTTTAATATAATTCATTCACATTGTCTTTTTTCTTGGTAGGTTCAAGCTTTTTAATGAAGTGTTCGTTTTCCCTGCTGCTGAGTATCTCGTTATGTCTTAGTGAAGAAAGTCCAGCTTCATCAAACATTGGTAAGGATCTCCATTTATCCTTTATTCAAATTATAATCGATAATATTCTCATTTTTGTTTATATGTTGGTTGGCATACTGGTGTTATTTTCATGTGTTTTGTTTAGCCTTTTATGAACTTTTTTGTCAAGGATCACTGTGCAGATTTAAAATATTTATAAATGACTATCCGCTTATTTTTATTAAAGTGATTTAAGTAATGAATGCAGCTATTTATTAAAGCTTTAGACACAATGATCCGTCCACGTGTCCTGTGCCTGAAGTCTTGCAAAGGTTTCTATCCAAAAGTTCACTAAATATATATATCAATGACTAATGCTAATTCGTGTATTATTAAAAATTGGCTCACTGCAAGTTGATGCAGTGTCACATAATTCAGTACGATTTCTAGCATGTCCTTTTCTTTATGACCTCACATAGGTATGTGTGAGCTGCTCTCAACAAGTCTGATCTTGGTTAGAGAGCTGTGTGTGGGGTCCTTGTCCTTTGTCTTCGTCTGTTTACATATTTTAGTTTATTTAAAGAATAAACTGCATGGTGCGTGCCGTTGCTTAATGGATTAAGAAATATACCCTGCGGGGGCTTTTAATTAAGTATGTCAGTCTCCATTCCTGCATGTGTGAGAAGGCAAGGGTTGTTATCTGCTGCACAATTTGCGCACAGCAACCGCATTTCATTCACTATTGCTCTTTTTTTGAGTTGTCTGTCATATTGTTGTCAAAGTAAGCACTGGGTCATGCCCCTGATAGCCATATGTAAAGATACGATGTGTGCTGGATTTATGAATAGGCCTTATCAAAGGAAGCATTGCTGTCTCATATTTACTGTAACTCTGAATTATGGGTGGGAATGCATTTTGAAATAAAAGCCATGTTAAACCCCCCATGGATCTCGATGTGATGGTGACGGATCCTGTCGCTTGTCTTGTCAGCTGACAGGACAGACTGAAAGAAACATCATCATACCATCTTGTATTTGGCCCTACGCTTTCTTTTTAATATAGCACGTAAAAATGACAACAGAATGTTATTTGCAATGTATTTCTTAATTGCTTGAACCGTTCTACATCAGAAGTGACTGGCGCGTCGCATCCAGTGTGGACAAAATGTAAAACTATAATGAGTTCTAATGCATTTCTAATGTCTTTTGTCGCATCGCACCAGATGTAGACACGGTGTCAGCTCATTCTAAGGTATTAAAAACATAACGCTTCATTGTGAACGCTCTTTATACACCTCTGAAGACATAGTTATGTATATTATATGGCATTTCTATCAATAGATCATCCCGAAAGATTACACGCTGGACCTTTAATGCACAAGTTCTTTGGCTAAAAGCCTCCGTCAAATGTCAATCAATCTGTATTAAATATGTGTGAAGTGCTGCATGGAAGGAAATCTTAAAATAACTGCATTACCTTTGTTTTCTGTAGTGAATCCTTGTTGCTATTATCCTTGTCAAAACCGGGGGGTTTGTGTTCGATATGGACTGGACAGATATGAGTGTGACTGCACCAGAACGGGCTTCTATGGAGAAAATTGCACTATACGTACGTATCTAAAGTCTTTCAAATGAGAGCACCTGTGTGTATTATTTCATTATTATATTATGGCTGTGCTGTGGATAAATTATTTATTATTTTTATGATAAATGTAATTGTATTTTATTTTCATAATGCTATTCTACCTCCAAACCTTTATACTCTATACATTTTTTTTATGGAGGCAAATGTCTCTATAAACACATTCCAGCATCTGTCCCAGACTATTCAGGTCAGAACAAAGGCTGAGCAATAACTCTCTTTCTTTTTTAATGAGTCAGTCTCTCTAACACGCACTCTTTTCTGTCTCTCTAAACTTTTTGGCGAATGTAACCAGGCACAATAAAAAGTCTGAACATGATTTTGCGCTGTTGCAACGCAGCTTGTCAGGAATGAGATATAAATGAGCTTGTGTTACGAAAGAGCTTTGTACCATGGATGCTCATTTCACATTAAATTGAATTGTACTGCCAAGCTAATGTGTAAATACTTTTTTGCAGCAAATCATACTCATGCCTCCCATGTGTGGCGCTTATCTTTTACACGCATATTTCGTCTCTTCCGTAGCCGAGCTCTGGTCAAGAGTCTATCGCTTTCTGAGACCCAGTCCTAGTGCCGTCCATTACATCCTCACACACTTTCAGTGGCTGTGGGCCATCATCAACAGGACGTTCCTGAGAGATTGGCTCATGCAGAAAGTTCTCACAGGTATGTTTTGACACAAACACAAGTTGAATGGTATCCTGTTGCTCAGATGTAGGATCATTTGACATCATTTTTGACTATTGATTATTATTGGTCATTTATTTTTAAAATACATAATAAGTATTATAATAATATCAATGGGTGCTTTAGTTTGTGGCATAAGAGTAGCATCAAATATAACAGTTTAACATTTTTACACAGCCCTACAGACAATGTCTACAAATGATCAAAATAATAAAATATTATATATAATAATGCTTAAATAGTTCAGTTGCTGGGGCCAGCAAAGCTAAGGTCATGGGTTCAAGTAAACAGACATACACGATTCGAAATATCTTTATATCTTGAATGCACTGTGAGGCACTTTGTATAAAACATTTGCCATATGTATTGCACATATACAAACAAATACCTTTATGTCTTACTAAATCCTCTTAAGTTGTTTTGGATAAAATGGCAAATGCCAATCGTAATTGTAAGACTCATAAATGTTTTTTTAAATAGCTTCTATTTGAGAGAAAAAAGAAGGAAGGTTTACTCTCAAAGCACACCGACATATTAAAGTCATTTGACTGAGCATTTGTTTCCAGACAATTGAAGAGGTGGGAGGTGGGTTGTAGCTTTTATATTTATTCATTCGGCAGACGCTAGGAGGATCAAAGCTCGAGGAAGCATTCCACCACAGGGGAACTGAATGAGTAAAGGCTTTTGCAAGCGATTTGGTGCCTCCTTTTTCAGGCCTTTTCTAACTGAACGTAAATCGTCTTCAGTGGACTTTGCTGTTCACTGACAAGAACAGACCACACACGTGCAGTGTAGACAGAAATTCTGCTTGACCTTCTGTTTTTTTTAGCATAAATACTCAAAGATTATTTATAATAGTTTCACATGTGTTTGGATGTTGTAGCTAATCTACTGTGTCTCAGCTGTGTTTTATAGCTCTTAAAGGGGTCTTATCGCGCAAATACGTGTTTTTCTGTGTCTCTGGTGTGTTATAAGTTGCCCGTGCATGCATTAGGCACGTAAAACTGCAAAAATTTAGTGATCGTAACAAAAGATGCATTCTAAAAGCGAATTCTTCACCTAGACCTGCCTGAAACGCGTCGTGTAACCACACCCTCACAAATCTACGACAGTTTGTGGTATGATTTGACTAAGACCACCCAAATGTAAATGCAAGTAAGGTGCGAGTACCTGTCAGTACAATAGCGTTGGAACCTGATGTTCCAAATATGTTAAAAGGCGTTACATTTCCGTCACACGCTTGCAGTATTCGACTAATCACTACGCACTGGTTAACTGGCCAATCATAGCACACCTTGATTTTAAGAGCGATGAGGTTAATAAAACATCTGTGCGTTTCAGAAGGCTGGGCAAAGAGGAGATATGCCGTTTTTTAACTTTAAATCGTGTATACACGTTCCAATACATCTAAAACAAACCATTATAGTTGTTTTATCCATGTCATATGACTCCTTTAATGCTTGCTTGTGTTCCTGTAAAGGAAGTCTCTGTTATCCCAGCATCCTTTTCCTATTTTTCACTCCCTCTGTTTTGAGTGACCCCTTGTTGAATTGACGCCCATTTTTTTCACTTCCCCCATTATGCAGTTGCCGTAAAAAAGTTTTCTTTTATGTTGGAGTGATGGTGAGATAAGCCGGGGTCAGCGAAGGCCAGGCTCGTCTCCTGCAAAAATTTGTGCATTTAAGTGCACTCCCATTCCAGTGACTCCAGAAGCTTGTTGCCACGGCAACATTCAACACCCTTTCAGAGGCCCCAAATTCCTCTAGTCCTTCATGCAGCATGTGGGCGCCGTAAGAGCCAAAGAACTGAATATTGAGGGATATTGTTACAGCATGATCGGAATAAGGCCAATTATATTGTCTTCTCGTACCTGTACAGTCCTGGATTTCTCAATCCTGTTGCCCAATATTCTTTTACTATGTAACTTGAAATTCAATAACCATAGGTAAACAGAAAAATGCGAAGACTGATTCACACCAAGAACAATAACTATACAGAAAAGTTATCTCTTTTAAAATCATAACACATTAAATAAACAGAATAGCCAAGTCTAGACTACATATGTAATGAGTCATTTTTTCAAGCGGATGACAGATAAAACGTGATAGAACAAGTTAGAACAAGCTACACTGTAAAAAAGTCCAGTAAAAAAAATAGCCAATAGAATACCATAAAATAACAGTCAGTAAAATTGCATTTTTGTCTTAAAATTTGACATTTTGTACCGTCAAATCTTTTCAAAAAAATTCTGTAAATGTTCAGTTTTTTACAGTGTAACTTAAAAGACTTGCACACTGAAAATGTGAAACGTCTGCATACAAGCGTATGTGTGACTACTTCAGTTGAAAAGCTTCATAATATCTTTAAGTTCAATCAAATTAGCTTTATGAGTCAATTAAACCTAAATGTTGTGTTTTACAACTTGATTTCAGTTCAATATAATTAAGTTCACTTGACTCAAAAGTTTATGGCAGCTGAAAATAGTTTTTTTTACAGTGTACTACAGAAATGATGCATTTTCTGAATATTCTTTCCAATCACAGTAAGAGCCAATTTAATCCCAAGCCCTCCAACATACAACTCCAAATATGACTACCTGAACTGGGAATCGTATTCCAACATCACCTTTTACACTAGAATTCTGCCTCCTGTCCCCGAGGACTGCCCCACACCAATGGGAACCAAAGGTAAGACTTAGATTGTTAGTAATAAGAGTTCACCTCTTTTATCCAAAGGAGACATATTTAATGAAAACATAATAAACTTCAAATTGCTTCAAGCAAAGCAGTAAAGAAGTCAGAGGAAATCACTTTTGATGCCATAAGTAAAATCACACCGTGTCTCTCTTTCAGGAAAAATGGAGCTTCCAGACACCAGGGTGCTGGTAGAAAGGTTCATGTTGAGACGGAATTTCAGGCCGGACCCTCAGGGAACAAACCTGATGTTTGCTTTCTTTGCTCAGCACTTCACGCACCAGTTCTTTAAAACTCACAATCGCATGGGTCTCGGTTTCACCAAGGCACTAAGTCACGGGGTGAGTCTTAATGACCCATGTTATCTTTGCTTCAACTAAACTATTAAATACTATAAAATATCTGACAGCTTTACATGCATGTATAAGAAAAGGGGTTTTGATAAGTCTTGAAAGAGGTGATGAGGTGTTTCTCTTGGCCAGCAAGTGCATGTCCATTAAAGACTTAATTGCGTATTCAGGAAGCACAACCTTTTCGTTTTTCACTCTTGTTGCATAATATTAAAAGAACTGAAGGGGGTTTTAAAAACACTGGCAACCCCATAGGGGTATACTGTTTATTCAAACATTCGCAAAGTCTTGATGCATTTTCACAGTTTCTTGAATTGTCAAAGTGTCATGAAACACCCATGTTTTAGCAACTTATTTTTCACACTTATGATTAAAAAATGTTCAATGCTGTGATGATGTGGGTGGGCAGACTGGGGAAAGAGGAAGGAGATTGCATAAAAAAAGAAACTTAAGCTTGTAAAAGCAAATCAATAATTCTCCTTTGTATCTTAACACACAAACTGATGAGGTTGATAGAGATGCTGAGAGCAGGAATGCTAGTAATAATTTTTTTTCAATCACCTACATGGAGGATAAATATTTAGCCAGATATTTATAGGAATTAAATGAAAGTGCACAAAATTTACCATTGTCCACTTGCTAATAAAATTCTTTGACTGTTTTAAGTGATGCACAAAAAAAGTGAGTTTTTGAGTTACATGACACTTTGATTATAGTACTTTTTTCAAATCCATCGTGTTGTGTGCAAAGATACTATACTTTAATTTCATAGCTTAATCCAATGTTCTGTATTTATAAACTCGATGTATTGGATCTAGGTGGATGCTGGACACATTTATGGAGACACGCTTGATCGGCAGCTAGACCTCAGACTTCACAAAGACGGGAAACTCAAGTACCAGGTACCGTTCAGCAGTAAAATGTCAGGCATGTTGTGGAATGGGGGTCGGGGGGAATGGGCTAGGCCAAGCATGTCTCGAGGGTCAATGTGATCTGTCATTCAGTTTTTTAACATCTTTCTCAAAAGGGCTTCTCAAATGACTTTCAATTTAGTAATAGATGTACTATAGTCCTCACTTTTGCAGTTGTAATTCAAGTAGTAGTTTTGCAGATGTTTAGATCGTTCCGCTTTGTTTCATGAATGAGAGTGTGTTAAAGCATTCATGTACATTTCCAATGACCTCATTTTACAGCTATGAACAGTCCCTTCTGACTGTTGGGAGACTCTGAATACTGTGTGTTTGTATAACATCATATAATTACCATCTGATTGGGGGTGTCGTTGTAGCTGAAACATGTGGTTTGTGTTAAGTGATGTCATACGTCTTGCATTGTTTAGTCTTTCAGCCCATCACTTAAGTCACTGTGGAAATGTTGCTGTCTGTTTTAGGGCAGTTTTTATGTTTTACATTTGTGTTTTTATATACTTATGTAAATATTAATAAGTAATAGCAATTTAACTACTTTACTTTGTATATATACATTATATAGTATAAGTATAGTAGTATATTTCAACTTGTAGCAAGCATCCTACTTGGGACTAAATTGACCTATTTTTAGTGTATAAAAGTATGCTTTTAGTATTCTGAACTTCACTTACAATTACGTTTTTAATTTGCACTGCAATTATAATACAACTGAAATGATATGTATACTTGTGCAATAGACATTTTAGTTAATGAAAGCAGCACTTTGAAGTATACTCTCAGTGAATTAAACATCATACTTATATTATAGGGCCGGTTTTCTCAGACTTTGGGTTTCATCAACTTTGTGTGATTTTTTACTCACCAACATGACGTTAAGCATGTTTAGAGAACTTCCGCCGTCTTCGGAGCACAAATGAAGATATTTAGGTGACATAGGAGAGATTTCCAGGCCTCCTCATAGACATCATGGTGTCCGTTTTTGCCAAGGTCTAGAAAAATACTAAAGACATCGTTAAACTGCTGCATCCGCGTGTAGTTTTTTTGAAGCGACGAGAATGCTTTATGTGTGAAAAACAAACCAAAATACAGTCTTTATCGATTTATTCTCCTCTGTCTTGTCATTGTATGGCACGCGTTCACCAGAGCACTCGTTCTTTGTCTTCTTCTTGGACGAGAGCACTTTGACGCATACGTGTTAGGTTTGTGCGCCGAACGCAGCATGGGGCTTGCCCCTATTTGACTCCGGCGCTCTAACTTGCAGCAAAAAAGTGCTCTCGTCCAAGAAGAAGACAAAGTGCTCTTGTGAACGTGCCATACACTAACAAGACAGAGGAAAATATATCGATTAAAGTCTGTATTTTGGTTTGCTTTTCGCACATAAAGCATTCTCGTCGCTTAAAACATATTTAACTGAGCCACTATGTGCGGAATTGACATCACTCTGTGGGCCATTTGGTTTGATATGTAGCCCCTGAGTTGTCGTTCCTCCGCTGTGGTCAGTGTGTGTAACTCCTGCTTTCGCAACTGTCTGTACTCACATTTAAAATGCCCCCTCTTTCCGCTAAGAAAGGATATTATATCTAACTTCCTCCTTTGGCTAAGATGCGGTTAATGCGGATTAGTAGTTGAAGTGCGGCCAGAGTTCCCTTTTTGTTGCTGCCCTGTGACCATAGCATTTCAACTTTAACTGCAAAACCACCAGATGCATCAAGTTCCCTAATTCGTTTTCCTAGAGCGTCTATAAAGTCTAAAGATCTTAAGTCGCTTCTTGTGAAATGTCCATATTTACCTGCTTCCTGTGGAGAAGGCAAACTTTTGCAAATTGCTTCCATATCAGACATTTGTAACGATCTTACATTTGCAGTTTTTCCAGTTCTAACCCAAACCATTGAATATTGATGCACGCTATGTGTGTCCACTACACACTAGATTTAGTTTTCGCAAGATATTTAGGTGGCGGCAGAGGCACAGAAGGAAAACTCTCGGGTTGGCAAAAAGTAGAGTTCGCTTCTTGTTAGCAACATAAGAGACAATTTGCCTTTTCTCAGGACCCTGATCCCAGACCTTTTTAAATTCTTTCCATACGGCATAAACTTTATTCACGTATGGATAATCCCAATTCGGGTCAACCCACCCTTCTGTCACCAAACTCTTTGCCAACTCGATTTCCTCATCTGAAAATTAACCTTCTCTTGGATACGGAGTATCAATTTGCGGTTTTATTTTCTCTGACCACCCTGCGAGATTGCTAACATACGATTCAACATGAAAACCTTGATCAATCCTGTACATAAATGCAACGGGTGTTTTGCCAGGCAACGGTCTGGAAACAGAACTCCCATCTTTCACTTCAACACTGGCAGTAAAGCAAATGATACCATTCAAAATAGCAGCAATAGAAACTTTTGGGTTAGTATTTTAGAACTTCAGTGTTCAATCGACCAATTGTTTCAACTATAGTGCATGTATCTTATTGCGATAGTGGGGGATTTATTAACTTCACCTTCTTTTTATTGGGTGCTTAAACCTATAATAGCTCTCGCGTAACTCGTGGATCTCACGACCCTGGAGTCTCGGTCAACCCTAAATGCACCTCACAATCTATAAACATACAGTAATAGTGATTACAATTATTTGTTTAATTCAACGATTCAAATAAGAATAGAATTATCTGAATAACACCAAAACTGATTTTCTGAACGACAAAGCTTGTTTTCTCAATGGCAAAGCTACACCGCGAGTGTCACAACAATGGGACCAAGAATCCCACTAACAATGAATGATCTCTCGACGAAATAGCAAATGTCAATCACTGGAATCCTACAGGGTAAGCGCTATATTTCTTCAAATCGATATTTTCATAGAAATATCAAAACACTTACCCCTTTTTGTGTGCCCGATCGCTGGTGCGTGCCTGTCTAAGTTATACTTCGGTCTCTCGGTTCAAAGAGGTTTTCCCCCTTTTCTCAGACTGAGCCCCCAAAGATTATTACTATTGTCTAGGTAGAAAGTTGAAGAGTCTAGTCAATGGAACACACAACGCTTCGGATACGGGGACCAAGAATTTTGGGTGAACATCCCCTTTAAGGATAGTCCCAGACTGAAATGAATGTGTGGCCTGTCTTAACTGAATATACTTGCCCAGATATGCCTAAGATATCTTGAAATATTTGAGTGTCTCGTGATGCAAGTAATGGTTTCTTTTAAAGCATTTGTGTAAAATAATAGGTATAACTAAGGCATAGTCCTGGCTTAAGCTATGCCACGTCTGTGAAACTATGCACCAAGAGTTCTACTATGTTCCTATTTAAATGTTACCTTTTATACTGTAAGAACAATTAATAGTAATATAGTAATTAAATAATAGCTTATTACTGAATTTCAAGTAAATTATAATAATAAAGTGCACAAAGAATATCAGGTTTTAGTTTATTCTGAGATCTTCGTGAATCAGACTTGGGCACGACTCGCTTGCTTGATTCCAGGTCGACTATCTTTTTTCCATGCCAATAACTCTGTTATTCATTCACCATTGGCTTGACAACTTGGCAGACTGCTTACATTCACACACAGCAACATTTCACACTGCATGAAATGCACTTTACATGATCTCATAATATGAACTCTTTAAAAGAAGCATACTACTAGCACGCTTGAATAACCTTTTCTGTAAGGAACACTTGGATACTGATTGTGAGATGCCAACAAGTGCACAGTATGCACAGAAACTTCCTAGATCCGATGCAAGGCATAGTAACTGCTTGATTCTCGATCCAGTACTTGAGTTTTAATGCCTTTCCAAATATTAGACTAGCAAAATGAACCAATAACAACCAGTCAAACATCCCCCCCCCCCCTTTGGCTTATCTTTGTTTTTTTATCTATTTGGATCTGATGTAGGTGGTAAACGGTGACATGTACCCCCCCAAAGTGCAAGACACCCAGGTGAAAATGAGCTACCCTCCTTCCGTTCCTCTGGACCAGCAGCTGGCTATAGGGCAGGAAGTTTTTGGACTGCTGCCCGGTCTCAGCATGTACGCCACCTTGTGGTTGCGCGAGCACAACCGCGTTTGTGACATCCTGAAGGAAGAACATCCCAGCTGGGGAGATGAGCAGCTCTTTCAGACAGCGAGACTTATTATTATAGGTGAATATTTCATTTTTGAGTGAGTCTTAGTGAGTCTTAGTGATTTCGTGTTCAAACAATGGACGTCAATGGGGTCAGTGTTGTTATCAACATTCTTTCAAATATCTTCCGAAAGAAAGTCATATAGGTTTGAAATGACATGAGGGTGAGTTAATAATGAAAGAATTTGGAATTTGACCCACCCTGTTGTTCCAAACCCATATGGCTTTCTGTCTTATATGGCTCACCAGTAAATACGGACTGGGACTTTTTTCCACAGGTATGAAAATGATTGTTAATATGTATTAAAGATTGTGATCTTCTTAAACTCCAGGCGAGACCATTCATATTGTGATCGAGGATTACGTCCAGCACCTGAGCGGTTACCTGCTGAAGCTGAAGTTCGACCCCTCGCTGCTCTTCACCTCTCAGTTTCAGTATCAAAACCGCATCGCTGTGGAGTTCAACCAGCTGTATCACTGGCACCCACTCATGCCCGACAGCTTCCACATCGACGGAGATGATATACAATACCCTCAGTTCTTATTCAACACCTCTATCCTCACTCACTATGGGGTAGAGAAGCTAGTCAAGGCTTTCTCAACCCAACCCGCAGGACAGGTAATGACCTTGTGAGGGATTTGTGGAAGTATTAAATGACTTTAGCATGTGTCCGGAAAACTAAGAAATCCGTAAACTCAGTTTTGTGATGAGATGGAGTCCAGATTGTTTCCGTAAAGTTAAGACATCTTTGGGGTATTAGGCAATCCTGAATTTTGCAGATTTGCTCCCAAAGGAGTTACATAACAATGTTTTGATACTTTGTGATCCTTAAAATGTTATATTATTTGTATATGTATGTCTCCTTTGGGCAAAAAATATATGCTGAAAAGGATAGTTCCCCCAAAAAGGAAAGTTTTCATCATTCTATACCATCTCTTTTCTGCAAAACGTAAAATTAGATATTTTGAGCATTGTATCCAAACAACATTGGTCCCCTTTAACTTTCATTATGTGAACACAAAACCACTGAGACATTTCTCAGATTAGTAATTCATGTTTTTAATGACATGAGGGTGAATAATGACACAAGTTAATTTTTAGGCGAACTATTCCTAGGTCCTCTGCCTAGACATCCTGTGATGTTCTTGTGGTTACTTTCATTTGGTTTTGTTTATAAATTACAAATCTGTTTGTGTTGACACAGATCGGAGGTGGTCAGAATATTAATAAAGTGGTATTGAATGTGGCAGAAGGTGTTATCAAAGAATCAAGAGAACTTCGGCTTCAACCCTTCAACGAATATCGCAAGAGATTTAATCTGAAACCTTACACGTCCTTCTCAGATTTTACAGGTATCATTTTATCTACAAATTCACTGTATATTTTTTTAATACAATCTTATGAAATAATATCAAATATCTGATTGAATTATAGCATTTTTATTTATTTTATTTTGTTTAAAAACTTTATAGAAACATATAACATTTTCATTTATTTATTATTTACAGTATAACATGAAACATTTTTACATTACGTCATTTCTTTTAATTTATTACCAAGCCTGTATCCAGAAAAAAAGTTTGTGTTTATATAATATATGTGTGTACTATGTATATTAATTTTGTATTTATAAACACATACATGTATACACATACAAATGTATGTTTATAGGAAATATTACAATAGATTAATTTTAATATTTTAATTTTTTCTTGAATATATTCATGTATGTGTATGTTTATAAATAATAAATACATATGCGCAGTACACAGCCATACTATATATTATGTAAACACAAACTTGACAGCCCTATTTATAACATATAACATTTTATTTATGTTAAAAGTATTGATTTAAACATTTTTTCACTTTAATAATTACATAACAAAAACTACAATATAGGAAAAACATTTGATGTATCTTTTTATTTACACTGCTCAAAGTTATTAGCAGTATTAGTCACATTCTCAAATTGTTGACACAGTGTCATCCTCATAAATCCCCAGTTAACACACATCAGGTGTATTGATGGTTACATTGCAGGTGTGTATTATGGATGTTTATGGCTTTAAAGGTGAGGAGGAGGTAGCCAAGGGGCTTGAAGAGCTGTATGGTGACATCGATGCCCTGGAGTTCTACCCTGGTCTCATGCTGGAGAAGACTCGACGGGGTGCGTTATTTGGCGAAAGCATGGTGGAAATGGGAGCCCCGTTTTCCCTCAAAGGCCTATTGGGAAATCCCATATGCTCCCCTGACTACTGGAAACCCAGTACGTTTGGGGGTAAGACGGGTTTTGATATAGTGAACTCTGCCTCTTTGAAGAGACTGGTTTGCCTCAACACAAAATGGTGTCCGTATGTCTCGTTCCACATTCCCCCGACAGATTTTGAGAAGCAGAGACCTCAAGGTGAACTTTAGTACAACTGTTAAAATTGTTATAGGTCAGAGATTGTAGGTATGGAATACACTGACTTTGGTAGATCAGAGCACACTTTATGCTTTCTCGCGTTCATAGAAATGCAGTTAGGGTTCATATTGTCAGTCTCCCAATCATATTTGACTTGTTTGAACACAGATGCATAATTTTATTACAATAACGAATAGTCTTGTAAATCAGAATGAAGGCAGTATATTTCTTAATTCACACATCAAATCATTTTGTTGATCAGTATTCTTTACAGTCTTACTTGTGTTGCCAAATACAGTACGTTCATCTTTAATACACAATCTTATGATATTCCATCCATTTCACCAATTTAATAATCTTTTTATATTGGTTTTTAATGCACAGTTGAAATAAACCATGAACATTTGATACGTTATCAATCAGTGTCTTTATCGTCAGTATTTTGTGTGAATCACTGTTGTGTGTTTTGGTTTGAATAAACGAGACGTTGAACGCCTTTAAAAGAAAATAGTTGAAGAGATTGGTTCCAAAATGAGAAACTCAGTTTTTATGTTTTTATTGTGTTAGTAGCTGTATTTTTTTTCTTAAATCAGAGCAAACCAACTGCAGTTTGATTGATATAAATTGAAACGCACAATGAAATAAGGTGATATTCATTTTGGAACCAAACTCTATATACTGACAGCATTATTTTCAGATTGTCTGCTCAATATTACAGCATAGATGGTTTGAAAAACATCATCCAATGTATGAAGTGTAATATCACATCACAGCTGAAGGGATCTTTAAGTGAAATATTGCTAATAATGTCAATCTTTCAAAAATTGTTTTTAAATTAGTTATTAAACATTATTCAAATATTTGAATGAACTGTAGAAGGATTACTGTGCCATCTGTTGTTTTACATATTGTAATAAAATAAAAATGTGTGATTTAAACAGATCAAACTGACTTTTGTTGCTTTCTATTTGGAAAGATGTTTGCTTGGTGTTTGTTTGGTTATAACAGAATGTAAACGCTTTAAAATCAATGAGAGATTTTCATCATATGAAAAAGTCAACAGGAGACTACCGTTGTTGTATTAATTGGTTACATTTACTTCTCTGTAAAAGATGTGCTTTACACATCAGGACAGAGATAAATGAAATAGTCAATAGTTTCTTCTAATGTTCTTAACCTTTGGCAAATGCAGAAGTAACAGTCGAGTTGTTGTTCACAATAGAACCATTTTACATGTACATCTCATTGCATTTACAACAATATCTTGGCGGATTTTCTAGCTAAATGATTTTAGTTTTATAAAAGCATGTTTTATATGGTTTGAAAAATAGCTTAATCTAATGTTTAGAAAAACACATACAGTATATGAACTATTATACATTCCTTGCATTAGCAGAATTACTTTCTGCATTAGCAGAAAGTAATTTTATTAACCTGACATCAAAATTTCGTAATGTCTTTTCAGAAAACGTGCAATGTTTCAAGCACATACGTTACACGTTTTATAAAAAAAATCATTTTCAAAATATTTTTGGAGCTTTTCATACATTATTCAGATATGATTTATTTTGGTTGGGCACCCTTTTCAAAGCTGAATGCGCAACCCTAAAAATATGAATCAATATCATAAGAAGTGTAGGTAAAATGTAAAAACTGGGGGCGTGGCCACAAAAGAAAACTTGCTCATGAATATTAACTAGATGATGTTTGCACTGTTTCAATACAAAACTAGCATCTTGTGTTCCACAGAAGATGCCATAAAAAAGAATTAAATCGTAAATACGCTCTCTTCATATTACTCTTATCTTACCCATCAATGAGATTAAATGAAGAGCCAATGTAAACTTTTGCTTAAGTCTCACGCATATCTCATCTAAGAAAAAGACGCAGAAATTTCACAAATATCTCCATTAGAGTTTCAGGAGAGACCTAAAATATGTCACAAACTGAGCTCAAAATTATCGACGATTTTAATATAAACTTTAATATAAATATTTTTAAAATGTCTGAATATTCTAAGAAAAAATAAGAGCACAAGAGCACCATCCCTAAAATAACTGACCGTAGCCCATAGTTTATACAAGCTTTGTCCCTGCTTTGATTTGTCTATTTACTGTGGCTGGTAGATGGTGCGGTTAATTCATGCTCCAGTCTGGTGCTGACCTGCTGTCCCTGTGCTCCGAAGCCAGAACACGAAGTATGAGTGGCCGCCGAGGGGGCTGATGGGTAAAAGTGAACATCAACGGCCACGGACGTCATGCCCAGGGACACGCAGTGAGACAGCAGGAGGGGAGAGAGCCCGTGAGAGATGTTAATGCTGTGACGCACGGGAGTCGAGCAGGGCTCGCTGGTCTGGAGGGTCAGAGAGGAGCGTAGGACCTCCTCATGGGCGGCTGGGGGATTGGGTGGAGGAGGCGAGGGGGCGTCCTGACCGGTTTCAAACTCTCTGCTTCTCCAGTCATCCATGCACTGCAGCTGAATGTCAGAATGGGGTGAGGTAGTGTCCTTACCTTCCTCAAATATAGTCTCCAACTGAATTTCAAGAAGTACATAAAACAGAGATTTTTGTTTACTTTATTTTACAGACAGAAAAGAAAGGCACGTTCTTCAAAACGCTGGATGTTTCAACCCGTGGACAAACCCAAACTGTTGGAAAATGTCCATAACCAGGGCTTTGTACTGACCTGTTCCTCTACTCTAGGCTCTGGATGTGTCTCCACAATAACCGGGAGATCGTGGCCAGACTGTTGATCATCATTGGAGGACGGTTCCATGGGCAGGATGGACGGGCTGGATTCTGGTGGAAGTGCTCTGGTCTCTGATGTGTTGGGGCTTTGCTCGATTACAGACACCAAATTATCATCCTCAAATGCCCTGAAAATGCCATCATACTGTTACAAAAACTTCTATTCAGTTGGCATGCGAAGACAAGACAGTCGCATTATATTATTTACTTGTGGACTCAACTAACTTGTTATCGTAAGTCCTTTCTACGGCAAGACGTTCCCCATGTCTGCACAGGCCACCGATACCCCTCAAAGCTATGAAGAAATGTCATTCCATAATGATAAATTTGACAGGTTTATTTGAGAATAACGAACAAAATCTCACCTGTTCTCCCTGAAGGGACAGCTGCCGGATCATTTTTCTGAACCAAAGAGTAAAAGGCCATGGCAATGAAAATAAACGCAAGTGAAACGCAGACTCCAACCACAATAGGAATGTCATGTTTTTCAATCACAGGCCACCACGTCTGAGATTTCACCTTCTCCCTAAAACGGGCATCAGATTATGTAACCATTAACAAACCATCACAAAGCCTTACAAGCTGTTGGAAGGCCTGTCCAAATTTCCTATTACCTTGCATTATGGTCAGTGGTCCTCATAGGGGCTTGAGAAGTATTTTTCTTGAGAGACTCAACAAGGTCTGTATTGTTTGTCGCTGATGTCTTGGTTTCTTCCGATTGCTCGGTTATTTGACTCAGGTTATGGTGTTTTTCCACAAAGGTTGAAGCAGTGAAGTTGTCCACTTCCAGAAGAGTTAAACCTGACGTCTGGCTCTGAATGTTTTTAAATTGGGTAAAGGCATATGAGTCTGATGGTGACTGATCAGTTGTGTTTGGGTTCACTACTGGAGATTCAGTGATCTGTTGTGTTGGTTCGATGTGTGCTTGTGTATCTTTTAGTTTGAGAAATAACGTAGGGTTGGTGGGCACAGCTGTTGGTTTTTGTGTTCCTCTTATGCGCTCATTACTTCCTTTGTTTATCCCAGCTGGCGCAAGAGAGACAACCGGTGTCATGTAGTGGGCAGAATGAGTACGTGTCGGTGAGTCCTCCATAAAACCTTTTAAAGCTGGATTAAAGGCAGAGATTTACTGTTTTATTTTGCGAGAAAGAAAGATAAGAAACAAGGTGATGTTTCTTAAGGTTTACTGTGGACTTACATGATATCTTTGTGTAATCTTCAGTTGCGTGTTGAGTGGGTTTATTTATCTCTGCGTAGCTTGGAATCTTTGAATCATAGCGATTGACGTTTGTAAAAAGCTCTTGCGCACTCTCGGAAACCTGCTAGAGTCATGAGTAATGTAAACAAGACAGTAGGGCATTTAAAATACTTAAAAATGAACACAAATCAATCACAGTCGGAATGTTAGAGGGCTAGTTCGCACCCAAAACACAAGTCATAACTTAGCCATTGTCATTGTCATTTTTGTCCTCAAGGAAAAAAAGTTGTTTCCTTGAATACAAGACTGAGTTTGGAATGGTGAATGGTGACTGTGGCTGCCACTCATGATGAGAAAATCAATCATTATGGGTGAACTGTCTCTTTAAGAGACCAACCTCACAGACAACTATCTCTCCACATTGCATCACTCACAGTTGGCTTGTTTTCACTCAGGGCTTCCTTATTAGGTAAGACATCCGATTCATCTTGAAAATAAAGGATGAATTTATTTAAACCAGGATTTACAAACAGAATGATGTATATTTACCGCATGTAAATATGAGACAGGATAAGGTCTCAATGGCTCACCCGTCACAGTGATGATGGCACGTCGCATATCCTGACCGACTCCATTTTCTGCAGTGCAGTGATATTCTCCTGCATCGGCTCGATGGATGCTGGAGATGACCAGTGTCCCATTATCTGTGAAATTAAACATTACTTTAAAATACAGGCTAAAGCAGGCTACATATACTTTTATGTGAAAACGTGCAATCATGCATAACCTTTATTTCAGCGCAGAGTATACTGGATATTGTTTGGCACTTAACAGTATAGAAAGGATTTACTTGATCTTAATACAACAGTTAAACTTCAAAAAGTCATTGGTTGATTTTCCTGTAGCTCAATGGGGACAAAATTGCACAAAGGCAACGTTATTAAAACTTTTAAAAAGCATTTTTTTGGTCAAATTAAATATTGGCCTTAAAATAAATGTTGCCACAGAAATAAACTGAAATAGGTTTAAAGCACAAAAATTCTAATAATAAACTAAACTAAAACTAAAATTAATCATAAAAAATGAACAACTAAATAATAAAATGACAAAAGCAATCTAAAATATGAATAAAAACAAAATAAAAACAATAATAATTATGTGCAAAGGTCATGGGTTCAATTCTCTGAATATAAATGTTAGCCAAATGCATAACTGCAAAACAGACTCACTACTGTAAGAACTATAAATATTCTGATACGATAGTAGAAAGTAGAATTCCTAAAATAAATGACATTCATCGATAAGTTATTTTAATCTATTTATTTTTTCAATTTTATAGATTTAATAAAGCATTATCTGATATCTTTCCTAGTTCTAGAGTCAGTTTGTTAACATCTGGTCAGGCGTCACTGATCTGTTTCCTATATTCATATCTTAACAAACCATCAATGTGTATCTGTTGTGGTAGTGATGTAGGAGCCATTGGATCAGACAGTTCAAGTGTTTCTTGGATCAAGGCAGCTCGGATCCAAGTATATTTGACAGGAAAATCTCCAACGGCTCGACAAGGGAGACTAACACGAGATCCTTCTGAGACAGTGACTGATGCAATAAAGGAAACGATGACGGGTTTTTCTGAAACCAAGAAGAAAATCGGTTTGTACATCCAGTGCTTTTATACCACAGTAAAGCAGATTATTTAAAATATATATTGTTGTGTCCAAACCCATGGTATTACTGTATACTATACTTTTTATTTAGAAAAAGTATAGCTCTATTATATTCTGTAAAGTGTGATTTACCAGCAACATGAAGAGTCATGGTTTTCTCATCATGACCCGCTGTGTTGGAGGCAGAGCATGTGTACAGACCTTCATCATGAACTCTCACTGATGAAATATAGATAGTGCTGTTTCTTACCCTGGGAATGTAATAACAAGCACGGTGAACATTAACCATAAGTGTCTGTTAATAAACTGTTCATGCAAAACTTACCCTGTGATTATTTTGCCACCGGTTTGTACAGACTGGCCCTGTTTTGACCACTTTATTATAGGAGCAGGGTGTCCTGACACCTGACAGTGAACTTTAACTTCACCTCCTACAGGAGACGTCACCAACTTCGGCCAGATAGTCACGGATGGAGGTTCTAAAAACATGCGTAAAGAATAACCAAACACGAAGTGTGACACATGAGCAGTCAAACCTATTTTTCATTTCAGATATTGTGAGAATACAAATGGCAAATGATATTATTAATATTTTTTTATTCTGATCTTTTTTATTCTTTTTATTCTGATTCTGATACATCAATATACAATATACATAATCTTGAACTTGTATAATAGATTTTCTGTCATTCACAAACAATCTAACATTCGTATTGCAATAGTTATCTAGTGCATGGGTTAATGTTAAGACAATACAATCCTTTCTTACCAAGAAAACCCAGAAAGATTTTTTTCGAGGCAAGAGCTCTTTTGACATGAGAATTAGATGCTCTGCAGAAATAATATCCTGCATCTGTCTCTTGCACACTGAAACACAACAAGCCTCATTTGAAATACTATAAAAACATAATAAATAAAGTCTTTCAAGATTATAGACACGTAGAAGGCAGCAGAGTGTAGTACTTGAGCATTTTACTCAAGTTATCGAGTATCTTTATCAGTGTTTCTACTTTGGGAAAATTGTGACTTCACTTCATTATGAAGCATATGTTTACAAAATGAGTTAAGTTAATTTTTAATATGTTTTATTGTGTAAGTTAGCTGTATTTTTTTAGATATTATTGCTTCAATTTATTAATATTAATTGGAATGTTAAAACTGAGTTATCTAATTTAGGAAATAAAGTCTTCATATATATATATATATTGTGTGTGTGTGTATATATATTGTTTACTCCACTGCATTTGATAAAATAAATTTGTACATGTTTTTACGTGTTAATACTTACAGTAAGTAGCCTGCATTCAAAAATTTGAGTAAAGTAAAAAGTACAATGACTTTTAATGTACTTTTTGAAATGTAAAAATTGCCATGGATTTTTCAAATGTAGTTAAGGAAAAAGTACGATATATGCCATGCTTTATAATGTATGGAAGTTAAATATTTAAGTAAAAACCCTGGTAAAAAAGGTAAAGATACTCGATCCCTGAGAATAAAATCCTCTATAGTACTATACATCTCAGGCAAAGGGTTTATTAGGGTAAGAGTGTGGTTTAGGGTCAGGTTAAACCATTTATAACTAGCTGTGTGTGAAAACGATACAAGTCTTTACCTTTGGATGTGCAGGTCTCCGTTAGGATCAGTTGTGTGGTGAAGTCCCGGATGGAGTGGCTGGTTGTTTTTGTACCAGGTCACTTGGGTTTGGGGTCTGGATTGTGGAGGTCTACAGAGAAGTATAGCAGAATCCCCCTTCCTGACTGTCATCTTGACTGATTCCAGATTTGAGGACCAGTCCATAACTGTGTGACATGGACATGAAACGTTATGTAAAATGTGCTTTGAAGACTCATCAGACATGAAGGTACAGTACCTGCAGGAAGGAGGTAGGCTGGTTGTGAAATCACTTTCTCCTTCTTATTGCTAGCTTTACAGAAATAAAACCCTTCGTCTTCTGACGAAACTCTCCTAAGAGAGAAGAAAAGCATTTATTTAGGGACAGAATTGTGCTTTTTTTGTGCAGAGCCCTTAAATGTTTGTAATCCTCAATATAAATCTCACCTAAAAACCAGCAGCTGTCCATCCTTCTGTAGACTCCATCTAGAGGTATTGAGTAATGGATGTCCATCTTTAAACCACTGTACTGTGGGAATGGGAAAGCCTTCAACAACACAATGCAGAACCGCTTCCATTTCAGCAGCTATAGTGATGTTCTGTGGACCTTCAACGATCTTTACGTTCATCCTGGAACCTGTGCAGGCAGAAATAACGACAGAATTCATGCAGGATACGACAAGAAACAGTTTATCCAGGTGGTGAGAAGAAAGACGTGATACGTGATCGCTTGTATGTATACAAATGATATGTTTTACCAAACATTTTGCTAGAGAACTACAGTATATCTCACCATATACTGTCAGAGTTGCTGCATGACTTTTTTTGCTTATGTTTAGCAGGGGATTGTGGGTGATGCAGACATAAATTCCTTGGTCTGCTTTGGTGACGTTGGCCATGTGCAAAGTGCCCGATGTCTTCCTTTGGCTCCCTCCACCATACTGCCCCTGGTGGTGATTTTAAGGGTTTAACATATGAAGACCTTTTAAAAATGACCTTAACAGTTTTCTTTACTGCAAACTATCTTCAATTTCATTTCAAATTCGACTTATTTTGTTCATGAAACCAGAACGTTTAACACACCCCCGTCACCATAAACTTGCATTCTACAATATGCATTGAAGATGCAATGAAAGTGGTGACTGAGACGGACAGTTCTTAAAGGGATAGATTACCCAAAAATTCTGCCATCATTTACTCACCTTCAGGAAGTTCCAAATCTGTATACATTTCTTTGTTGTGCTGAACACAAAGGAAGATATTTGGAAGAATTCAGTAACCGAAAAGATCTCTTCCCCCATTTACTGCCAAGGGAAAATAAATACAATGTGAGTCAATGGGGGTTGAGATCTGTTTGATGTTGTTCCAAACCTGTATTCATTTCTTTGTTCTGTTGAACCAAAAGAAGATATTTGGAAGAATGCTTGTAATAGTTCTGGGGCACTAGTTTTTTCCCTATATGATAATGAATAGTGCCCCGAACTCTTTCGTTACAAGAGCCCAGAACACCGGTCCTCCTCATAAGCAAACTAAGCGGCTGATAAGGGCCTCGCCGCCAGTGTTTTATTTGGGATAAGGTTAAGAATAATTGTGTGTATATTGTAAATTAATTTTAATGGTTATCAAGTAAATACACTAAATAAAAAAAGATTAAATAATCCGCACGGGGTATGTGGCTTTGAAATGGGGTTTATGTTGTGGTTAAAATAAAATAAAAATCTTTGCAAATAGTTAAATGGATCGAACAATACATTTCACAACATTTGTATGGTCTGTGCTCAAAATGTAAAGGAACAGTTCACTTGAAATTGGAAGTAATGAAATTATCAAATGTTTTGACAATCACAATATTGTTGTAATGACATTACTACATCCCAAACACATTTACAACTAATAAAATTGGATATGTTAAAAGTGTGCGTGCAAATAATCAAACATTGATAATAGTCGATTAAGTCAAATAAAATTCAGCTTAGGGCCCCATGAAGGCTTGGTATGACCCTGATTCTTACAAATATCTTTTTCAGTTTTCAGCAGAACAACAAACTTTATACAAGTTTGAAACAACTTGACGGCGAGTAATGATCTCAAAATTAAATTTTTGGGTGATATATCCCTTTAACAATCAACCATGTGCAGTTTTTGTCATACCTGAATCTGGTTTCCTATGGTGAGAACTTGGCCATTCTTTAACCATGAAATCTGTGCAGGAGGAAAACTATCACCAGAAACGCATTGAAAGAAAACATCATGACCTTCTTCACTGCTCAGGGACTGGGGATGAAAGAACACATCGTCCAAACCTAGAAGCACACAAATCACACCCTTGAGACCTGACAGACATTCCTCCAGTCATATACTTCCAACCATTTCCTGTACAAAACACTACAAACATTTTGAGAACATCTGTTTCTTACCTACATGGTTTCCAGTGACCATTTGTATTATTCAGCATAAATGAGCAATATACAGATAGCTTAGACGAGAGGTTGTAAAAATGTGAGAAAATCAACATAAATGGAACATAATGTTTTAATGATGTTATCTGTTGTACATTTGTTGTATATTTGTAGCTGTTATCGTAAAAAGCTGACTAATGTGAAATAATTTTATGTTATTTATTTTACCAAACTATGTAAGTAGATTCAATAATATTTTAATTCTATTGTTTAAATGATTAAAAACAGCTTTTTTTCATGTTATCACATTCCATTAAAGGAATTTTTCACTTTTAACATACATTTTCATGAAAGTTTACTCACCCCTGTTGTCATCCAAGATGTTTATGTATTTTGTTCTTTAGTCGAAAAGAAATTAAGGTTTTTGATGAAAACATTCTTGGATAAATCTCCATATAGTGGACTTCAATGGACTCCAAACGGTTCAAGGGCAAAATTTCAGTTTCAGTGAAGCTTTTAAGGGCTTCAAATGATACCAGACGATGAAAAAGGGTCTTATCTAGTGAAACGATCCTCTTATTTTCTAAAAAAAATTAAAATGTATATGCTTTATAAACACAAATGTTCACCTTGCTCTGTTCTGCTAAGCGCGATCACCACTTCACGTATTACGTAATAACGTTAAAAATGTCACGCTTGACGTAGGCGGATACGCAATGACCATTTTAAACAAAAAACTGACACAAAGACAATTGAATATGTGTCATTGAACATTCAACAACTTTTGAAAGGACCTTCTTCTCCACATTTGTTAACACTGATTCGGTACTGCCTACGTCAAGCGTGACTTTATCAATGTAATCACGTATTACGTGAAGTCGTGATTGCGCTTCGCAGAACAGAGCAAGGCGAGCATTTGAAAAGCATATACATTTTTATTCTTTTTAGAAAATGACTGATCGTTTCGCGAGACCCTTATTCATCGTCTGGTATCATTTAAAGCCCTTTGAAGCTGCACTGAAACTGTCATTTTGACCTTAAACCGTTTGGAGTCCATTGAAGTCCACTATATGGAGAATTATCTATATTAGAATATAAAACCAAAAACAGAATTTGTCATTTCATGTGTAGCATGAATTCAATGTCATTTTATTGATATAGCCTAGCTCTTTTCCCATGTTGTGCATTGTCATAAAAACGTTTGCAAATTAAACAAAACTTTTATAGATAAATACAGTATAATCTGTCAAAAAATATTATATTGAATCAGTATTTGCCCAATGTATTAAAAGTCACCTCCATCCATTTCAGCGTATCTTTTAACCATCCTAAATCTAATTCCAGATGGACATCCCACTTTGAGGAAGCAGGGGTAGTTTGAAGTCCGCCGTTGCTAGGTTACACGTAGAGCAGCACAATGTTTTGACAACCCCTTTGTCAGATTATGCAAGTGTATGAAACATTTGCATGGCACACGTGCATTTACATGGCCCACTTCAATAAGCCGGTATAATATCCAATAAAATCGCAAAAACATGCTTGCAAAAACCACCACATTTTCTACTCACCTAACTCAGATGCAGAAGAGTTCATTTTGACAGAACAGGACAGAAGTAGGAAACAGAGGAAACAGGGCATCTGTACTGAACTCCTTGCAGGACGAGACATGCTGACCCTCTTCTTCTGTGCGATTCATATGATGATAATAGTCCATAGCATCATTCCTCATCTGACCAAATGCATTCATGCACTGTAAAACAAATACTTTAAAGTTATCAAAGACATGAAATGGTTTGTCATACATAATAATTTTTTTAAATAAAGCCTGATAAATAATAACTGTCTGGCAACTTTT
The DNA here is from genome assembly GCF_947034865.1 of Barbatula barbatula. Classification (NCBI taxonomy): domain Eukaryota; kingdom Metazoa; phylum Chordata; class Actinopteri; order Cypriniformes; family Nemacheilidae; genus Barbatula; species Barbatula barbatula. The sequence goes on from NC_136767.1 coordinate 1,767,111, forward strand.
TACAACACAAATTCTTGTGCTACACTGCGGGTTTCATTTACAGGTGTGAGAGAAGTCAAACCACAAACTCTCAGTCGCAACATTTGCAGCTGCATACTCCTCTTTTAGTTGTGTGTTTCATTATCATTGTCATCACAGGAACACTTTGTACACTACAGACCTCTTTACTCTCTTCAATGGACCGGCCACTTTACAACACACAGCAGCAAGCCCTCCATTTACTGATGCTGACATGAAAAGAGCAGGACCGCTTTGTACTTAAAGGATCAGTTAGAAGGCTTGTGAGGAACGGTTTCTACCTGATCACATGAGCTTTCATTGGCACCGCGTCCATGTAGGGTGGTCATAGTGAAATGCTTTCCTGATATGGCCATGAATGATGATGTGATAAGATGCTGTTCTTATGTTTATATTTGTCCACATGCTACTGTATTATATCAAGAAACTCTTTTTTAGATGCAAAAAACGAAAGGTACAAAAGCTGTCACTGGGATTTATGTACAATGTATGTTTACGTATGCATACATTTGGTACCATACCTTTGAGGTACTAAGATGCACTTTTTAAAAGGGCACCGCACCAGTAACAACTTTTGTAACTTTTTGTGACAATGTAGCATTTGTCCAAGAAGAGTATTGGCTCATATTATAGGGGCTTAAGGGATCTGGGAAGCAAACGCAATGAGACAGACGACATAATCAGTGAGCGAATGAATGTTTTGCGTTCCAGACAACTCGGATTTCAGGCTGGCGCATCATTTGATGTCACGGACAAGATGGCGTCTACCCCTTCCCAACCTTATGTGAACCATAAACAAACTATAAACACATAATATGCACGAACATGAATGATTTCCAGAAACTGTCTTTGAACAAACGCCTACGTTTGAATAGCTATGATAAAACGATTCTGCAGTTATGTTCACTAGGCGTCTCATAGTGACATCACGCGTTAAACATGTGAATGTGACGCGCGGTTGACTGGAACTGAGGTCAGAAGTCGGATATTTTACGACATAATATCCAAAATTTGAGTTCTCTGGAAAGTCTAATTTTCATCCGTTTATTCAGAAACTCATTCCTGGAGTTTTCAAACTAAGACGGGGTCTTCAGTGTTAAGTTTTTTAGTCTCTGTTTTCAAAGTTCGAAAACTCGAAAGCGTAACCATAGCAAGTGTTATGCATTTTTAAGGAAAACGCACAAGTATGAACGCCGCCTAAGGTAATAAAAACATAACACTTCATTATGTAAGGTCACTGCACACCTCTGAAGACATAGTTACTGTGTGTATATCATCTCTGTCAATAAATCCTCCAAACAATGACACAATAGATCTTTAACCTGTTAAACTCGCTTCCATTTTAATATAGGCCTATAGACATGCTTCATCGGCAACAACATAAACAAATGTCATGTGGCCCAAACTTAACTTCCGGTAGATCTCTGCAAAGAAATGTTATTTAATTTAACAATAGTAATAGTAATATAAATTAATATTAACCTATATCAAATGTAAAATTATATTATATTTATTATATTATTTATTGGTTATATTATTACCAAAACAGAACAGAAGTTAACTTCGGGCCAGGCATGCGTCCGCTCAGACAGTCTAAGCCTGTATACACAGACATGTATATAGGCTCATATCCAACAAAGTGAAATGTTACAAATGTTACAAGTCTCTGGCCTCTATTGTAGACCACATTGTAATGTATTAGGAGCACATGAATGAGTACTTCAAGCATATGACTCATCTGGCATGGGCCGTCGACAGCGGGTGGGAGAGCTAATGGGAACTAATGCCACAAGCCGGGGGTGTGTTTGCTTTAGCCAAACAACACCCCATTAAATGAAGAAGCAGTTTAGCAATTCATTAAGGTAGTGAATATTTGCTACCTGCAGAAACGCAGTTTAAGCACTCTACAGAGAATCCGTTTAATCTGTTTGCTATCGGTCGAAGGTGGACAGGTTTGGTGTTTATCATTAAAAAACGTATCTGATAGATTTTAGGAACTGCTCGATATGCACCTAAGCTTACTAACTGATGGGAATTTTCTATTGTAAACTGTTATTTTTAGAGGCTAAGGATAGGTTCAAATGTAAAATATAATGTTTTTCAGGTAATAATCTTTTCAGGACCTGAGAGACTCCTGACTGTGTGATTGACATTTTTTGATGTTAATTGATTTCACATCATCCTTTTAATAGAAGAGCTCATTTTGTTGCAATAGATGTTACACAGTCTCATATTCCATTTTTGTACACCAACGTGTATGCTACATATACCAACAGATGACTTAATAATATAATTATTTATTGAAAATGGTTGTATCAATGCTCTAATATACAAGGAATAACATGCAATTGCTGCTATTATGGTCTGCAAGTTTCGCAAGTAATAATTTGTTGCTGTCCTTCTGAATCCTTGTATGTCCAAATTTGCTGTTTTTCAGGAAAAAGTTGACAAGCACTTTGTAACACTTTTTATTGGTTATATTTGTAAAAGCCAGAGACAAACACAAAGGTTGACTAATAATAATATTTTTTTAGCAAGAAAATAAACAGCATACAAGGTGTTGGTGGCAACTAATTTAATTAGGTTAATTCTGTCCTTATTTGACATTTTACTTTTCAATTTAAGCAGTTTACCAGTTAAATTTTTTAGGTTCATCAATTAAACATCAGTGTAGTGCTTGCAATTTATGTACAAACAATTACATTACTTGTAATCAACTTTGAAATAAGAAATAATGTTTTTATAAACATTTACAAAAACACTGTACTTACCCATGCAGAGCAGACGTGTCAAGCCTCATGTGCAGCATCTCTGTCAGTGAGCGCTTTCAATACTCTCCTCTGGTTTATCAATGCAACACGCTTGATCTAATGATGGAGCAACAGACACGCATTTACCCGCACACATACACACAGATGGCTCTGAGACCACCGCACACCCTCCACAGTGGGAACAATATGAGAGAGCTAAAGCACCACTCTGCATGTGTTCAGACCCCATTTCCACACTATGCAAAATGAAAGAGGCCACAAATAGAAAAAAAACATGCTTTTGGAGAAAAAAAACGAGAACAATTGTTTTCCAAATCCGTGTAATGGTTATTCAAAAAAGGTGTCCACAAGTCTAATAGCGTTTGTTATACACCCTGGCACAAATCATTTCACACCTGTACGTGTGCTTGGTTGCATGTGACATTCTTCTTTTTCGAAATAAAATGAGCTGATTTAAACAGTGTTTTACATTCTACAGCGATGGCTAAAGCTGGTTTAAAACTAGTTTGATGGACTAGTTTTGATGCACTTATGTTGTTATAATCGCTTCCAATGTTTCCTCAACTGTAATTCGCTTTGGATAAAAGCGTCTGCTAAATGACTAAATGTAAATGTAAAAAAGTCACCAAGGAAAGACAACAATTTAAAAGTCGTATGTATTCGATCAAGGCCAATGAATCATTTATGACTCAGCATGTAAAGCCATTGTTTAAATATTATGTAAAAACACAATGAGTTGGATTGCAAAACCCCATTTATAGTTTTTCACAGATGTGACCATTCTGTGTGAAATGATTAGATGAACGTTTAAAAAGGTTACTATTAACCATCTTGCTTTAGCCAACATGTAGTAAGTCTTTGCAAATGTAAATCGACTTCATTTCTTTTATCAATTCAGCACAATCAGATGTAAATTAAAGTACAAATAGGCTGATTTCTAATCTATGCAAGAGAGTGATTTGAATGAATTGAACAAAGGCCGGTTAGGTTGGCTGGATATGAATTTTGCGGTGTAGAACATCAAACACACAAAGTCTATGAGTGAGAATTGGCTCGAAATCATTTCATGTTGCTACAGTCATTATCAGACAACAATCTGAGGTTGATGCATTGAACAGAACCAGCAGAGAAAACATGCAAGCTGTGATTCTTTATTTACATTCTCAAACAGAAAGACAGTTTATCTTGAAAGAAATACTTGCTATAGAATGAAACATTATTTTTATATGGTTATTATTCATTTTTGTGGTAAATCTGACAGGCTGTGCCCAGATTTCTCCTACACAGTTCCACCATTGCAATGCAATAATAGTTTTTTATTTTTACAATCTGCCTTTACAAATGTCTAAGTGGCCAGCATATTTGCTATGATAATTCACCCAAAAATGACAATTCTGTCACCATTTACTTTTGTTATTTCAAACCTGTATGACTTTCATCTGCAGAACACAAAAGAAAATATTTTGAGGAATGTTGGTAACCAACCAATCACAGTACTCATTGACGTCTATTGTATAGACACAAACACATGCAAGTCAATCCCACCGTTACCAACATTCTTCAAAATATCTTCTTTTGAGTTCTGCAGAAGAAAGAAAGTCATACGGTTTTGGATGAGTAAATGACGACAGAATTGTCATCACTTAAAGTTGAATCTAAGGTCAGAATGTTTCCTGACATAATTCAGTTAAAATTTAAGTAAACAAGATTTTCTAGATAAAAACACCTCACAGTCCACACATCATTGGGCAGACGAGAGCTCTTCCCTTATGAAATCTTTGAATGTCGGTTGTTAACGTTATTTGTAATCAATCAAAATCTATTTCCAGGTGAAAAGGAATTGAAAATACAGCCTTAAGCAATATTAGTTGTCTACAGTTTTAAACGGGTTAAAAGATAAATTATGTCAGTTTCTAGATAAGATGCAACCCAACCCATAAGAAATCTGATAGAACAAAATGAATTTGCTCAGGGAAACAGCACTGCTGTGAAGAGCTGGTACACAGAAAGCTTGTTCTAACATGAGATGAGTCTCTGTGTTGAGACCTGAAAAACATGACACAGTATTGCATATGACCACGTCAACAATACAAATCACTTTTTACAGTGCTGGATGTCAGAAAACAGTAGAAAATACAAATCAGTGACATTATTTTTAACTTATAATATTCATAATCATTCATATATAAAGCAAAATATTTATTACCGTTTTGAATCCATTCATTCCAGGCATGCAGCTGGTCACCATCCACAGCAGATTCTTTGGAATTAACAAAAAATAACATTGCAGACACTTTCGCTACAAGTCATATTGTGAGATAGATTTTCAATAGTTTAACAATTCACGAAACATATTGGGGAAAGCTAAATGTGTATGACGCATACATTTATTATTATTCTTACCATATGAGTGATCCAGCATCAGTTTTCTCATGTCCCACAGCGCTTGAGTGAGATTTGTCAGTTTGTGTTGTAGGTACGCATTCTCCTCCCTGAGAGTGTGAATGGTATCTTGAAGCTCATACGAAACGTTTATTTCTGGAATTAAAGACACGGTCAACAGAAAAAGAGTCAAATGTGTCGAAAACATCATTCTTTAAATGTAATTCAGTCAACCGATTCTTGTGTTCTTCACACACCCAATGACCAAAAGAGCTGATTGAACCGATGCATGCATTTGCATTTAGAAATCAATCCAATTATTATGCACCATTTGTTTTGGTTGGAAAAGGGTGAAAGCACATTGCTACAAACAGATGCATTATTTCAGTATTTTTCTAGAATATCACTGATCACAAAATATATCACTGACTTAAATTCATCTTTTTTCCACATTATGAATAAGAGTAATATAGGTCATCATTATAGTTCGTCTATATGTTTACTAATACATTTTAAAACAATTATACTCCACAGACAATCTTATACTTTTCCAATATAAAACACTATTCTGTTGTTTTTATTTAAAACAAAATTATTTGTGCAATTTAAAACTTGATGGTCTCTCTCACTATCACGATACAAAACGATACATGGGATACAAAACCCACGCTTTTCTGAAAAACAGAATAATAGTATTCATCTTTTTATTATTTATATTCATAAAACAAAGGTAACTTATAAAGAACATCTTATATTACATTCTGTCTGACTGTGACATATTTTAAAACCACATCAAACATGTCTACACAATCCGAAAATATTGTTATGTATTTATTTCCTTTTATTTTAATCCTGCCTTTTTTCTCACTTTTATATCTTTAGATCGTTTATGCATTCATTTTATTTATTTATGTAACGGGGAAATAATTTGAATAATAAAGAGCATAATAAAATGCTAACGGAAGTATTTCATAATCACTTCCGGGTGATGTTCATGCCATGGTCAAATCCAACATGGCTACTCACATGTCAAGATTGAGGGGCTGGAGCCGTGTTCAGAGGTACGATCTATGTTTTTAAGTAAATATCCAAAGAAAGATTTTTTTTAAATAAGTTACGTTTTATTAAATGTGTGAATGTCTTTTGTTATAGCGGCAGTGTGCACGTGATAAAGTTAAACTCTTTCACTATTTTGACAGATATACGTAAAATAAACTGTGCTCTGGTGGCAAAACAACGTTTTCTCTAGCTTTTAATTGCCATGCTATAAATGCATGACATGGCATATACATTTGGTTTAACTGAGTCATAAACAGTGACAATATCCTGCTGAAGAAGAACATAAGCTATCAGAGCTATAAGCTCATTTTCCATAAAACCATTGCTAGCTTTCTTTATGTAAGGTCTTATTTCTGTTGGTCTCGATTGGTTCTTCTCCGGCCACATCCCAGTAAAAGGACCCAAAACATTACCAGAGCAGAGACCCACAGAGACTGTTCTAGTTTCCATGAAAACCAACACGCATAAATCCATTCGAATGCTTTATGTTGTGGGTCATGACTGGTGTTTATTTGACATCATGCACAGGTGTGGCATTGCAGTATGTAGACAGTACAGCAGTGGCGGATCATATCCCAACATATCTCTGTCCACATCGTTACCCGGCATCCCTAAACCTGTCTTTGCATCTGTGGACGGCCATGAGACACACGAGACAAAAATTACCACCTTAGAAAACGGACTTAAAGTCGCTTCTCAAAACAAATTTGGTCAATTCTGCACAGTTGGAAGTAAGTATATTCCATGATGTGTAAATATTTATAGGTTAATCTTAAACTTCTGGTTAACTGCCTTGTTTGCTTTTTAGTTTTAGTTAACTCGGGCTCACGCCACGAAGCGAAATATCCCAGTGGAATCGCACACTTTTTGGAAAAGCTTGCATTTTCTGTAAGTAAATGAGATATTTAAAAAATGAGTCGATGTCTATATTGTTTTTGAACTAATGAACTAATTCATTGCTCACTATTAAGTCTACAGCCCAGTTTGGAAGTAAGGATGAAATTCTCCTCACACTCGAGAAACATGGAGGCATATGTGACTGCCAAACATCCAGGTTTCACAATTCATCAAACTTTTAGTCCAAAGTAGACATATATATATTCTAATACACATCTTTAAGCTTATTTACCACACATACACTGACACATTTGAATGATCTTTGCTGTCATTCATACGGATCTCTTAGCATTTTATTTGATTGTGCTGATTTGTTCATATTTGAAGAGACACAACAATGTACGCGGTATCGGCTGAAGTGAAGGGGCTGGATACTGTAGTGAACCTGCTGGCAGATGCTGTGCTTCAGCCCCGTTTATTAGGTGAGCACCCTGCAACCCCGTCGATGGGCTCTGTCAATGAATCTTAAAAACATTCAGAGATTATATGATGCTGTGATTCTGCAGATGAGGAGATTGAGATGACCAGAATGGCTGTTCGCTTTGAATTAGAGGATCTGAACATGAGACCCGATCCAGAGCCTTTATTAACAGAGATGATTCATGCTGTAAGTGGGACTTTTTTACACTGTTCGTTTAGGTATGTGATGAGGATAAATCAAAATATAATATGATTCTTAAAGATTTCTGCCAATCTCATATTAATCGCGAGTGCCTATACGGTAATATTGCATACATTGTATCTTGTAGAAGAGGATTTAGTTTGATCATATTTCTAAAAGAGAGATACAGCTATACGGTTATTTCCGGAAAAACACGAGCCGCTAGAGGTGGGAAGGTGTGGGCAGAGTGCGATGGAACTACAGCACGAGCAAGCAACACATCATCACATTAATCCCTTCGTGTTTTGTGCATAACGCACGTACAAGAAGTCAGAATGCATGACATAGCATGATACCCGATCTTTAAGTCTGACATACCTGAATATATAAATCAGTAAAACAATTATGTATGAGTCGGAGAGTTCTGTTTCCAAAATCTGAGTCATGATTTCAGCTGTTGTAGAAAAGCCTTTATAAGCACTTCGCCTTAATTCTATTTCACTGCAAAAAGTTGTATAAAAAAACCTAGAAAGTAAAATAAATGTTCGGTATTATTGCGTGAATCAATGTCTCATGTAAATTATGTAAAAGTCCATTCCTGCTCGGTTGCTATTATGAATAAATCGTAGAACAAACCATATCAAAATCAGAAACATTTCTACCATAACATGTTTATTTAGCTGTTGATCAATAAATCATGTCATATTGTATTTCCGCTGTTAGGCAGCATACCGAGGCAACACCGTGGGTCTCTCTCGCTTCTGTCCTGCTGTTAACATTGACAAGATTGACAGAACGCTGCTTCATAAGTACCTACAGAGCTATTACTGCCCGGAGCGGATGGTGCTGGCGGGGGTCGGGATCGAACACGAGCAACTCGTTCAGTGTGCCAGGAAATATCTGCTCAATGTTAAACCGGTATGGGGTGAGAGCACACTTGCCAACATCGACCGGTCTGTAGCTCAGTACACAGGAGGCATCGTGAAGGTGAGCGAAGCCCGACGCACACATCGTCTGGTATTTTGAAGGTTTCTTAAGATAAACTGCTTGTGTGATGTTAGACGGTGAAGGACATGTCTGATGTCAGCTTGGGTCCTACGCCTATACCGGAACTGACACACATCATGATTGGCCTGGAGAGCTGCTCTTTCCTGGTTGGTTATAGAAAATGTTTAAAGCAATTGAATTTCACAGTAGTTATCTGAATGTTGATTTCATATGTGGCTTTGTTGTTTGCGACTGATAGGAGGATGATTTTATCCCCATCGCCGTCCTCAATATGATGATGGGGGGAGGCGGGTCCTTTTCGGCCGGGGGTCCAGGAAAAGGCATGTTCACCCGTCTTTACCTTAATGTGCTCAACAGGTGCGCCATAATCACTTGCTCTTAAATACTCTGATTGTAAGTGCTTAAAAATGGCAACGGCTGCATGAGAAAGGATGTTTTTAGCATTGTTTATCTTTTTTGTAAAGGCATCACTGGATGTACAATGCTACCTGCTACCATCACAGCTATGAAGATAGCGGTTTGCTTTGCATCCATGCAAGCGCAGACCCTCGGCAGGTACAGCTTCATTTTCGTAAGAAATATTCCTATAGCACGTCAAAACTTGAATACAGTTATTTGTGTTTAGGTGCGCGAAATGGTGGAGATCATTACACGAGAGTTTATTCAGATGAATGGAACGGCAGGAGAAGTAAGACTCTCTTCTCTTTATTTGTGATGTAATGCTGGAATGCGATATTAAGAAAGTTTCTTCTATTTCTCGTGTAGATGGAGCTGGAGAGGGCCAAGACGCAACTGAAATCAATGCTCATGATGAACTTAGAATCACGGCCGGTCATCTTTGAGGACGTAGGTCGGCAAGTACTTGCAACAGGGAGGAGAAAACTGCCAAATGAGCTTTGTGACCTTATCAGTAAGTACCGATATTTACTTAAATGGCTTAAAGAAATAGTTCACCAAAACAACAACAACTCTGTCATCATTTATTCACCCTCGGGTTGTTCCAAATCTGTACAAGGAAGCTATTTGGAAGAATGTCAGTAACCAAACACATCTCATCCCCCTTTTACTACCATAGTAGGGAAAATAAATACTCTGGGAGTCAATGGGCCATGAGATCTGTTTGGTTACGGACATTCTTCCGAATATCTTCTTTTGTGTTCGGCATTACATAAAGAAATGTATGTGAATGAAGACAGAATTGTAATTTTTGGGTGAACTGGCCCTTTAAGGAGTGATTTCTTAGCAATGCCATTCACCGGCTCTGTCCTGTTAAGTCTCTCTAACTGATTTGGATGATATTGAAGGACATTTCTAATGAGATGAGATCGTTTACACTATATCTCCGTTGCTGTAGGTAATGTAACAGCCAGTGACGTCAAGAGGGTCACGACAAAAATGCTGCGCAGTAAACCAGCCGTGGCTGCGTTGGGAGATCTTGCAGAGCTTCCCTCTTATGAGGACATCCAGGCTGCTCTGACTAGTAAAGATGGACGTCTGCCTCGCATATATCGCCTGTTCCGATAGTGGACCCACAAGTGACGCCATCTAGAGGATAACGACTGAACCCACAAGAGTAGAATTTAACTCCACATACATCACGTACAGATTGGTTTATCTTGTGTAAAATGAATGTGGTTATTTTACACATTTCCAGCATTGTGAATCAGTAAAACAATGTACAGATATCTGCACTGCGGTGGACATTCGATGAACGTATACCAGATATATTTGGTAGCTTTAAAAGGATACCCCAGTAACACTATTAAATTGATCTTACACAGAATAAATGTTTGCTATTTACAATTGTAGTGAAAACTGTATACTGGGTCTTTTATGTATTTCTATGCTACAACTCATTTATTTATGTCGTACTTTTTTTTCATTTATGTACTTTTTGTTGGATCACCCCTTAAGACACCCAGTATTTATTATATTTTCATGGAAGCGTATTCACATAGTGAAAAGATGGTTGATTTGATATAACTTAAAACATTTGTATTCCCCTGGAAAAATAAAAGCTTGGTTCTTTCCGCCATGATCTTATACATATAAATGATATTTTTTGTCTCTGTCATATAGGTCTCTTCGAACAATCCTGGTCCATAAGAACTTTTCAGTTACACAAATGTTTGTTTTAAAATACAACCAACAGAATATTTATAACCGATTTAAAATGTTAAACAAAAATCTTTAAGATGCAATTATATATGATATACAATATTACTAATAATAACTAAATAAAAAGTAAAACCCCATGTGCTTCTGAACCAGTGTTTACATCTTGCAAAGTTATCTGTACATTTTAAATGTTCAATAACAGGTTTGCGATGATGTGTCGAAATAACACCAACTTGAGTATGAGTCAGAATTCTTGTATTACTCAATGTAAACAAATATTGGTACATGCTATTATTTGGTTTGAAACAAGAATGTATTTAAAGTCACTGAGGCAATTGTGAACGAGATCGCAGGCACTTTCAGTACACAAACAACTGAAACGTACATGGACGTGCCACTTGATGTTACTCCACCGTTGCTTTGATCCATACATAAGCAATACCGTTATCTCATCCGACATCAAATAAGCTGAATAACATAGTTAAGGCAATGAACTCAAGTATAGTCTGTGCCTCCCTTTTAGATCTTTCCACACACACATTTCAACCCAATTCATCTAGTAGTTTCTCTACGATCACATGATATCGCTTCACCTATCAATAACACAAGTGATGATAGCAGCACGTTTCCCCTATGATGTCACAGTAAAGGTCCCATTCAAAAAGATCATTATTAGGTTACTGCTCGTATAAGAGACCCAGGAGCTGATAAACCATAAACATGATCGGCTAGCTGGTTAGTGAGTTGTGTAAGGTGTCAGTAAAAGTTAAGAATCTGTGGCAATGTAACACTATCAGTTAAAACCAAATGCAGGACTGTTGAAGCGTACCAGGTACATATCAGAATACAAAATAATGCAAAAACAAAGTATTGATGGATGTATAGTACAATGCGGACGTATGCGTTAGGTCAACTTGATTTACATTGGTCAGTATAATTTATAAAACATTTTTTCGTTCAATAAAACATTATCCAAAGCTAGCTGCTAAACTTTCAAGCTCCTTTAGGGGTCCCTGGCCTGTGCAACAAAGCTTGACATTGCACTTCAGCAAAGGGCAGATGAGTGCCGTGACATCTATAGCATCGAGTTTTCCTTTGGTCCTGAAAGTCCAGCTTTCCCGTCAGTAACTCCGTATATAAAACGAACGGTTTTAGCAGCCGTGGTTTTATTTAGCGCACTGGTCCCAGATCAGGATATTGTGCAAACAGTGCTGTTATTCTGGTTTTTCATGGCTGCATCTCTCTTCTTCAGCTCACGGGTGATTCTTCGCTTGATTCCATCTAAGTACAGACCTCTGTCGAACTGACCGGCACCCAAAGGAATGCTGGGGACAATAAAACAATAGTTAATATTGAAACCTGACTGAATGTTATCCTTATATTAAACCTACAATTATTGTTTTATAAATGAACGAATAAAGACACAACTATTGAAAAACAACTGAACACATTTCAAATCTCTCATAGATGGCACTTACTTATCTCTACCAGGACGAAGCTTAACCTGAAACATGCCAACGACAGGCCGGTGGTCCGATGTCTTAATTGCCGAGCAAGATGTGTACTTGACTGCTTTAATGTCATCTGCCTGTCTGTTTCGATAAAGAATTCGGTCCTGTCAACACATCAGAAAAATGACATTACGGATAGGTATACGTTGATAAATGAGAACACAAAGCTGTTTTTACATTTTTGCCTTACAGTATATGAAGGTGTTCTCTGCTTTGTGGTGGTGTCATAGACGTCACAACCGATATCAAACTTGTAAGTAGGTGGAAAGTGAATCTGTGCTTCCTGAAACCCATTGAAAATGGAACCTGCAAATTGACGGAGTATGATAAAAAATGCCTTAATGCACATTTGGCTTTATGGAAAAAAAAACAGCATAAAGATGGATCTTGTTAAAACATGCCTTCCTTCATCTCTTTAGACAGCTGATCATGTTGTAACAGCAAGCTCATGCCTGCATCTTGGTTCAAAATGGCTTCCACCTCTCCTCTGGCTTTATTCAAGCGGAAGTTAAAATCTCCGAACCAGAAGACTTCATCGAAGCGGGTCGTGACATCAGCTGAGAACGAAGAACGAGCAAATCGTGTTCATTACGAGAAATGCAGTGGGGTCATATCTTGTGAAAGCACGATCAATGGCACTCACAGGACGTGGAGCGGTACGGGTTGGTATCAGGGAGGTTTCTAGGGAGAGCCAAAGCTTCTATGATCTTGTTATAGTCCAAGATTCTCTCATAAACTTTAGTATCTCCAGCTGAAACAAAGATTTTTGGTTTATGTCTGTAAACTGAAATCTTGTTGGCATAATTGGTAATAATGAAATCATCGACATTTCACTCACAAGTAAAATGGGACGTGATGAAAAGGAAAGACGTCCCGAAGAAAGTGAAGCAGATACCAACGGCTCCTTTGGTTTTAATCTGAGATATGATCCGGGTGGTGACTGTAGCATGTTCTACCTCTGTAGTAGCAAAAAAACATCAAATGTAGAAAAAAACTACTTTTATTAGGCAAGTGGCATGACTGAAGTCTTTATCTTATGCGATTAAATAAGTAAGAAAATTAAAATGAGGACAAAAAAAATAATTTACATTCTAAGTAAAAAACAGAAAAAACATCTGATCAACGTTCAGCTTTAACATCTAAAGACATTTTAGACTAATAAAATCTTTCTTATGAAAATGTACATAAAAAGTATATAATGGCCAGTGCCAGCCTTACCTGAACAGAACCATATGAGATCTCTTCGTACAAAAACAGTGAGATAAAGAACACCGTGGGCTGCTGCGTATAGCATCACATAATATGGCCCGAGAGTCTCCTGTAGACGGATCTCCCACTCCCTCCTGTTGACAGTCAGACAGGAACATAAACAGAGTACATGTGAAGAATATATCAAAAGGACTGATATAAAAAGAACATTATTCTTACCTATCTGGGCAACCTTCCTGAACTCCAATAACATACATATCCTGTGCGAAGTCTGTGTCGGTTGGAAGCAGCAGATCATCCAGGTTGTACGGCAGCTCCTGAGATCAAGAGGGATAATTTAGGCTACGCTGCCATGCAGCAAAACATTAGACAGGACGGCACTGTACTTCCACACCTTCTCTCCCTGCATGTTCCATGTGGCGATGTAGATGCCAAGCCGTCTCTCAGGGAAGTAGCGGTCCAGCTCTTCTGCCCCGAGTAAGGCACCGTTTCCAAGAACACTACCCTCCAGGAAACTCCTAGAAGAAACATGTTAAGAAACATATTAGACCAGAAGAAAGAAATGAGGAAATTCCCAAGCATCAAAAGATACAAAATTATTTTTAAATAGTTCACAGAAAAAACGAAACTGTCATTATTTATTCACCCTGATATTACTTTATTTTGCTTTTTGTGGAACACAATTAAATATATTTTTCAGACATGTGGATTTGTGCCCATACAACGGAAAGCAATGAGGGCCAATGAGGTTACCAACATTCTTCAGAATATCTTGTGTTCTGCAGAAGAAAGTAAGTCATACAGTAAATGATGACAGAATTTTCTGGTCTGTCCCTTTAAATGTATTTTTGCAGGTAACTGTAAACTCTCTAATGAATATGTGGACACTGTACGGAAAGTACAATAGCTTTGTACACATTACGGAAAGATCTTCCACAACCAGTTTTCAAAGTTGCAGACACTGAAATAGCATATCACTGATCCAATAATCTCCTCTCATTCAATGCTCAGTTTCACTTCTGTGAAACTAAAGCTGTTCAAGACATTGCAAAGGTCTACATCAATCGCGCCTATAATAAACGAAATCATTCCGATCATCTGATCTGATGTAGCGTCCTGTTAAATACGTCATTTATTACAAATAGGCTTTAACACAATTGGAGGAGCAGTTAACCAAGACGACACATCGTGTGATCTTGAAGTGAACCTAAATCCAATTGGGTTGCAACAGTTCAAGCAACACACAAACTCAAAATGCTCTCACCTGTTCCTCACATCCCTGGGTCTGATGGGGTTCAGCACGCTATAGTTGGACTTCATGGAGTGAACGGAGGCATTGTCTGACACCATGGTCTCGAAAAGCTGGCTGTCGCTCAGGTTCCTCTGAAGCCTCTCCGACCGCCCCCTTCTCCCCACTGCACTGTAATCCAAACAATCCCTGTCAATCCGATTAGTGGCCCTCAGGGACGCAGAAGCTACGCTCTGATCCAGAGGAGGAAACGTGCCGGTTGGCAGTAATGGAGAAAGAACTATTCTGGACGGTTTCATGCGCTCTTTCGAATCCCAACGCTCAAGTGGGGACATGTCAGTCTCTGAGAGACTACCGGACCAGTTCCTGAACGGTGCCGGCGTCTCCATGCTCGGACGTCCAGATGTAAGACTTTGTCCATTCTTTAAACCCAGCGGACTGCCTGACACGGGTGTTGAGGTTTCTTCTTTGAGCGAATCGGAGGAAGAGCCCGTCTCTCCCGGGTCTGTGAGACTCTCCTGGCTGTTCCTCAATCGGCTCCCTCTGACCTTCTGATCAAATGAGTTTCTTCCTCCCATCGCCAATCCCAAGGGTTTTGGAAGAGAGGGAGGCCGAGGCTGAAATGGACAGAGCTTGTGTTCATCCAGAAGAAGTCTGGCTTCATCAAATGGCTTTTTGATGTCGCTGAGCTCTTCTTCGTCCTTGTTGTCTTTACTGGCGTCTACATTGAGATCAGTAACGTCTGCTTTGTAAGCTGGCTCTCCTGACCTGAGATCAGTGGTGTTAAATGGGATGATGCTTTCTCCATGTTTACTCATCCTATTGCCAGACTTGGTTTAGATGTAAACAAGCTCCATGGTACCCGTGTGGTTACATCCTGTGGAGACGGAGAGAAAGTGATGCTTATGCGTATGGAAACATCTAAAGATTAACGTTTCATTTGTTTATATTTTCAAGAGACAGTAAATAATACCAATATGTCTGTTAAACGAATGCATATAATACCGCAACACATCGAAGCAGACATTTGTAGTTGGAGAACCGAAAGAAATGATTGCACAATATTTAGTAAAGTGCAATGAAGGTGAGGAATGTGTGATGATATGTTCGCACGAAATCTTTGTTTTTCGTTGCGATGCTAAATTAAGCGATGACCCAACATCTGATCTAGCACAACATTCAGATTACTTTCATCCCTTATCAAACCATGAAAAATAAGTAAAACACATCTAAAATGCAATAAATAATGGAATATATATTTTGATTTTCCGTTACCTTCAGCTCGCTGAAGAAACTTACTGCACTTCCTTAGCAACGCGCGTCAACCAACAACCTCACAAGAGGGAGCTCGAGCAGATCATCTCAGTGTGTTATGCAACAGCGCCATCTAGCGAAAACATCCAGTGACACGCGTTAGAAATACATTTATTTTTGTCGATTTTAACAACGTTTATGCGTTTTTATGCCGTGTTCTAAAGTGGTTTAGCGACTTTAAACGATGAAAACCTCAAGATAAATAATTGACGAAATTATTTGTGGTTGTTAAAAGGCTTTTTGTGAGGATAATATCAATCCATTGTTCCTTGAATTTAATGTGAGTTCGTTTGCAAAGATGCGACTCTAACAAAACGAATCTCACCTTATATAATTAACCTTTTTTTATTTGTAATTTATTTATTTGTTTTTTATTTCAGCATATTTTCATTCCCAACTAAAGAGGGCGCTGTAGGCTTGAAAATGAACATTTTTCTAGCTCTTCTGACGTAGGTCCCCGGCGTTGCCAAGTTTCAAAACGTAAGAATGCTTGTTGCGTTCTTTAACTCGTGCGGTACCAACCAACTGCCAGATGTAGATACATAATTTCATATCTAAATTTAACGCAATTTTATTATAAATATGTGCGGGATGGGCGGTAAAAGATCTCATTTTCGCTGCCCGACAGTTGTTTTCAACCAGGTGTAAAACCTGCAATCTGGCAACACAGCGAGCTTGACACATGGGCAGATCATAGACAGAAGTGATAAATGAGAACAGTTCGGATGACTCGCGTGAAGGTTAAAAACAAGTCGATTCGTAAACATATAGATCCTTCCGATTTGCCTTATATGCGAATTGATTTAGCTTTTATTTGGAGTCACAATCAACCTTGTAATATCCATTTTTAGATCCGATGTGTGACGAAACCCGGCTTAAAAATGTGTAACACGGACAGTAAACTGAACGAGTGACTCACGATGAGCATCACTACAGTGCAAAGTCAAGTCTGGGCGCTTCTGACTCAATCGTTCAAACAGCCAATGGCTCTCATAAGGTGGATGATAACTAAACTTATATATCGAGTGTCGTTGAGAACGCTTCCGTCACGGGAGATGGCCGGTGAATCAATAGTTGGCAACAAAAGAAGGAAGATGGTATGTTATGTACTTTACATGTGGGCTTTGCCTTCTTGATTGTCTATCTCAAGATAATATCTCTATATATAATGAATAATGAATGAATTTCTTTATTATAACTATAGGCCTATGTAGTAAATTATACATTTACTTTATATTATTATTTTATACTTAAATCTTAGGATTATTCAGTCAGGGTTTTGAGGCGAAGACATGACTTTTGACATTTTTACCAATTATCTTATTAAACTAGTAACGTAGTAATATAAATACTAAGGTAAGTCATCTTTATTAATATGGGGGTCCCTGAGATGGGTGAGGGGGTTTCTGGGAGGAAACCCCGTTCTTTTCAAATCAAAGCCGAGATATGTATATAAATCAAGTCACTGAATCTGAATCACTGGATTGTGTTTTGTGTTTCAGGTTGTAGGACTGGGAAATCCAGGTATGAATGGCTCTCGACATAGTGTGGGTATGGCTGTCCTCACAAGATTAGCTGAACATCTGGAAACACCTGACAGCTGGAGATCAGACCGGCAGGTGTCAGGGGAGGTCATTGTAACAGAACATCAAGGCGTCCAGTTGGTTCTGCTCCGGCCCAAGTTGCTCATGAATGTCAATGGGGTTAGCGTGGCGAAGGCGGGTATGTGATGCATTGTATCGGCTTACGTAATTTCGGTCCTATAATAAGTTAACTTATTATAGATACAGATTTGTAAGACCCTGCTCATTTTTATTTTTCATACTAAGACATGTTAATATGCTCACAGGTGTGTGTCATTTTTTCCTCCAGCAAGCAAATTTTTTATTCAACCTGAACATATTCTCTTGATTCATGATGAGCTCGACAAGCCGCTTGGGAAGTTTGGCATTAAACACGGTGGCAGCGCAAGGTGAATGAGTTTTGCTGACTTGAAAAATCTTGTTACACTGATGTGATTTGTCATTGATTTGACCTTCTCTTTTAATAATTTACTTTTAGGGGTCACAATGGTGTGAGGTCATGCGTGGATTGTCTTCATACTGATGTAAGCGAACATTTGTCATAAAATCAACACTTCTGTTAAATGGATACATTTGTATTAACAAAATAAACTTGGCTGGCAGGTGATGCCGCGGTTGCGGATCGGTATCGGACGACCATCTGGTCAAACGCCTGTTGACCGTCACGTTTTGGGACGCTTTTCACAAGAGGAACAGAAAGTACTGGATTCTGCCGTGAAACAGAGTTTGGATGTTTTGCTGATGTATCTTACAGACTCTCAATCCCAAAGTTCCCCAGCAGAGGGAAGCAGAGCATCACGAAAGAGAAAAGAAAGGGCACTCTCACCAGCTCAAGATGATACAACAGTACTGAATCAAAAATGACATCAGTGTATCATTTTTACAATCCATAGTATTTTGAATTGCTCAACAAGTAGTTCAATTTTGTTAGGTTGCAAGTTGTTGTATATGTGAGAGACATACGGGTATTATATAAAAAATGTATGTTTCCTGTAATAAAATAAAATAATGTTACCTAAAATATATATGTATTATTTTAAAAACTTAAACTTAGTAAAAATGAGAAATTCAGTAATAAAACGAAATAAATTTCAGCTGAGGTATTCATTTTATTTAAACGTGAACAGAATGGATCTCACTTTAATCTTGTGTGTCATTTGCAGTATTGTGATGCTTCGTTTGGTTAAAGCAAATAGCATGTTTCGCCATGAATTTAAACATATGACTATGATTATTCAGATGTTTCCAAATGCAGATGTCATCTTCAGGGCTCTCTGCTAAAGTTTGAAATGTCTGCAGAAAGAAAAAGCTATATCAATAATCAAAGCTGTCTTTTCTCAGTGAAATCAGAAATTTACAACATTCTGAACAGTTTAATGGATTATGAAAATTTTCCATTTAATACAAATCTTTACGCACACCATACTACACTCAAAGAAACATTCATGTGACAATTGAGCAGTGATGTAAAAACGGTTGTGAAAGACCAAACGTTCTCAACAAAATAGTTTTTATGTGCAGATTGTGCACATGTTTCTTTTTGTCAAGCTAAAATCCAAACCATCATTTTTTTCTAAACATGGGTTAATATTTCTTGCTAAAATGTTATGTTTCTGATATTAGCGTGAGCAATTGATGTCTTAAGGGTATTGATTCAAGTAGCATTTGTATCCTTTAAAGGAAAATAAAAATGTAAAATATGATAAATCAAAATGCAAATACAATATTTCACTAAAGGTCTCAGCCATGTATGGCTGTATGAAACTATTTTCATATATTGCCTGTTAATATCGATTTATACTGAGAATGAAGTAAGTGTGGTATTGTTAAAATAAGAGATTTTCATGTGACACAAATATTTTCCTTTTCATCTCTTCTCGTCTCCAAAGCAAGTCATCACTAGCAAATTTGATTATAAAGTTAGGACAGGAATAATCTCTTACATGTGTACAAAAAGACATTGGAAAGTATTGGCAAATCTTTCAACATTCCAGCTTTATACTGCACTGGCAAATGTGCTTTTCTTGAGACTTGCTTCACAAAATCCATTCCCAGGGCTTCTGAATGGTCAGGATTGCTTAGTCCACTCACATCTCAAACAATAGTTCTCAGGTCAGAGGTTACTGGCTTGGTTGGACACACAACTAATACAAAAGTGCAAATTTATTCAGGATAATGTCCTGGGCCTCCTAGGGGGTCTTCCCTGTTTTACAAAAATATTTAAACCAAAACATCTGATACTAAGATGTAAAGAAAGTCATTTATGCTGTATAACACATTTCACTATGTAATATTTGTCGTTTGTGACTCTGTGGAAGTAACACATTAAATACCATGCAAACACAGATAATACTGTCAGTGAATTTGTTGGTTTTAAATGCAGAAAGACATAATATGTTGGTAACCTGAATACAAGGGTTCTCGTCTTTTCCGAGCACTTTTAGAAAGGCTCTTATAGACATTTTCAACAGCTGACATTTAAACAAGTGTTACTCTGTATTGTGCTCCTGCATAAACACGTTACTTGACTGTTTACAAACAGTTCCTTTGTGATAAAGTGCCAGGTAACCCCTTACACGAGTGGCTTTTGAGAACCCATAAAGAAAGGGGACGTCATCGAGCACACAATGCGTAATGGCACAGTATAGACACTGCTGGATTGTAATTGCAATGGGCAAAAAATAGAGTCTTGTTTCTTTAAGAGGTTGCTGGTCCTAGCGCAGCTGCTGGTCAGTGGATACTCATCCCCTTCCCACCACAATGGCCATTTATCACTCAGTGGTGTGCTATTCAAACCTCGTACCAAGCGACCACCGACCCCACTCGCGCCCTCGCCGTTTATTTAGGAAGCTGCGCAATTGTCACAGGAGCCTCTGCATCCTTCGGACAGAAAGGATGCTCGCAGTCGGTTGTGGTCCCCATTCAGCACAGTCTTTTGGCTTGAGTTCTCCTGGACCGATATAGGATTTCGTGTCCTGTTTCCATCCTCGCAAACGTGGACTTTGAGGGTCACGCGTCGTATTTTAAATGCGCCGAAGAACTTTATGCCTTCTGCGTTTTATTGTGCGCATTGGTCAGGCAGAGCGCTATCGCCAAATGAAGTTGGAGAGCGGAGAGTAAAGCGGGAACGACGCCTTGAGGATTTTGACGCACATCAGGATTTTCTGGGGTCATTTTTTGGTCTTACATACTTGATGTGCAAACTGAGCATCTCACAGGTGCAGAAATGGCGAACCGCCGAGCGAATGGCACTAGCATCGGTGTCTTGTGAAGAAAGTGCCTCGTGATGGTGCAGCACAATCTTCACTGAGATCTACACTGCAAATTCAGACCGATTACTTATTTCTTTTTGAAGATGAGAACAGGTTGTAGTCAATTGCGACAGGTCATTTTTATTACACCGTAACAGATTAAATCATGTTTTAAGCATTTGATTCTGGTTTAATTTTTCCATTAAAACAACCATCAAACGAATGCGTTAAAATACGTTTGTGGAAATGATATTGATTTCGGTGAGATTCAAATAGAAAAAGCAACACCACACGTCGTGTGCAGGCAGAAGGCATTCAGAAGGTTTCGACATTTATTTCGTTATCGAAATTAATTCCTGATATTATATCTCGTTAACGAAAAGTGCATAAATGTGGTTATTTGATCGCAGATCGGTGTGCTGATTTATGGAAAGCCAACAATGTGTCCAATCTTATATGTGGTTTCAAGGCCTTTACCCTCTCTAAATACACACGAGGACGGACAAGCGCATGGATCCCCAATCGTCTGGATGCAGGACGTGTTCGCACAGTTTTGCTGTTTGTGAAAATCTGAGCCCGAGCACTTGATTGTCCAAACGCAATTCTTGTTAAATGTCAAGAGATAAGTCGAGAATTGTGCATGGACATCTGTTGCTGGAGGTTCCCACGCGTCACCACTGCTGGTCATCTCGATTTTATATTTGAAATGATCATTTAACTTTCTTATTTTAAAGTAGATTGTTTAAAATGTATATGCAATTTTTAACCATTATATTTGACTTGTATTTATCAACATTGCATTAAAATTGTGTGCTGAACTAAGAAAGGAATTTCTAATGATTTGTTGTGGGTTTTTTTACTGTTAAGAGGTTGCTTTCAGATAGATAAAGCTCTTTTTTTCATTTGTTTTGCCTATTTTAAAAAATGAAACGCGCAGAAAAATGCAGCAACAAACTTGTGTGGTCGATCCGCCATTTGAGTAAAATGCAGACCCACAAGTATTTACTATTGATATTTTACTTGTATAATTAAATCATTTCTGTGCTAAAGAAAATGTGAAATCATGCATTTGTTAAAAAAATATATTGCGTTTCAAAGTAGGCTACTACATTCAATTTCTAAATTGTATATTAGATTTATAAATATGTATATACATTTGATTTATTGTGTGATCATGTTGTTAGGTTACACTTTTAAAATTGAGCTGACAGGACTTAGCATTTGTGCTCGATGTATGAGGTGTCCGATACAGACTTTAGGATAACAAAGAAATGTCGTGGTAATCCAATAGGATTAAATAAGATTAGTTTTACACACAAATCAGATCTTTTGATCTTTTAAAAGCAAGCCTTTGTAAATACAGCGTTAAAGAATACAGTGTCACTTATTTGCAAAAATAAGAAAAAATGTCACCATCATAGATCACAGTATATGAGATCCTATATTAGGGTTCAATTTCTTGTTTTTAAATAAATAAAACTCTTAAAAATCGATGAATAAATCAAACGCAGTTAAACTGCTTTTAAATATCTACACAAGTGTTTATTTTCTAAGGTTTTAGCAAAGCAATTTTTTACTTATAATAAAGATTAAAGATACGTCATAGATAGCTGTATTTACCACATGATGTTGAAAAAAACAAAGAACATACTGTAATAAAATACGCATCTGCTAAACGTTACAAATATTTGACCAAATGCTTATAAAACTAAAGATTGCCTAAAAGACCAAAGCTTCACAGAGAGTGCACTCCATGCATCATAAGCTTTTATGTCTCCAGTTAGAAAAAAAAGACATACAAAGTTGGTATAAAAATCTAATACTGCAGCGTTATAGGAATTTGCACTTATCATCAGGTGGAAGCAAATGATACCATACATCATTCCGAGGGAGAATGCGACGGTGTCGACCTTTCTGAGTGCTGGGATTCTCAGAAAGTTAAAGCGTTATCAATCATGTTCTGCCTGCCAGTAAGGACAGATTTCTGACACATTTTCCAATACATACTCCAGAGGCCCATGTCCCCCACTGACCACACGGAGGCCAAGGGCATCCCTAATGCCCCCTGCACCCCTCTCCCGACATTCCCCCCTTCTCTCGCCCTTTGTTCACCTGTTGTCCCGGAGACCCCATAACTGAAGTAACCAACCCATTGTTTGAGAGAGAAAAGGGATGAAGAGACAAACAGTCTAAAAATAAAACTCACAAGGGCTGAAATGTTGACTCCTGTGAAGTGTAACAATCTTTCAGAAGTACATAAAAGTGTTTCTGATAAATTAAAATGAACATAAGACAACAAGTTCACAATTGAGTCATATTCCTCTCTGTATGCGTAACCGCACAAAATTCCATCAAATTACTGGAGCATGGCCAGAAAGTAGCAAAAGTTGCTTTGGCCAAAGCGTCTCAGCTGAATGCACCTCAAAAGGACATTCTCTGATTGTTTTTCATTTCTGGCCCACACAAGGCCTGCCGCATCCTCCGTCCCACCCCTCAGTCAGCGCTAACTTCAGTCTGACCCTGGCCATGCGGATCAAAGCCTCATCAGCACTGTGGCTGGCCACATTTACAAGTGAAAGCCAGCCAATAATGGGGTGGTTAGTGAGAAAATGAGTAGACAGAGAGAAGCTCACAGATGTTGAAGGGGGTTGGGGGCCATTGTGGCCAGGCCAGAGAGGACCGGTGGGGGTGATGATGTGCCTTTTTAAACCTGATTTGGGACAGAATGGAGAGGTGTTTGAATGAAGGGGCTAGTGGCCAGCCAAGGGCAGCCGCTTCGCGGAGCGTGTGAACGGGAGCATTGGGGTCAACCTAAGGGGCAGGGGTCCGGCGATGGGAGGAGGTCAGTCCGGCATTATCTGGTTGCTTTTTTGTAACGGTCCTGTCCTTTGACGCCACCTAAAGCGAGCGAGAATTTTCCCTACACTTCCTCCTGATATACAGAGATTTAGAAGATGAAGTCATCAAAGTGGGTATAGTGCTTTGTATGAAGGTGAAATGGCGGGACGGGACTGGCTTTAAGAGATTATCCACTAAAATTGAACAGCTTAATGTCCACCTCACAGTCTTGTGAACCTTCAACAGACCACCTAACACCTGCCAACAGTTCCTGCTGAGAAACATTTCATATCCTTTGGCGAGAGGAGGGACAACCACAGCAGTGATTAACTAATGGGTCTATATAGTTTGAGTTTGTCAGATTCTTAAGATAGTAGGAGGTCTTTGTACCATTCAGTACACGTTGCACAGTCTTACATGTTCACACAGTAAGGGGCGAGAAATGGAAATAGAGAAAGAGCAACAGCTCAGTGCTTATGATATTCAAACGGTTTTGCGGATGAACAACTACAAATGTAAAAAAGAATAAACTTGATTTTAGTTTCCTTTAAATTCATAATTAATCAAATATATAAACATTTTGACAAACTGATTCATCCATCAACTGATGATCATTTAATAAAAATAAAAAAGCTGCATCAAAACAATGATTTATTTACACCATATTGAAAACTATTTTAAAAGAAATGTGTAAAATCGTACAATGTAAACAATAACAACACTAAATTTGGATACGAGTCATATTCCCTTAATATTCATGCACTTCATGATCAAACCAGTGACCACAAAGTGACGTACTTTAAAAGGTTTGATGACTGATGGTTATTTGGTTGAACCTATAGTTCGAGTTTAACTCAGTTTGCAAATTGTGATTTTCCTTTAGCGACTTCAATTAATTGAATAAAAAACATATTAATTAAAACAATTTCAGTTAATTCAAATTATATATGGACAGACAATAGATTTGTTATCTTGAAGTGGTACCTCATAAAAAATTTTAGGTAGCCGGTTGTTTAAATACTAAATGAAAAAGCTATTATAAATAATGTACACACATATAATTTAAAAACAAAATATTAAAGAAAAACAAAACCCTTGCTTAAGAGTAGGCACTGTTGCCACCCTGTGGCTGGCATGTGAAATACAGTACTTGTTTAACACTTGTTTATATTCCCAGTTTCATTATTTGACAAACATCGCCTAATAACATAATTACAAAACAGCACTTGATTCATAACAGCAATAAAAAAGTCAATGTTTTGCCTGAGTATGTTTCCGTAGCTTAGCGATGTGAAATCAGCTTTTTGCGTAATTAAGAACCAGAGGAAAAGTAATTTGGCGAAATCTTTTTCATTTCTCTTCATCGGAACTCACCCACATGACATACCAACTGACAGAATCGCCCCAAATCCACAATTCAGGTTGTCTCATCTCTGTAGCAATTACCCAAAAGGCTTTTGTTTATTGCTTGTTGATAAAATCCTAAAGTCTTGTTATCTTATTCCTTCGGGTCCTCAAAGAAACAGGTTCACTTTAGCTGGCACTAATTTGCAGCCCGTGCTGGAGAAGTATGGGCTGTCCTGTGGCATGTAATTCATGGCGCCCCCAACAGACGATGCCACGTCTACGCGATGACACTCCCCGCGCTGGCAGAGCTCTCGCTGTGCGCAGCGCTCGACGTGGCGTCGCCGCAAGGGAAGAAAAGGCACGAAACGAGTAATAAGTTTCTCTGTAACTATTCTGGATTGGTAGAACCCACCTGGGAAACAAAGTAAATTGACAAATTAGACTAATTTGGGAGATGAAAATTGTGCCACATTTGTTAAGTACTAGGGGAAGAACTGCTAGCACATTGTGGCAACAGTATTGTTAAGTCCCGCAACACTTACTGTTCCTGGCGTTGTACACAGCATCGGCTAAAACCTCCTCCAGCTCCTCAGGACGAATTTCCTCTCGATCTCTTCCAGCTTGTCGGCTTTCCAGCGCAAATTTGTTAATAATTTCCTGACCTACAGTGCTGAAATATCAAACAAACCCTTATCAAGAGCACCGTGGAGTCATAATGGTCTGTTTGTAGCGGTCCATAATAAGCATATAAACAACATATCAATCCATGAAGTCATTCAGAATTACCTTATGAAGATATAAATCGCCTTGCGGTAGTTTGTCTGAAAAAGTACATGAAAGGGACCTAAATGCGGTTCTAAAACGTCAATCACTCCCGGAGGCATCTTCTCCATCTCATCGAAGATAAAGATGGAGCGAGCGCAAGCTGTTAGGTTTCTCTCCACCCACTGTTTTAGATCCGACTGCACAAAAAAACAAAGTTAGAAATAAAGAGCTG
Organism: Barbatula barbatula; assembly: GCF_947034865.1. Taxonomy (NCBI): domain Eukaryota; kingdom Metazoa; phylum Chordata; class Actinopteri; order Cypriniformes; family Nemacheilidae; genus Barbatula; species Barbatula barbatula. Next base: position 1,793,264 of record NC_136767.1, read on the forward strand.
GTAAATATACAATATAAATACGGCAGTCAACACCCTTATTTTTGACCTAAATGTGTAGAACATCGTACTGCCGCTATTTATGTCAATAATTCCATGCAAGGCTTTTTTTGTGAAGTGTGGTGATTAAAAACTAAATGTACCCTGTATTGTTGGACCCGGTCAGCTGAAGGAAAGTGTAATGTGGGAACATACTGATGGATGTATGGACTGCCCATAGCCGTTCCATAGATATGTCGACCAACCATAGAGCTGACCAGACTCTTCCCCGTCCCAGATGCTCCATGAAAGGACAGAACCAGCGGTCTGTCCGGGTTTTCATTCTGTAAACAGCGCACCACTGCTTCTGAGACAATGTCCTGAGCCATATGTTGACCATAAAGGTTTTTATAAAGGTCCCACTCTAAACCTGCAATAAAAGATGTGCAGATGGGCTGAATGGCAACTTACTGTATCTTATGGCTTGAATACACTACAACTAGACATCATACGCTTGCAGACTTGAACGTTTCAGATAGAAACACACTAACTGATCAAACCTGCAGACTGGAACAGACTTTCTGCAACAAGTCCAGACTGAAAATCTGGACAAAAGTCTTGTATTGTATTTTAGCCTTAAACTGCGACACTGCGCATGCGCAGCTCTCATTTGCACCGTGGACTTTATTAAACAGATATAATGAACGATTTGTTTATAAAGTCAAAAAAAAAAATAACAAAGAGGAGAAATGGCAGCAGAAGAAAGCAATGGCAAGACGAAGCAGAATCTTGTGTCGCATGCCTTTTGACGTTGATCAGTTCATATAAGGTAAACTTGGCACGCTATGTTTACTTTATGTAGAGCAAATTAAGACTACAACGCAGATAAAGTAAAACCTAAATAAACATTCACAAATAACTTTGACATATAGATACGACCCCACAAGTCAGGAGAACAGAAGCTAATGTTAGCTGAAGCTGAGGTGGCCATCGATAACGCCTTACCTTTAATGTCTGGTTTGAAGTCACAATCGCAACTGTCAGATATTGAACAATAAATAGACTTCATCTCAAAACCGGCAGTTAAAGACGTGTAATAAATTAAAAGAAGTGTAAATATCACGGTAGCTAACGTAAATCCTTCAGAGCACAGCCCCATGATGAGTTGGACGGCGGAAGCGCAGCTACAAGACTCAACCGCTAGAGGGGGCGACAGTAACAATAATATTGTTATTAAAATACATACAAAAATATTGTTTAATTTTGCTGCTAGATAAGTATAGAATGTGGCTACGACTAGTATTATATCAGCAGTTAATTAATATAATAATCATACAGATAAACAACTGTGTTCCAGTATGACCATAAGACAAACTGTATAAATTCAACAGACATCTCTCCGGTGATTAAGTAGAAAATGATATAATATAATGGGAACAACAATGTGTGTATAGATATTGTTATGACACAAAACTTACTTGAATACGATGTGGCAACTGGGATCAAAGTTCAGGCTTTATCATATAAAGTCAATACTAAATTTAAACCAATGAAGTCTACATTGTAATCATAAAAATGTCATTTGTTTCGGTCTTTTGTTTTTAGGGTGGAATGTGACCTGGACATGTTTGTGTAATACTAGGCCATGGGACTAGTTTGGCTGGGACCTTTATAGTCAGATTCACAGAAAACAGACTACAGGATGTTATGACACACAAATAAACATTTTTATTGTTAAATCTTCAATCTATGACATATGTAGTAGAAAATCTAGAGCAAAATATCAAACTCTGAATTGATTTTTAAAAGATATGTGTACGTTTGTGCATAAAATATTAACATTTAAGAAATTGTTCCCATGAGTAAACATTACCCACTATTTGTTCATTGATTATAAACCAATAAAAGTGCAATTGAATACATATGTCAGGGTCAATAGCTACAATATTACAAAGATAATAGTTAAACTCTCTTCAAAATGTAAGTATGCATTGAACATATAAAACAAAAACATTGAAAATCAAATAAGTTCAAACTGCAAAATGAGTTTAGGTACAGTTGCAGACAAACATCCCATTCAGACATATATTCTTATCTAATATGTCATGTTGCGGAAAGCTCTAATCTGTTAGAAAGAGCTGTTAGCACTTCATCAAACTTTGCAAAACGTTCATCTTTATTTCTTTCCACACCTCGGCTTCCCCACAGCAGACGCATCTGAAACTCGGTGTGGAACACCTCCCAAACATCTGCTTCCTCCGTAAATCCTGCACGTAGAAAAGTCATGACTAAGCAGCTCGGTATACTAAATGGACTCTTTGGAGCAAATGGTTGTTCCGTGCCATCTAGTCTGCCTGAAAGCTTTAAGGCTTTTGAAACTATAATCTAACATCCTATAAGATCTTTATAAATGCAAGTCTTGTAAAAATACCTGAAAATGTCAAACCATAGGAATTGTTTAGGCTAAAAAGCTATTACCCTGCATTTTGGCCTGTGCATTAGCACTGAAGATCCTCCCATTGCGTGCAATGGTACGTGCCGTATCCAGATGGCTCAAGATCATGGCCACTCCAGTGTCAAGACTTTCCCATGACTCTGACTCCTCAAGAGTCACATCCGTCTTCTCAAGAAGAAACAGCAGAGGGAGTACGTGGGGAAACAGCGTCGTCTCAGCAGCTACACTTATATCTGCAAGACAGTTTGAAATGCATGTCACTTTTTAAACCTCAGTATTTGAACACTGTATCACAGACGGAAGTGTGAAGGAATACCTTCTCCATCATTCATCGACCTCATTGAGGGTCTAAGTGTTTTCTCATAAAGAACAGCACTTTCTGTGTATTTCTGTCGCAAAACCGCCCATGTGTCTTTCAAACGAGTAATCTGAAGAGCAAAATTGTTTTTTTGATAAGAACATATTACTATTGAACATATGCGCGTCATCTGTTTTTTGGAGGTAGGCACGATTCCACCATACCTGTGGGATTTCCAAACATTTCATAACTACGGCAAAACCAAACATGTTCCTGAGGTTGCTCTTGAGTTCAGAAGCTAGAGAGATGATTTTATGCAGTAAGGCAGCTCTCTCATTTGCACTTCCAGTGCATCCCAGCACTTGTACAGCCAACATGATGGACATGGTGTGATACCTGACGGGAGATAAATAATGATTTAGTTCGATTTCGTGCTCATGTCATCTCAAAAGAAGTATTTTGGGGGTTACAAACCTTTCGAGCAGGTCTTGACGGAGCTGATGTCCATGTGGGAGGGTGAGTAGCTCCATACCTGAACTCACTCCCATGCTTTTCATCATGTCATCAGGCATATCCAGGATACGAGCAACCTAAAAAAGACAGTTTATGGTTAAATCTCTATATTTATAAAGGGAAACATCACCCAAAGTAAATATTCTGCCATCTTTTTCTGACTCTCAGGTCATTCCAAACATGTTTGTGAAGCATCTAAAAGAAGATATTGAGAAATGTTCTCAGTGGTTTATGTACATACAATGGAAGTCAAAGGGGGTCAATAGGTTTATATAATATATTATATAAGTTTGGAATGACACGAGTCAACGATGATATGCATGAAAAGACAAGCTAAATTCATACCTTGCAGTCATCTTTGGTGATATGCATTGCCATTGACTTAACATCCATATCACACAGTACATCCTTTACTCTTTTAAGTAGTCGGGTCTCTAAAGGTTTATTTTCAGCGGGCAGCAGCGGCGTCTGGTATGTACTCGCTCTGAAACAGGAAACTGTTTCCATGGTGAAGGGCACAAGATAATCATCTTCATACTCCTGTATCTCTTGTTCTAGAGACGGAAGCTCTGTAGCCACGTGGACTGTTCCTGGATCAGTTTGAGGATCAACATAGTCTCTGTTAATGTTTTGATATGTCATTGTGGATAGAAGATGTAGTGTTGGTTCCAAATAGATAAGAGTGTCCTCAGGAGGAGATGAAGAAAGTCTGATGTCACTGGACATCTGCAGAACAGGTGAGGAAGGGACTATTACAAACTTTCTGTTTTCTGATGGGCTACGTCGTCGCCTGGCCACTGTAAATAAAAGCAAAATGACAATTACACTTATGAACCGTTCATAGATTAAACATATTTTTTAATTTTATGGAAAAATTATTATGCTTACATGAATTCATTAAAGTTGGAGATGAGGAAACTGCAAGATGCTGCTCTAAAGTGCCGTCAAAACTCCTCACCACATCGCTGTATAATATAAAATATATTTTATTAAAATCACAATATTTATTTATACAATATTAATTTATTAATTTATATATATATATATTAAATATAAGATAAATTAAGTACAATACGATCGTTCTTTTAAATCACACCTCCAGAATGATATTATTATTATTATGTGTAATATTTTAAATAATATTAATATTTTAATAAACTATAAGAAAAACATAAACATAACATCAAAAAACATTGCTCTGTTTTTTAAGCCATATAAGTTATCGAATTCAAAATACTGATTTGATTTTTTTTATTACGTTAAACATTTAAGCAAGATTTTTAAAGTGCCAATTGACAAATTAGAATCGAGCATTCCCAGATAATAAAATAATGAAATTAAAAAGATAAATTACTGTTCAACTTCATTTCCAAAAGAAAGAATAAAAGTTGTAATATTTCATATATCATATGTGTTTTTAAACTCTAAGCCATCAAAAATACTAGCATCAAAACATTGCTGTTTTGTCAGTCAAGTAAGTAGTCAAATGCCATGCAAATTATATTACTACATGAAACATTTAAGACAATTAAAATCTAGATTATTATCTACTATTAAAGTAGATATTATAGCTATCACTGTTCAGCTTCAAGCCAGCAGAAAGACTGAAATGTGAAATATATTATAAAGTAAGCTATCACAAAACATTAGTGCTATCAAATAGTTTTTTTAATACTGGGTTAACCAATAGTTACACACTTCACCTTTAACACAAACAAACATTTATGATGAAATATGTAAATGACCAAGGTTCACCTCTGTGGATGTATCAGCTCAATGTCCAAAGCTTCTGTCACAGTTACACTTTCCCTCATCTTCTGGCTTCCCCTCCTGGAGGGCGAGTTAACCAGACTGTTCTCAACACTTGGCAACCCAAACATGGCCTCGAGATATCTCAGTGGAAGTGTCCTGTTAACTGGCGAGTACACATAGGCGCCACTCTGCTTTGTCAGAGGCCTTGGATTTACAACATAGGACTGAGCTAACGCCGGCACCGAATCAAATGTTTCCCCTTCCAGAGTGTACTGCGTTCGACTGTATCCGTCGTGAGATCTGAGCAGAGCTTTGCTGATGAGGAAATGGAGAGCTTTCTGGTTCCAGCAGCAGGTTAAGACGTAGTCTCCGATGCTTGTGAGGGAGTCACGGACAAGAAATTCTCCATCCTGTTGCACAAGAGACTCAGACACCTGTGTGGGGCAATGCAAGGTCATCAATCTATTTTGATAATTTCATTATCAAGTATATTATTTGAGATGAAGAAAGACGCATTAAAATAGGAAGAGACAAGCATTTCACAAAGACTAAAATAACGAAATAATTAGTTTAGCTTTAGCTCCAAAAGAAAGACATGAATAAATGGTCTCCTCACCTCCCAAGGTATACGACCATGGTACCAGGCATGACTAGATAAGATACCGCCGCTCAGTTTCAACTCTTCCTCCAATTCCTTCTTCAGTTTCTCCGAAGGGGAACTCAGCTGGCACGTCTCTCGAGAAAACTAAAGGAGGGAAAATAATGTCGAGCATTCATGAGAACCATCTTGCGAAAAGCAACGCTTCTTCTGAACCGTGACTCACTTCTGTTGTTAAGGAGACATCATTGTTTTACAGCTTTAAAAAGAGCAATATAGCATTGCAACAACCATCTCTAGGGAGACTCCAGTGCTTGAGCGTTTGGATGTTTAGAGCAATAAAAGTGAGCTTGGATTATGGGAAAATGTCTTGACTGTTGTCCCGTATTGTTTAGAAAGACAGATGGCGATAGAACTGAAAAGGGCTGCTTTAATTATAGAGGCTAACAGAGAACTACCAGTGGCGCTAATGTTCAGTTGTTGCAACATTTGGCACCGGTTGGTTGACTGCAACAAAGTTTGTCCTCAACCATTCCATCGGTCCAAGCCCTTTGTGTCACCCATCTTAATTCAACGACGGTTCAATGGCTAAGCGCTCCGATTTCTTTTGTGACTTTGTAAAGAATTGTCACAAGCAACCCCTATAAGCGAAATGCATAAAAGAATGGCCGTGATCTGAACAACCCTGGGAGGTTTTCATAGTTTATAGATAAAGGGCTAACTTACCTTTACATAAACACTGCTGTTTTCCATGGGATCTGGATGACTGTAAAAGCACAAAAAAATGTCAAATTAGACAGGTGTGCTTTTTATGTTTATACAGTCAGTGTGTTGATAAGCAAAGACTTGTACTTGATTCTAACAAATCTGCAGATGAATACAATATGTGCCATTGACCGCTTTGTGTATTAGTGCAAAATAACACACGTTTAACAACTCCCAGTAACAGCCCATGCCAGACAGGCTGAATATCTCAGAGATTACAACACTTCTTCCCTTTGGTTTCACAATCAAATATTTAACGCTCTGTACGGGACACAGCCTTCTGGCTTAAACGTGTGAAAAACCAAAATAACACATTCCTGAGCGCATGCCGTTCACACTCAAGCATGTAACCCAATAATGCAATCCATTGCGAATTCTTCTTCTTCTTAACATATTTATATTCTATAGAATATTTACGTTCTTACATTTTTCCTAAATATTTCTGTACACCCTCACAACAGTAACAAAAAACATCACAAGACCCCCCAGGTCCAAAATAATATGTAATACCAAAACCATACCCAAATGAACAAAACTGCACTATACTTTATTATTTACTAACTTTATTTATTAAGTATACTGTACTAGTGACTAAGCTTAATGTAAACCACAGTATTCTGTAGTATTAACTATAGTAAACTATAGTATTCTAAATAAATATATTTAAATATAAGGTTCTGAAACTCTACAACACGTGCGTATGACTGTGAAACAACCATACAAACACTTAAAACATCCTCCTACCATGTATGGATCCTCAAAGTCATTCTTTTCTACATACACTTCATGTCCAGTCAGTACAGGGTGAAGAATAACAAGCCTGCTCGATGCGTTTCGGTTATGATGCGTTTCCTCAAGCGCAATGAACTCGAGAGCAGAGCGCAAAACACAAAAGCAAAGTTACATAACGAGAAGACTCGCCTCCTCGAACCTCTCTCTCTACCAGACAGCCGCAAACAAACACCATGAATCACTCTAAACAGACTTATGAGGATGAAAATAACAAAGCAACCGGCATCCTATGTTGTAGCAACCTGTAGCTCAATAAATGCTGTGGGTTCGAATCCCAGGGAACGCACCGTCATATAACTTTGCATTAAAGCGTCGCTTTTGTACGTATCATTTCTAGTTCGCGCAATATTCACAATTAATTTACAATATCTCACCTTATGTCCCAGATCACGTCAGAATCCGTTTAAACCCCATGTTTGTAAGCCGTTTGGGATCGACTGAAATGTCAGATACTATGAGAGAGACCTCTCAGATGCCTGTCTTGTGTTTTCTCTACTGTTGTCTCCCAGCGCGTCTATTGTTCCGAGCTACAATGTGACAGTGTCTCGCGATGACGTCGTTTCTTTATACATCTCTCCTCTCCGCCCCAAACTCACCAGCTTTATCGGGTTGAAAGGTCTCCATCGTACTTATTACGATTTATATAAGTTCGCAGATGTCCATGGTGTCACTTTTCTTGCGCAAGTTACATAGTGGCGCACTTCACAGCAGATGGAGCACAATTCCCGTGTCTTCTACGGTTTCCAAGCCGATTATAAAACTCCGTTTGATTCTTAAGACAAAAAATAAACGAAAATGACCAAAGCCTACGGGAAATCACAAGCGTTGAAATGCACAGAATTATTCAGTGTTGCAACTTAGTTTGATCGAAAACTGAAGTAAAACTCCTGTGAAATGTCTTAACAGCTTTGCGCAATATTTGACTGCAGGATTCGCGCATCGCCGATTAAACGCCGCGCATGACGTCAGAATGTCGCGAGAAGGATTCGAGATCCGTACGTTGCTGTGTTTTCGAATTCGTTCTCGCGGTACCTTGACGCCATTCCTCGATCAATCTGCGCAGCTCTGTTGGACGTTTCTTCCCTTTCCAGGCGCGCGTCTCTGCGCACACATCTCCATGGCAACAAGAACACGAAAGTTATTTTACTTGGGTTTTGTAGTGAAGACGGAACTTAAAGTTCAATGCCTCCCAAAAAGAATGGAAAAAAGAGCGACGATAAATCACTTAAAAAGGAAAACACGGCATCTGAGAGGAAGAACGCCGAAGAGTTACAAGAGAGCGATAAAACGTTTTTTCGAGCTCAAATACGAGATTTGGAGGAGAGACTGGAAAGGTGAGAGATGCTCATGATGGATATCACGACCATTGACGATGTTATTTGTTTTGTGTGAAAAGTTTGCTTATCAGAGAATAAAACATATATAAAGAGATACTCACCTACATGTGAGGCAGATCGGACTGTGATTGAAATTTCAGTATCTTCTAATCTGAATTTGGTGAGATGTAAGATTATAAACACATAATCGGAACACAATTTAATGTACTGTTAAACGATTCCATGCCATGTGTTCGTGTCCTTGAGTAAACTAAAGTGAAACTATGGATCATATTTGACTGTAAATGATTAACCAGGTAACATACTTAGGTGTGTCAACAGGAAGCACTTGCCCTTTAATTCATTGAACAGTGACTGTATCTTTTCTTGCAGATATCAGCATAAATGTGACCAACTGGAGGTTCAAGCCAAAGACTTGCACCTGAAGATTGATGCCGTAGAGAAAGAGAAGAAAGACATAGTTCTCTATCTTAAACGCAGAGTGGCTAAAAAAGACGGCGAAGTGGTTGATCTGGCAGAGACATTATCAAAACACCAGCAGGCTCAAGAGGCTGAGCGGGAGTCCTTTGAGTTAAAGCTGAGCCTGCTTAGACGTGAACTTCAGGAAAATAAAGACAAATTCACATATGAGAACATGGCCCTCGGTACAAGCTTCTGATTTATCACAACTGAAATACAGTATTTTTTCATCCATCAATCAAATCAGTGGATCTAACCAAACACCAAGAAATATTTTGATTCTAGTTGTTTTAGCGATTTTGATGCTTGTTTTGTCTTCGAATTATTTTAAGGTTTTAGATTTCCAAACATTTTTTGCCATTACTGTAATAATAAAGTGCAATTTGTGAATGAATCTTAGTTATAATTCTAAAAGATGACCCTTTTTTCATGCTCTATAAAGTATTAAATGTCTTCGCCATGCTTTCATCATGTTTCCCAGATTTCTAACTCTTATATGTTCCTCTTGGTGTCCAGCTGGTAAACTGGCGTCTTTGGAGGAGTTTTCTGTGCAGAAAGAAAAGCTCATGGCTGAACGCAGGGCTTTGGAAGAGCAACTTCAAAAGCAAAAAGAGGAACACCAGACCGAAATCTATGACCTGGAGAAAAAAGCTGTGCTAGATAATGACAGGTGAGCTGAGTTCTTGAACATAACTTGACACTTATGATCAAATTGATATGTGATGTGCACTTTTTAGACGCTATGATAATCACAAGATCGATTGTCCATCCATCTGGCATTGAATGACTGCAATGTAAAGAAGAACTCTACAAAGAGGCATTTACTTCATAAACAAAGTGGATCTGTTGCTTGGTATATAGTACTCAATTCAAAAGACATGTATAGACATTCAAAACGCCATCCATAGACTCGATTTGTGAAAGAGATCTTGCACAGAAAAAAATCAGCCGTATAAAACAGCCATTATGCTAGTTAGTCTTTAGAGATTGTGTTTTGAAAAGAAGGACTTTTGCTTTTATACAGGCTAAAGAAAGAAATGCTGGAACACGTGGCTGCTGTGGCAGAAGAATTCCGACGGGAGTCGGATCAGAAGATGCCGGAGACGACGAAGAGGGCCTTGCAGGAGAATCTGTCTGTGACAGCCCAACTCAAGCATCTCTCTGACAAGACCAAAGAACTGCTGAAGGAGAATGATGCTCTGAAGGTCAGAGAAAAGCAACTCAAGATAGAAAATGAAACGGTGGAACCGCTACTGCACGAGATAACCAGGAAGAATGTCACAAATCAGAAGGTTATCTGTTTTATTCACAGTGACCTTTGTGACCTTTTGTGTACTCATCATCAATTGTTTTATCGCCCAATAAAATCCTGAAACAGAACTCTATTTCAATTGCGGAAAGGTGGTTCAAAAGTTAACAGAAAAGTGCAAGCAAATGCAGACTGAACTGGAAAAATACAGCAAACTTCACACGGCGCACAAAAAGCTTCTGGACGAACACTCCATGGTCAGCACAGATCTCCAGGTCATGAGGTTAGACTGACATTAAATCACATCTGTGTTCATGAATTTGAATTTTCCCTCATTTTTATTGGAGACAATTACTCATTTGTGGCTCAAGATTTTCTTCATCATGTGCCTCTTTGCATCATTTAACTTGACAAAAATATCATATTGTTCATTATTCAATTCAAAGAGGACGGAAAACGTGTGTTAACGTATATGGTTAAAGCATATAATAATAAACTTTGCTATACTTACAGACAGAATCATGCATCACGTACAGAAGAGCTTCAACAAACCAAAGCTGACGTGAAGAGACAGAAAAAAGATCTCGAGGAGGAGAGGAGACTGCGTGGACAGCTCAATACGCTTCTTCGGGAAGCAGCCGTAGCTTTAAAAGAGGCCCTGAGGGTAACAGACAAAATAAACTGTTGTTATCATTTATTGACACGACAGGAAAAAACAAGCTTTATTTTGGTTACAGGAGGTCCCTGAAAACGAGGACTCCGAGGTTCAGGTTATCATCCGAAGAAATCAGATGGTGGAGAAGCTCTTGGCTGTGCTGGACACGGCGGCAGCCGTTGGAGAAGGTCCGGCTCTTGTTGAATTTATGCCATGCGGCGACCAAACTTCAAAATCTCAAAACATTCAAAAGTATGTCTAGTTTGTACTTATTTAAATAATGTTGTGCTTGTAAGGTCACCTGACTCATGTAATGTTCTGTATTTTCAGCTACAGAGCAGGTGAACTCCACGTGCAGAAATCCAACAGTCATCTTTCTCACTTCAAGACTGGAGATCTGGGATTGGTCCCTCGGAAAAGACACAGCACCTCATCCAAGATAGGACATCTCTCCAAGTGTGTCCACGACAATCTACACAAATAAGTGTTCATCCGTATTACATATTAAATGTATTGTTTTATTACATTGTTTATGATGTAGATACATGAAAGGAGGGAAGAGATTTACGGTCATAGATTAATCATTTGACCGCACTCTTATATCTTTAGGAGATGAGTGAGCGAAAAAAAGAATAATCGTCTCCTAGTGGTTATTTGAGAAAAATTTCTTTCATAAGGTTACAGTTCCCCATAAAAGAAAGTGTGAGTATATCTTGCCACTAGATGGCAGTATTACATCATAGCATTAAATACAGACTGACAAACATGTCAATCTCATTTTTCGAGATTTCTTGAATGCTGTTCATAGGTGCCAAATGTTAAAAAGTTGTATGTTATAATAGAAGACATACAAAGAAAGCGCAGGATTGTCTTTCTTAACACCGCCTTTCTTTTGTTGTAAAATATACCCCCTATAAAGTCACATTACAGATTTACTTTCAACTGATTTTACATTTTCAATCATTCATTGTTTATTCAGAGGTAAATGAGAGATGTACATCGCCAAATAATTCTTTAGTAAGCCCTCATAATAAAAGCTCTGTTGAATCAGTTTATAACTGATAAAACAAATGACAGTTCTTTGGTTTATGCTGAGAAATGGAGGTAATTTAACCAACAATATTCAATAGAATATTCACAGATTTCTTAATCCAACATGCTGCTCAGAAATAAAAAAACATACATGACAATAAAGACCTAAAATGTACACACAGAAACAGAAATATTTAACAAATCTCTTTTGGCAAGGTAAGATGGATCCTGAAAATTGAACAGAAACAATTCCACACATAACTTTAGCTAGTGAAATGTTTAGATTGGCATGACATCAAAGCCGCTGCTTATGACAAACAAAAGAAGTGAACGCTTTAGCGTCCTCATTTCAAACAACATCTGCACAAGGTTTGTCATATTTCAAACCACGGCTTTACAGAGCCATTGTGACAAACCAGAGCATGTTGAACATCTGCAGTCACATAGGGCTTTAATATACCTAATGTATCTTTTTCCATTGTACTGTACTTGATGGAATTGTACAATAAAACTGTGATGAAGGGTAAGTTACGTCTTATTGAGTGATAAATTGTTTTTGCAACATTGCCTTTTGCAAATATCTGTCAACACCCTATATGCTATAATGACAAGATTTGTACAAACAAGGCTTGGGATCATTTAGGATGTTTGGCTGCAAAAATTACTTTTTGTCAGTTTAGAAAATATTCCCTTTCAAAAGTGCAAAAGGCACTTAACATTCTACAATCTACAGATCGAATGGATAAAACTATCTAAAACAGTTTTAAATGAAATCCAACCACCAAGAGTTAAACATGAACCCATTTCTGTAACATTGTTCCAGAAATGCAATATGGGAGGTAGATGAAAACATGTTCTTTTTCAAGTGTGGATCCACCTCCATTAATCTGAGCTGGATGGTAAATCGTATGCTGGTTTATGCGTCAAATTTTGGGTTTCTGTGTCAATCTAAACTCTATACACACTGCAATGAACCTGAATTGTGTTGAATGACTAAGGCAAGAAACATACTTTACGCAAGTATGCATAACCTTAACAGGGAGATAACGTTTCCTTAACATATGCATCATTAAACAGAAAGTATAATGATTCAGGGGGCTTGTCATAAAGGCTCAGCAAGATCCCCTTTTAAATGCTGCTCTGCTATTACAGTCTATAACCTGGAAAATAGCGCCTCTTTGTGGTAATGTTGAGAAAGTACACAACACCTTTGGGTACAAATCAAGCATTTGTGTTCACATACTGTACTTGGGTGAAGTATGTTTCTTGTTTCAAACCTAAAACTTACATGTGACAGCCAAATGAAAGATTATTCTTAAAAACAACTTTTCATTCTCTATTGCACAGAAAATGTACATTTGCACCCATGTACACGTATAAATACACATGATCATGTATAACATATAAAACATGTACTTTGACACATATAAACCTCTTCATTGTTCCGTTTAGTTTCCCCACATGAATCAGGGGAACAAGAAAAAACCTATATGAATAAATTAAGACTGCTAACAGTCTCCAAAACGTTTTATAAGTACATCCAAACAAACATCCAGAACTTGTTTTTTAATAAAAAGGAACAGAGCATCTGTCAACCAGAGCCGCTAGCAGGAGTCTTGTTTTCTCCAAAGCAGAACCAGATTTCTCATGTATAACGTCTGCAGTCTAGGCTTGAGAATGTCATGGGCCCGCATAAAGAGTGCCTCTGTAATTCCCATAAATCAAGTTGAAGGTGTATTTAGGGATTCCATGGTCGCTTTGTTATAAAAAGCACACCGGTCCCACCTCCAGGTGGTAATGTGAGCCGGGTTTAGTGCCGGGCAGGTTGTAGACCTCCACAATGGGCAGCAGGTTCGGGTCCTGCGTCCGGAAAACAAACTGCGTCTGATGCCATCGGCCATCTGTGATCTGAGACGACAAAGAGGATTCGTTTTTTCGGAATCCTTAATTGAAGCTCTCCATAAATGATTTCTACATTAGCCGCTTATCACATTTTGTAATAATATTGGGATTTTCATTTCGTAACATAAAACTTTTTACGAAATGTATATTTGACCACACATTTGATGTACGCGTGGGAGCAATATTAAAAGCAAACGGGATAATTTAGAACTGAATTGTACATGCAGTAAACATCCAGTTGCTATATAGTGGCAATTTACAGTATATAAAGAAACATTTTATGCATACCCAACACTCATCATTTATCGTCTCGGGCTCGATGAAGCCCCCCGACTCGATGATCTGTCCGTTCCAGGCTTTAAAATACACTGCACTGGAGGAGGGGATGTTGGAGTCCTCTGATGCCCAAACAGGGACGTTCAGGCAGTGTATGGTGATCATCTGTACGGCTTCAGAGCTCAGGAGATGAATGAAGTTCATCTGGATCAGACTCACGCCCACCTTCAACTAAAAAATAAAGAGTATAATCAATGAGTTAGAAATTGCATCCAATTATTTTGCATTTAGATTCCAGTAGTTTATAAACAAAAGGCAGTTTTGTAGGGCCCACGTTGAATCAGCCCATTTCTTCGTTGATTATTTTAAAAATAACATTTAGATTAAGTATAATACATTTCTATGGTCATTTGTCAACTTTAAAGACCTTGGAAACAGCTACAGATTTAAGACAGGTCTGTCCTCCACCGGTGAAGTTACAGGTCACCTCAATATTATCAGAGGAACAGCCCAGATTAGGATCGATCCAATAAGAACCTTAAGAAAAGACAAAAGTAAAATCAGCGATTCCGTACAGACTTTAGATCTTAATTAGGACAAAAAACAGCTATTGTACATGAGAAAATCTGTATATTATCCAATGGCAGTTATCAAATAATTCAGCTTCAGTGACTGGCACGGCACAAATAGAATATCTCAGGAAAATGTACCGTACTGCACAAGCGCTCTCACCGTCATTCAACCTTTGCTCGCAATCGAACAGATCTCGACACATCCTGGCCGGATTCTCCTGCGTTCCCAGCGGGTTTTTGATGCTGTGGAGGAGGGTACTGAGGTAGTGCAGGGTCTTAAGGATCTCGGCTCCCTGGTCCAGCATTGGAAGGTCCGTGTCTTGATAAAACTGTGGATTGGAATAAAACAAAGCCTTTAACTTGTAATAATTCAAAACATTGTCTGTGACTAACAGAGAGAGGATTTTGACACCATACCTCAGACCTAAATGCGGAGCGGGAATCAACCAAAAAATGTAAAGCAGCACCAAGCGCCTCGTTTTCCTAAATGTATATAAACAGAGATACTTCACATGAAAGCACTTCAAAACATTTAACAAGAACATTTATATTGTGACCTTGCAAATTGGAATACAATACACCAAAATCGTACACTTACACGAGCAAGAGATACACCAGAAGGACCCTATAAACCAATGAGAATGCAGAAAATAAACATGAACATTCTGACATTCCTGTAAACTCATTTGGTAGAGCTTTGCGTCAGCAACACAAACATCATTGGTTCGATTCCCAGGGAACACCCATCATAATAAAAGCATATATCTTGAAGTGCACTTTAAGTCGCTTTGGGTAAAATTCATAAATGTAATGTACATGCACATTGTGGCTGTTAAAATGCACTTACTGGAGGTCCAGGTGGTCCGCGAGGACCTGGAAGTCCCTAATGAATGGTGAAGAGAACATGTTATAACACTTTATTTTTCTAAATGTAAAAAAGGAATAAAATAACTCTAAAGTTGATCAAGTTGGTAAAAAGTTGAAGGACTTTGGGGAAACTCACCCTCGGTCCCTGAGCACCCTGTTTATGAAAAGGAAAACGACACAATGTTATTAAATGGATATCCAAATACCATAAACTTGAAACACTTTAAGAAACTTTTAGGGCTTTTCCAGCTCATCTGATTGTGGCTTTCCTCTCAGCAATGTCAGTGAATGGAGAAGATAAAGCAGGAAATGACATCGCCCATGGCAGTCTAACACTGGCTGTGACCCATGCACAATATTTTAAGTTAAGCTCTCCAAAAAAGACGCTTACCATTTCCCCTTTACTTCCTTTGTCTCCTTGCGGCCCCTGTACAGAAAATATTTTTTTGCAGGTTACGGAAACACGTAGACACAAGCCGTCGCTAGCGAAATGAAGGATTGAAATGGTACGTACAGGATTGCCGCTAGGCCCAATGATCCCGACTGGTCCGATGGTTCCTTGCATCCCCTTAAAATAAGAAACACCTAGTATTTTATTCATCTCATTTCCGCTTTAGTAATGGTTCTTAAAGTGGTACTTACCCTTAAACCCTGAGGACCCTTCGGGCCATGGATGCCAACTGGCCCAAGGTCTCCTGGTGGACCCTAAAAAATAACAGATAGATTATCAATATCATGCTAGATTCAACAGGCAATTCTTAAAGGTACTGTGTGTGATATTTTGGAGGATCTATTGACAAAAATGCAATATAATATACATAACTATGTCTTCAGAGGTGTATAAAGACCTTACATAATGAAACGCTATGTTTTTATTACCTATGTATTTTATTCGTAAATACACAGCTAAAATCTCCACATTGTTGGATGTAAAAAACATTAAATACTTTTCTTTTTACTTTTGAAGATACTTTTCAGATCCGTTAGGACATAGACAATCTTAAATAATGGGAATAAGGAAAGGGAGTTTACCTGTGGTCCAAATATACCAAAAACTCCAGGAAGCCCTCGTTCACCAGCATCACCCTAAGGAAACATGACGTAGCATCATTGTGAACGCGACATAAACACACGCACAACACAGGAGTAACGGAGCATATCGATGGCAGCAAAAGAAAACACTGCTTACAATTCCAGAGAGTTTGGGAAATCTTACAACAAAGAACAGAAAACGATCCTTTGGTTTGCTCGACGGCGCGCGAGGAAAAGCTATTGTAGCATCGCATTAATGGTCACGATCTCTATATTATATGTAACGAAATGGCAATATTACTATAAAGATTTGGTATTCGTGTGTTGCAAATGGATTGAAGCTGGTAATGATTCTCTCTGCCCAATCGGTACAGTACGCTTGGAACCTCACCCGAGGTGTTACTAAAAAAAGTATCAGGTACTAGGTACGGTACCCAGTGGAAAACCCCCAAAAAGGGAGCTGTAAAAGTGCCCCAGAACTGTTTGTTTTCCTACATTCCTCAAAATATCTTCTTTTGTGTTCAACTGAACGAAAACAATTATACAGGTTGGGAACAACTAGAGCTAATTCATGACAGAATTTCTCAATTTGGGTGAACTATCACTTTAAGGAATGTCTGTCATCCATTAATTGTTAAAAAGACCAAACTAAAACTTAAAATGGTTCATGTAACATTGAAATGAGAAGCAGATGAGAGAATGTAAGCAAACAGATGCGGCTCAGTCAGCGGTCGTCCGACAGGCTCCTGGAGATCTCACTTCCAGCAGAGTTCAGTTCCAGCTCCACCTGTCATCTTCAAATAAACTGAAATATCTTTATTAGCTAGAGTAAATGTCCGGGATGAAAGAGCGATGAAGAGAGGAACTGAACTCTGCAGAAACGTCATCTCTAGAATGTCTAAAGCATATTTCTAAACAGTTGATATAATTCAGCAAATCACTTTTAAAGGGATAGTTCACCCAAAAATGTAAATTCTGTCATGAATTTCTCTCTTGTTGCTCCAAATCGGTATAAGGTTCTTTGTTCTGATGAACAAAGAGAAACATATTTGGAAGAATGCTTAAAACCAAGCAGTTCTTGGACCCCATTGGCTACCATAGTATGGAAAATGACAATGGTAGTCAAAAGTGCCCCAGAACTGTTTGCTGTCCTACATTCTTCAAAATATCCTATTTTGTGTTCAACAGAGCAAAGAAAATTATAAAGCAATATGGTAGTCAATGTGGTCAACCAATGGGGTCAAGTCAATGGGGTCAAGTCAATGGGGATCAATGTTGTTTGGCTGCCAGCATTCTTGAAAATATTTTCTTTTGTCAGGTCAAACAGGCTTAGAAGGGTGAATAAATGATGAATAAATGATGAAAGAATTCAAATTTTGGGCGAAATTTTAGGTGAACTGTCCCTTTAAATATACAAGCTATAATAAAATGGGAAAACTCTTTTGGTGGCTTTATAGTGCTGCTGTCCTTCTGAAATCGTTTATCTCCATATTTCGTGCTTTACATTTTCAGTATTATTAGTCCCCTCTATGTTTGCAAATATCCAACCAATAAAACTTATTAAAAAGTGCTTTCAACTACGACAACACAGTATTTAATAATTTAAAATGTACAGTTTTTTCCTGAAAAACATTTGATAAAATATTCTCTCAACAGAGAAACATTACTCACAGGGTGCCCTTTGAACCCTCGTTCACCTTGTTGTCCAGGAAATCCCATCCCTCCATTAAATCCTCTCTTGCCCGGAGGTCCGATTTGGCCAGGAAGGCCCCTTTCACCCTAAAACACAAAACAGAAAAAGATCTGAAGCCAGCTAATATTGGCACAGATGGAGATAATCGTGACATCATCACGCTCAAAGAACGGGCCATTATCTAAGTGTATGATGTAACACAAGAGTGGGATACCTTTGGCCCAAAAGATCCTTGAATTCCTGGCAAACCTTGCGCACCGGTTTCACCTTGAGGACCTGGTTTTCCTGGCATTCCGACTTCAGCATCGGTTCCATGCTCACCCTAATGTTTAAACAATTGAAACAACAAACACATCACAAATAACAAAAGCCTTATGAGGTTTAATATTGGGAATTTCATTCACTGCCTTACCGGCATTCCTAGAGCACCATCTTTCCCTGGAGGTCCATCGATCCCAGGATTACCCTCGAGACCCTCGCGACCAATTACTCCTCTAGGGCCGGGAAGACCAACGGTACCCTGAGAGAGGAAAACATCAATTTCATGTCAGAATCAGCTGTGTGTTTTATCAAAACGTCACTGAATTCAGTTCAACTTACTTACAGGTGACCCTCGACCCCCAAATGTACCCCCGAGACCGTTTTTGCCTTTTGGACCCTGAATAAAATCAATCATTCAACTTATAAGATAGGCATTTATTATTATTATTGTATTTGAAAATAGGAGCCATACATTCCCATTATATTTGACAAATAAAATAAAAATTTAATTAAGAATACGTTAAAATTCCTACTTTATAGCCTCTGGATCCCTTGGGGCCCGAGAAACCTTTGGGTCCAATATGTCCCTGTGGTTATATACAGGACATATGAGTTAAAGATCTATGAGAAAAGTTTATAACATAAATCTCGATTGTCAATTTGAAAAGTAATTCACTCACAGGTAGTCCAGGAGCACCCGGTTTTGCTCTTTCACCTGGCACACCTTCCTGACCCTGAAGATATTTTAGCAATGATCTACTTTGACATTTTCTAAAAACAAGTATTTAAAAAAGCTTAAAGGAATAGTTCACATTCAAAATGAAAATTCTGTCATCATTTTAAACCTGTGTGATTTTCTTTCTTCTGCGAAACCCTAAGGAAGATATTCTGAAAAATGTTGGTAAACAAAAACCGTCGGTCCCCATTGACTTCTATTGTATGGACACAAAATCAATGCAAGTCAAAGGGGACCAATGGCTACCAACATTTTTCAAAATATCTTCTTTTGTGTTCTGCAGAAAAACGTCAAGAGGGCGTGCAAATAATGACATCATTTTCATTTTGAAGGTGAACTATCCCTTTTAGGAAGCTACAGTATCTAAAACAATGCAGACTCACTGGGTATCCAGGGTCACCCGGTTCTCCTCTTTCTCCTCTGTTGCCGACAGGCCCCTGAATCCCGGTGTAAACCAAACACATTCATCATCACATTGGCATCCAAAACAATATTCAAGACAAACAACACGTGAAGTAAAATCCAGCGGACTGACTCACGATGTCACCTGGTGGACCAGGTGGACCTTCGACCTTCCCATCATCTCCTTGCTCACCCTAAAAAATGTAATGACACCAAAATACATTTTAGGACCTATATTACAAGAAAACCATTATTAATTTAGTTAAAGCTTAGAGTTCGACACAGGACTATGTGTTGTGCAAGTTACAACAAAATCAATAAACTGAAGTTTATGGCTGGAATTAGATTTAACAGTGAAAATTAAGAATTCTATTTCATAAAATATAATGCTGTTAGTTATTTATTACACAAATCAAAATAAGATATCCTAGTTAGAATTCTTACGCTTCGAAAACAGTTCTTTGTTTTTTTACCTTTTCACCTTTCGGTCCTGGGGATCCCAATGGACCTTGTGTTCCTTGGTGACCCTAAAGCAAACAACGCAATAAATAAAAAGTGCACGAGTTTGAGCATAGACAGATCGATCCTAACAAGCCTTATTAACCCATAAAATCCTCACATAATGTTTATCAGATGTATTCATTTTATGGGTTTTTTTCTGAGTGTACAGTCTAGTCTTAAAAGGCGTATCCATAATAATACTTACTTCATATCCCACTAAACCCGGTTCTCCCGGCAGACCCATTTTCCCAGGAGCACCCTATAAATAAAAACCGTGAGAAGGGAGATCATTTTATAGAGCACCATACCCATCCCTGCAAAATACAAAAGCATACACTAAAATCAGATTTACTGTGCACATATTACGTTATGTGGTTCTCAGGATAACGTTCCTGGTGATGTTACGCAAGGCTTTCCATAACATGTGATCTGTGTTTGGCAATCCAAATAATTTCTTTTTTTATGTTTTCGGTACGATACTGCAAACAAAGAACCGAATGACCCTACAAAAACAACAGATTTACCATGAATCCAGTTGTTCCTCTGCTTCCTTTTGGCCCGATGAAGCCCGTAACGCCCTGCTCTCCAATTGGCCCAATCTCGCCAAGGTGACCTTGATGACCTTTGCTGCCCTGAAATACATTTAAGCATCATTTATACTATACATGTTGAATGTTTTTTATTCATTTACAATATATACTGATATCTAAGATGGTATTTATGAATGACACGTTTGGCATTACCTTCTCGCCTGGTTTTCCCCTGTCGCCAATTTTTCCAGGTTTGCCCTCAGGGCCCTGAAATGAAATAAAGCTATGATCAATCACAGTCACCACAAGGAGCCATATATTTTCTCTTTTTGGTGTCACCAACATCTTCCATAAAAGCAATACAATGCTCTGACCAGCCATACAAATGAAAATAAGCTTATACCATCACGCTATAGTGTTTAGCCAGCTGATCTCCCAGTCAAAACAGCTGAAACGTGTCAAAAACTCTTCTGACACTCTTCTTTACACCTTCGAAAAATGACACAAAAACAACACAAACCTTGATGCCCGTCACGCCAGGATCTCCAGGACGTCCTTCCTCTCCTTTAAATCCGATGGTTCCCTTTTCACCTGTTTCACCCTCCATTCCTATATCGCCCTTTTCACCCTAGAGACAATGACAAGAAAAGATGAGCATGTGCACACAATCAGAACACATCTCATGTTTAATATACAAAAGTGTGGGCAAATTTGGACCAATCATGTCTGTCTATGGGTGGGGCTATCACTTGAAGCTTTAAAGCTGGTTAGGACAGATTTAAGGTGTAAGCAATAATACAATGTCAGTATTTATCCCAGTAGAATATAAACATAATTTTACATAAACACAACACTAACAAATTACTAAAAAAACAAGAGGTAGAAGTTTCCCATATTTCTGACCTTGGCACCATCAGGACCGCTCAGACCAGCCTCCCCATCATGACCAGAGTCTCCCTAAATTAAAAAAAAGCTTTATTAAAAATCGGCACTGTTTTAAAGACTATTGTTATCAATATTTATTGACAATAAATATTGTTGACAGTAATGCGTGAAGTGACGTACTCTAGGTCCAAAAAGACCTTGTTCTCCCATATTCCCAGAAGATCCAATCGCACCCTGAATTAAAAAAACATCAACAATCAAGTAGCACAATGTTTAGAGTATAAAAAGTGAACTGATCAGAAATGTGTCACGGTCACATATCAAAAGTGGCTCTTAGTGCAGAGATGGCTACACATTTCTTCCCTGAGATCAAACCCACAACTTCGACAACTTCCTGAAAGATTTTTCCTGATCTGATCTGACAGGCTTTGTATTAGAAATCTGTATGTTATCACTGTAATCTTATTATGAAAGTGCAGGGCATGACATCACTACATTATGTCCACAATGGACCAATCAGAATTCAGGACCAAGTATTAGACGACACAACAGATGCTTCACCTTCTCTCCTGGTTCACCTGGTAAGCCCTGCTCCCCAACCTTTCCCGGCAGACCCTGTCCCACAAAACAACACACAAATGAGGATGAAACTTTAGATTTCTGAACGTTGCTACAGTTTTCGATTCACACAGAAATTATCCTTCATTCAGAAAACATGTGGCGGTAATGACCCGCTAATTAGAAACAAAGTGACGAGTTGCTACGAAATCTGTTTCTTGTTTGTTTTTAATTGATGAAAGTATTCTAATGAGCAAAGCCAGGACCGTCTGAGAGTTTTTATTGAATCCCGGGAGCAGAAGTCTATTGGCAGAAGATAAATCAGGGAATGATGACGGTATTTTTGAAGATCAGTGAGGACAGTATGGCAGATGCGCGATGGGAAATACTTGATTTTACAGTAAGTGCACTTACTAACACAATAAAGCATGTACAGTAAGGGTAATTATACTGTATATGTAGTTAAAATGGAACACAATAAAGCATGTACAGTAAGTTAATTATACTGTACTTAAAATGGATCACAGTAAGAACATATTAAGTGGGTGATTCTCACGA
The DNA here is from genome assembly GCF_947034865.1 of Barbatula barbatula. Classification (NCBI taxonomy): domain Eukaryota; kingdom Metazoa; phylum Chordata; class Actinopteri; order Cypriniformes; family Nemacheilidae; genus Barbatula; species Barbatula barbatula. The sequence goes on from NC_136767.1 coordinate 1,815,918, forward strand.
AATGTTGGGATGTCAAACATGATTACAAATAAATTTTAGGCATCAAAAACAAGGTTTATTTATTTATTATTTAACAAATTTTTTAACCATGTTTTCAGAATAAAAACATAAAAATCTCGGTTGCACTTTCTTTTACTGTACAGAAACCTATTGTGTACTTACCTAAGAAAAAGTACTGGTTAGTATAGGGTAACTACACGTGTAAGTGTAGGTTCAGGGTTAGTACCTTGTTATTACCCAGTTATTATATTTATTGTAACAAGTACACAGTATGTAAATGGAAAACAGGACTGTAAAATTAAGTGATACCAACATATAATTATTTTGCCTTTTAATTCCTCATGCATTTGAAAACATCACATACAACATTAAATTATTTTTCAGAATATTTCAAGTTTACTCACTTGTCATATCGGTTACAACTCAGACATATCGCAAAATTAAATACAAATAAATTGATTCCGGTGTTAAAATTATTATTTGGGTAAAACCAGAATTATCTTTATTATGATCCTGAATGTTTTCGGTATAAAATCATGACTGCCATGATGTTTCAATGGTTCCGTGAGTACATATCTAAAGACAATATTGATGTATTTATCTTAGACAATATGAAACTTGCGTATAGCACTTAACAGAACACACAGTATAATCTACGCATATATCTGGAGATTCTTGAAAAAAACGTACCACTGCTCCAAGCTCACCCAATGGACCTGATATTCCAGGAGGCCCTGACAGGCCCTATTAGGAGACACAAGACAGCGATGAACAACTAGAGAGTCAACACAGGGCAAAACTGAATGTCTGAACGCTGAGAACAAGTTCATTGCATTTAAATTTTCAGGCCAAAACGTCCGGGCTGGTGATATAGCCCTGGCTTGCACTGGTACCACAGTTAAAAAGTGAATAATGTCTCCTAAAAGTTTGATTTGACTTTGCTTTAACTTCAAAGAAAACATGAAATAAACACTGCTGAGCAATTCATGATCTTACAGGACTTGTGGCTGTCACGATATAGCTTGGACAGAACCCAGATGCAGGCAGATGAAGGGTTAACGTAAACACTTATTAAATGAAAAGACCCACGATGGGGAAAAACATGCACAAAAACACACTAGCAAACAAACACTTCCCACGAGGGGGACAAAACAAAACAAGGTTTGAATAGAAAAATGTTCACAAAACTGAAACAGGAAACAAGGTAATCCAACAAGACAAGAAACATGGAATACAATCGTGAGCGCAAGACATCAAGTGTTGAGAACAAACATAAACAATGCACCGACACTGAACAGAGGGAAACTGGGACTATATAAAGGGAGAGACTAACGAGGAGTAATTACATGGGGAGAGTGGTGACAGGTGATGGGAATGAAACCCTAACGAGATTGAACAACTAAGCAGGTGATGGGAATAAAACCCTAACGAGGGTGAAACACAGAGCAGATGATGGGAATGAAACAATTACAGGAGAAAGGAGGGCGGGGGTTAGAGACATCACAGGAGGACACGTGGCGCCAAGTAACAACATAAAGCCACGTGTCTCCACAAATAACACAACAGAAATCCGAAAGACGTGGCAATGTCATGACTCTGCCCAGTGAGCTAGAGAACTCGAGACAGGAAGGACAGAGTCCTGACAGTGGCTCATTTGACAGTGTCAATGAAGAGCCAACCACCATGTGGACGTTGTTTTAGCTAACCTTAACCGGAGGACATTTGATTTGATTTGATTCAATTACAAGTACAGTGCAACGAAATGTATTTACAGGACATACTTACAGGTTCACCTAAAATCCCTTTTGCTCCGGGAGGCCCAGTTGGTCCTTGAACACCCTGGAACGAGAATGATTTTACAGAGATTTATGTACATTTAACGGTTTCAATGCATATATAGAGAACAGTTATGTACTTCATTTACTCACTGGGAATCCGTTTGGTCCAGCTTCACCAGTTTCACCAATTCGACCCTAATACAGATAAGACAACGATTTCAGTGACTTATCACATAGTATATTTTCATTACATTGCAGCAACATGCCGTAGAAAATATACATTTGTCATCAATATCAATAAAGTAAGTCGAACCCAGAAACAAACAAATCAAACTATACAGACTGACATCTAAATGTGATGTGATATACAAGTGCTGGTCCAAACAAAAATATCATGATTATACCATCGGTCCAGGGAAACCCTCTTTTCCTGGTGGCCCATCGGGACCCTGGAGAAAACAGACACAACACAAACAAGAGTTACAAAAGTTTTCCATTGCAGCTTCTTATCAAATCCGCCTCTGGTTAATTCAAACCAAAACTATGTATTTTGGAAAGTTTAATGGAAGTTTTGTGCCGAGTTGTTTGATGTGTGACCATTTTATGTGTTTCACATGTTATTTGTTTTGTGGTGAGGAAAAATACCTCCTCTTCCAAAAGTACCAGAGATTTGATTTCAATGATCCAATCATATAGACGGTTTTATCTTCACAACATAAACAAACCTTTGTGACCCCAACTTAACTTCCAGTACACATTCACGAACAATAGAGTGCCAGTAGAAAACAAATAGGTGACAAGACTAGTCTAGTCTTATGCAACCCCAGGACCCACTCAACAAATTGTTAATTTAATAAAAGGAACGTACAAAATTCTGTTTGTTTAATACAATTATTATATAAAACATATAAAAAGTAATATTAACATACATTAAAAAAATATATAAATAGTTATATTATTAGACACTATAACAAACCGGAAGTTAACTGGGGGTCAGGTCCAATGAAACGGTCTAAGAGCTGCATTATGTTTCTCCGATATATATATTTTTTAAACGGACACAAGACCAAACCAGAAATCATTCAACAACAATTATTATTTATCATCTTTATTCATCATTTTTTATATCATGTTTTTTTTAATATCCCAAAGTTAAACTTATTCGATGTTGACACCCCAAAACAACGAATTGGTCGAAACAATAAACAAAAAATACATTTAAAAATCATGTTTTTTTATTGTGCATTCCAATTAATAACAATCAATCTGCAGTTGGTTTGTTTTTATATTGAACTCATAAATAACTCATAAATACAGCTAACGAACACAATTAGAATTTGAAAACATAACAAAAAAACACGATTTCTGAAAACGTTCGGACATTTTGGAACCAAAATCTTCGTTTCATAAATGCCCTAAAATGTTTATACAATAATACAATCAAAGTGATAAAAATATAAATCCTGTCATCATTTACTCGCCCTCTTTTCATTTCCAACCTGTGCGACTTTCTTTTTTCCGCAGAACACAAATGAAGATATTTTGAAGAATGTTGTTCTTCAATGGGTGCCCTTGTTGTTCGTTACCAAAAATATCTTTTGTGTTCTGCGGAAAAAAGAAAGTCACAAAGGTTTGAAATGACAAGAGATGACAGAACTTTCATTTTGGGTAAACTATCACTTTAAGATAATAGCCCATAAGACATGTCTGGTGTCATATTCAACTTCTGGTGTCATATTCAACTTCATGACTGAAAATACATCTACATTGGACGTTTTACCTGGATTCCATTAAACCCATTTTCCCCAACTGATCCATCTGGTCCTCTTGCACCCTTCAGAAAGAAAACACACTGAGTTGGGATTGGCATTCATAGAGCACATAAACAGACAATGGCAACAATATTTCATTGAACAGCAGAGGGCCCACTTGCACAAATATTATTTCCAGTTTTGGGGGTGATGTACAGGGTGAGAGGAACGAGAGTGCTTACAACGACTGTCTACTGTACCAGATGTACATTACACCATCGAGTCAAAGGTTGACAAAGTCGATGAGAAATGCTGTTACGGCAACTCCTTCCGAGTAGTTTGTGCGGTCAAACTTTAGCCACAAGCACAACGTGGGCAAAAAACCCTGAATAACGACAGCTTTCTGTGAAACATTAAGTGTTTACATCATGGAAGTTCAGTCAAAATGTTAAGCAGTCATGATTTTCCATTGTGTTTATTCATAGGCTTCATGACAAATGTGTAGACGCAGCTGTGTGCTTTCTCATGACTTTGAGGGGTTTCTTTGTTTCCGAGTTGGAAACGCTGATCAATTGGGATATTTTCATAGTTCCCGCTGAAGAACAGACATGCGGTGGGGTTCCACCGCACACTGACGCCTCTGTTCTATCATGCCAGTCGGGAAACCTCTGACCTTTAAGGGGCGAATCACAACATTTGGACTGAATCAGGTTGAAACAGACTTTAGATTTTTTTAAGGTTATAATTAAAATTCCAAACCTGTATGACTTTCTTTCTTCTACAAAAGTAGATATTTTGAAGAACATTGGTAACCTAACATCACTGACCCCCATTGACTTCCATTGCATGGACAACAAAAACATCTTCTTTAGTGCGTCACAGAAGTAAGTAATTAATATAATTTGTGAATGACATGACATGCTCGAGGTCTAGTGGGATGAAACGTACTTTATGTTCTGTCAATCATTTTGTGCAATCGCAACGCTGCCCATATATGGAAAGCAGGAAGCAAACGGTGTTGTAGTCCAATTTCATCTTTTAAAACATTATGCCAAAATGCCATTTTGACAACTGAGATGCTCCCGTTCTCATACTTTAACTTTGTAGGGGCGGGACGTTGGAAAGAGTGGGTGTGGCAAAAGTTGTGGCTGACATGTTTTTCAGCAGATGTTCTCGTCACATGAGATCATAAATCTTAAAATTGACATCACAATCCTCAAGTTTCTTATCACTTCCCACCAAAAGCATACAACCGAATGATTAAAACACGAGTTTCACAGAATTCTGCTATTCTCTGCAGCTGATGGGCCCTCGCTGGCCCTCATCTCCCGGGACGTGCTTTGATTCCCGAACGGACTGTTGGTGGCACGTGTTTTGTTTCACTTCTAAAGAACCTCTATGCAAACTGCAGCTGGATTTCATTTTTTACAGTCGTCTATAAACAGTCTTAATGACAAACTAGTATTATTCTAAATAAACGGTGGGTCTGTTCCAATGTGTTGACTTCTCCAGATTCATTGTGTTTTGTACTGTAGACATTATCATAACTCACAGATTTGGCCAGAAGCACTATTACGCAATAACTCGGCTACTAAACTAAAGTGTGGAATGCTTAAATGAAATAATATGAAGAAAAAGTGATGATGAATCATTTTAAAACACTGATGTTAAAACAATCGGTTAAAGGTCCAGTGTATGAAATTTAGCGGCATCTAGCGATGAAGTTGGGAACTGCAACCAACGGCTCACTCCACCCCTCGTCCCCCCTTTTAAAGCACTATGGTGTTGTATGGCTACATTAGAAACAACATGACGGATTCCCTGCGAGGGGACATGATGTTTGTGTTTGTATGTAGATAGAAATAGCTCATTCTAAAGTAATAAAAACATATCGATTCATTATGTAAGGTCTTTAGACAGACGTAGTTATGTATTTTATATTGCATATTATATTGCAAAATTACACATTGGACTTTTAACTTATTTAATTAATCTAGAGAGGTTACAAAACGTTGTGAGATCTAAAAAGACTAAGATTTAATATCCTGATGATGGTTCATGTAATTTCACTCGTCTGCCCGGATAGTCAGCAAGAAAAAATAAGACAGCAAAATAAAAACGCATGCGATTTGACTTTTTCACAAACCTGATCCAAACCACATATCCATGTGGTTTAAAATCAGAGTAATTCTTATTATTTAATATTAGTAATGAATAGAGGAAAAATGTCCAACTTTCAATGCTTCATTTCCACAATGTCAGCTACTGCTCATGTTTCTAACTGTTTGCGGATGCTTAAGGTGTTACTATGGCAACTGATGCGCACACAGATGTATTTGACTACACTATTTTAACAAACATCCCAAAGTGAGTCCTACAGACAGAATAAACAAATCTGATTTGTGCAGTATGAACGGTGTTCCCCAAATGTTGTTCTCATTCACAGTTCAAAAGATTGAATAAAGTTCAATAAAGTTGCGTTTCATTTAGGTACCAACTGAACATCTCAAGTCGCATAAGAAAATGAGACTGTAATTGTTGAAATCCACGAAGAGTATGGAGGTGTAAAATGAACGTAGATTGTAGAGGTAAAATAATCTGGATTTGGATAAATCCGAGGAAAGATTTGGGGTTTCAAATCAGGATCTTCGATAATATTGACTTTTGATTGCAGACTTTCCTAATCTGATTTCCGTTTGTGATGACGTTGAGATGGAGACATTTGTGAGATTTATGGCTCTTTCGCAGAAGAAATCATACATTTGCTCTCCGTTTAATCCAGTTGATGACTAAGAGAAATCATTTAGATCCCCACATCTGCACAAGGACTTTACTGACAATCAAAAACACGTGTATTACCCTTTGGCCTTTGGGTCCCCTGGTGCCACCGAGTCCCCTGGAACCGGGAGGCCCCTGGAGAACACAGAAAAGAAGAAACGAGCTGGAGTCTCTGGCAGGCAAACAAACATCACTTGACCTGATTACAAAACTCGGGGTGAAAGCTGTGCCCTTCAAAGGCCAGTGTTTATGTTTGTGTTCTGTTGCACTCTCCGTCCTTCTCAGAGTGCTTCCAGAAGACATTTCCAGACAAAGCTCGCATGATGCCAACATTTTGGGAACACGAAGAGTGTTGTGGTTTTTCATTTAGTTTATTCATATAGATAAAACGCATCAAGTTGATTTGAATAAAAGTGTCTGCCAAATGCAAAACGTTACATATGAATGCTAATGATCCAGGAATAAATGTATCAATAATTAAAATTTTTCTACAAACAAATGAGTAAAATGTGTGGTTCAGTACTGTGACGCAAGACCGTACTCAACAAAAAGTCATACAAAAACAGCTGAAAGCTGAGGCTGAAACTGTGTGATTTATTATGCTGATAGTCTAAAGGGTCGAGGCGTAAATAAATTGTTTTATTTTAGGGTCTGTTACACCTTTATTGGGATGGGACAGTACAGAGCTGCGAGGAAAGAAATGGACAGAGATAGGGGAAAAGGGTCCGGTAAAGGACTCGCAGTGAGCGCTCTGGTGCTTTATGTGACATGCTAAACAGAGGGCTGTCGGCGCTGACAAGGCATAAATAAAGTGATGATGAATCATTTCAAAACACTGATGTAAAAACAATCGGTTTAAGGTCCAGTGTATGAAATTTAGCAAATTTACACCTGTCAAACATTTATCATGTGTGGAAACATCATACACAAGCAGTGTAAACATTTGTATTTGTAGATGTTTGGTTTTCCTGTGGTGTATAGCTAAAACTGTCCCCATGCACAACTCGATTTAGACGAACAATTTAGATACATAAAATGAACTTACTGGTGTACCTGGTGGTCCAGATGGTCCTCTTTCACCTGGAGACCCTGGGTGTCCCTAAAACAAACAACAATCTTTAATATCTTTAAAAGCACGTTTGGTGTGTTTTTACTTGTCGCTAGACTTCCATTGCACTCTGTGGCAGTTGTGTGGCTATGAACATACTTGCATTTTAAAGGGACAAGGAAAGGAAATCATTTTAATACTTTTTTTTAAAGGGACAAGGAACGGAAATCATTTTAATAGTGGAGATGTAAAAGGAATTGGCTCTTGTATAGGCTACATTACAGGGTTCTGATATTACTTTTATTATATTATAAAAAGCTGTTGTTTGCTTGCAAGGTGTTAAAAAGCTTTACATGCAATTCACAAATGTTTTATTGTCATGGGCACCAAACACATACAGAGAGTTTGGAACCATGTAGGAACCGTTGAAACGATGACAAACCTTTGTGGTAAGACAGAAATGTTGCCCTTGGGTTTGTCTTTAGAGTGGCTTGAGTTTGGTTTTAACTTTGACATTGTTCCCAAACCACTTTTTTGGCGCCGCAAACGGCTACGATTTCCTTATGTCATTGAAAGGAAATGACTGTTACATTTCTGATTATCTCACGAATGGAAAACGGCTGATTGAGCATTTTCCCACACGAGTCAACTTGCCAACCCTTGTAGCTGTGCAGGGTTACTGTGAGTCTGTGACTAAAGGTTAAGTGGGTATTAGAGGCCCTGATGGACTTGAAGACAGAGACGACGTCTAGACATGTTGCCTACCATTGAGCCCTTTTCTCCAGGTGGCCCTGGAAGACCAATCTCACCACGATCCCCCTGAAACACAAGAACCACAAATATAGCTAGAGCAACAGAAAAGACAATAACAAAAACCTAAGATGATTGCGCAAGAAAACACAAATGTCGGTTTGATGTAGAACAGGTGAGATGTGGACTAGTCAGATGGGGAATATGTCACGAGCACTGTTTATTGCTGACTGTAAAGTACATCTTTAAGCCAAATTTAAGTCAGTGTTTTTTTTCAACAGCTGAAAACAGATGCCTGCGTACATCAGAAAGTATTTGAAGGATTGTCAGGATTAATCTGAATTTAACAAGATTAAAGGTGGCTGATAAAGGCTGACCTTTTCTCCAGCAAGCCCCGTCTCTCCAACAGGCCCAATGAAACCGATAAGACCCTGTTAAAAAAAAATGCTGTATGTCGACCGGCAGAAAATGTAGACAAAAATATCTCATTAATGTGCAAAAATCGTTTACCCTCTCACCAAGCATCCCAGCCCCTCCTGTAGTCCCGGGCTCGCCCTACAGAAAGACAACACGGTTAATCATTTATACTAAACCATCAACTCATTCAGGTGCGAATTTACTCATAAACATCTCCAATTAACAAATTAAAGCATGGAAACAAGCATGTTTATGTTCAATTTTGCATGGTAACATGGCTTATAGTTAAACATTTACACATCAACAACATCTACTATTTATGCATTTACAAAAGAATCAATGTGTAATTTCAAACAATGTGATATTACAGTTTGTTTGGCCTAATGCCTGATTTTAAGGACTTGTTTTTATTGAAAATGAGACTTAATGTCCACTATAAAATCGTGTGCCTTGAAGCAAAACCATTTGGAAGCATTGCACTACTATTTGGCACCAATATCATACCTTCATCCCATCTTCCCCAGGAATCCCAGGGTAACCTTTCCTCCCCGGTCTGCCCTGAACAGAAAGCAGAAATGACCCATAGTACTGGACTCCCAGTTCTCTAAAGCTCCTCTCTGATATCTCATTAGCTCCCGCTCCTGACGCCAAAGTCCTCCATCCAGCAACGTATCCGCTCCCAGAGGGAGGAATTTCACTAAATAAGCCCTCGGAAATGGATTTGTCTCCTCCAAAGGTGCTTACGTTGGAGACTAGATGGATTTTCTCAGGCCAGCTCTTAGCTAATGTCTGACCTCTCTGCCCTCATTAGGTAAACAACTCTTTAGACACTTTAGCCTCAAACTATGAGTTCTTTCTATTTAATTTTAAATAAACTCTTGTCTTTTTGTCAAGGATTTCACAAATGAAAAAACGTATAGATCAAAAGCACTGTAAGTTGCTTCGAATATAAGCCGTCGCCACATGCGTAAACATAAGTGCCTGTGGCAAAGTTTCATTCAGTATCTGTGTTAATAGTCATCGCTTAACTGCCATCATTTCTCGCTGCGGTATGTGTGCAGCTGTTTGCAGGATGAGCTTTGGATTCATTTCAAACTTTTCGTAGCTACAATAAATACTTCGGTCTACAATGTATATTACTGGCCATTTATCTATGGTGATGGGGCCTAACATACAGTACATCAGCAGTGATGTTTACACTCATTTGGTCTGTGATGGCTTTTTATTAGATGTCACATGAAGCAAAATATATCTCAAATGTAAAACACTGAATGAAGCTTATAACTGTAAACGTAAAGCAGCATGAAAAGCTTTGCTTGAAAGAGTCTGGTCTCCTCCAGCTTCAGGAAACAATGCCAATGTCACAGTATCATGTTCGTATATCCAGCCTAAAGGAATTATGAGAGCACTCACCTCCAGTCCTGAAGGTCCGGCTGGTCCTGTTGGGCCCTGATCGCCCTGTGGTTTAAAACAAGCGTGTTATAAATCTAAATAGAATATGCATCTTAAACTCTTTCCCCACCAATGACAAGTTATCTTGGAAATTAAAAGATGATCCTTCAAATGGATGGCCATTTGGAGCTCTCGTTGGGCCGGAGGTCATGTGGACCAGTACAGCTCAATTTGTTTCATGACACTTTAACAGTTAAAAATTATGTATCACGCACAATTTCAGCCAATCTCATATTAATCTTGAGTACCTTTACAGTAGTATTGCATACGTCGTTTCTTCGAAGAGTATTTAGTTTGATCACATTTATTAAAAATAAATACAGCTGTACAATTGTTTCCGGAAAAACACGAGCAGTTGGAGGCAGGCAGGGGGATGGAACTTCAGCACGAGCACACAATTATGGGTTACGTCCACCGTTTATATAACATCCATGCGCCTGGGGGGGCTCTTTCTATCGCCTTGCCGTGCATTTCTGGGAGAATTGACCAATATAAGGAATAGGATCTCTGTTACGAAACAAGTTGGAGTGCTGGGGGAGTGTATCAAGCACAGAAATACTACGTCATGCGTCCAAATCGTTTTTAGCAAGTTGACCATGTCAAGCATAAGAGCGTTCAACAGTGTAAACGAGTCAGAAAGCACGACATTGCATGTTACCTCAACTTTAAACGTTTCATTTTGAAAATCCGTAGCAAAAGCTAAAATTATCAACCAAGAATTGTTCATTGTTAGTTCATGTTGGCTAATGCATTAACTAATAAACAAATACACCCTTTGGTAAAGTGTTACAGAAATATCTTGCTTTTTAGTTTTAAGCCTATTTTAATGTTTGGTTTTGACTTATTTTTAAATATTGTAAGTCATTTTAAGATATTTGTTTTGACAACACTTGTCTGGAAACAACCCTTGTGTGGAATAACCTTTTTGTGTTTGTGTCCTTTTTAAAACAGAGAGAGAGAGAGAGAGAGAGAGAGAGAGAGAGAGAGAGAGAGAGAGAGAGAGATTCTCTTTCAGGCAAGTACAATCCAAACACATTTTTAAATGGATTTTGGATTATGTTGTTGCTGAAAATGATACTGAGTTGGTGTTGTGATGAGCATAAGCAGGTCTTACTGTACCTCCAGGCCAGGAACTCCTCTAGGACCTGGAATCCCTCTCGCTGCTGCTGTCCCCTGAAGAACATTCAAAAATATTACATTAGCACACTGAAATACTTGATTCTGATTGGTCAATAGCAGCAATGGAGTATTGTTGACTTGTTTTCATCAATGTCAAGTCCCTCTAGTGTTTGGCTCGTGACTGCACTGTTAGTGACCTGTCAGTTAACAAAGTCACCTGCACCACAAAACGATTTTGAGAATGGTTAGAAATAAATTGCATTATTTAAACAGCTAAATCCTGAGACAATCGGTTAAAAAATAAAGACAAAAGGTTCAGACCTTAGGGCCCTCAACACCATTCAGTCCTGGAGCTCCAATATCTCCTGGAAAACCCTGAGAAAGGGAATGACAATCAGACGCAGTCTTCATAATTTAGCGGCATTCATAACATTCATTACACTTTATCTAAAAAAGACTCCCTCTGTCACGGCTACTCTCTCCCTCTGAGTTATAGGAGGACTGCGTGAGCTTTATAAACAAGCACAGATGAATGGTCTTCCCTCTGCAGTGCTTTAAATAAACACAAAATGAAGGAACGATTAAAAAAAGCACAATTACCTCAGGACCAGGTGGACCTTGCAAACCAACTGGCCCGGGATCGCCACGCTCCCCCTAATAGAATGATGGGACAGACAGCTTGCTTTAATGCGGCTGAAGACTGAAGGCCAGAATAAATCATGGCAATGGCAAAATATCATAAATAAAAAAGCATTATGGATTAACCTGTGGCCCTGGCTTCCCCTGAATGCCTGGTAAACCAGGTAAGCCTTGAATGCCCTGGAAAATTCAATGAATTATCACAAAATTCTCCTTGGTATGCTTGAATAAACATCCACATTCTACAAACGCACACACTCGATCACATGCATTATATACGTCGACTGTGATGATGAAGAAACGTGCAAGAGAAAAGCCATCAAATACCTTGTCACCTTGAAATCCAGGTTCTCCTGATTGGCCTGGCAACCCGACTTCGCCCTGTCAAAAGAGATGACTCAAAGTCAAAAGCTTCTTTAAGCCAGGATGCCTCAGGAGTTTCATCTCCATCATTAGTCAAGTGCGCCAGATATATGTGGCCATGTTACAATGTGGCTGAGATTATGTAGACATAGAAACTTGAATCGGAGTCCAAAACAGATCCTTGAAAAATTTGTACCTGGCGGTAAAATCTAACATTTAAGCACAGTTCTGGGAAGTGCAGCTCAGCTTGTAAAGCTTGGTGTTGGCAGCGCAAAGGTGATGGATTTCAATCCCATGGAACACACATTCTGATAAAAATGTATAGCTTACATGTTTTGACAATGGAAGACCAGAATACCTTCGGCTGGTTTAAGACTTTTTAACATTAATGTCCTCTACTGCTGCAATCAAATACAGAAAAGACAAAAGCTAATAAAGAGTATTCAGATCACCTTATCACCTTTCAGTCCTGGTTCCCCTGGGTTTCCTGGCACACCCTGCATGTGTGACACCACCAAAGAGTTAATACAAATAATGCGCACAAAGGTGCTATATAAAAAGCAAAAAATACAAATACGTATAGACCCTGTCCTTCTGAAACCTTGTATGTCCAAATTAGCTGTTTTTCAGGAAATTAAACACTGAACTTTTTCAATGATTGCACGCTTTAATACTTTTTATAGATTCAAAATATTTTCAATTTTTTTACTTATAAAAATGATTTATGAAAAAAAAACGAAATACGGAGATACAAGGTTTCAGAAGGACACCAGCGAAATGAATAATTTACACACTATATTTTGGGTTGTTTCAAACAAATGGTTGGGTAAAAAATGTACGAAAACCAACCCAAATTAACCTAGAAAGTTAGGTTAAAACATACCACCATATTTTATTTATTTATTACATTTAAGAGATCCATATCAATTTGGTAATGTGTAGAAAAATTATTCACGTTCAGTCCCATTGGTCCTGGAAGACCCACAATTCCAGAAGGGCCCATGTCACCCTGTCATTAAAGACACATAAACAAGCATGAACGAATATTCACTGCACACAATGATATACAAACAAAATACATTTCTGTGAAACTAAAATTTCTTGTGTAATGATACATTACATCCAATTGATCGCTAAAGAAAATAACTATAAACCATTTCAAAAATTGTTTAAAAAATTTAAGAGCAATCCGCTTGTTAAGTTGTGAATGGGCCTTTACACAGAAAGGTTGCTGTGTTTCATAAACAAGGCCTATTACATTTGCATGACAACAGAATATGGACAGCATATATAAACATGAAAAAAAGAGGGACCTGGTTTACTTACAAAAAGGCCTGGGATGCCAACTGGACCTGGAGAACCTATCTCGCCCTGTGAAAAACAGAGAGCAGATATTGAGAATAACAAAGTCTAAACCTCTGTTCTCTGATAGGCAGGCTTATCTGTGTCCTCCATCTCCCCCTCAGTGAACCAATGAAACGGCCCGCTGAGGAACACAGAGAGGGGTTTGTTGTGTGGCGTGACTGGACGGCTGCTACCTGCCGTACCTACTTCCTCCCTCACCAAAAGAATCCCCAGTGTTTTTTCCCTCTCCTTGTTCTTTGAAAGAGAGGAGATAGATTGTTACAGGGTAGGCTGGTCCTGCCGAGTGATGGATGATGAAAGGAAAGGATTGAGAAGAAAAGCGTGTGAAGTCTCGGAGTGATATGGGTATGGTTACAGAGGTTTGAGAGATTCAACGCTCAGACAGATGGTGTGAGAGCACAATGTTTGTTGATAAAAATGACGTGAACGTGCATTTGCTGTGTACTTGCTCCATGAATTCCTTGAGTAAATGCTCGAGTTGATCATTGAGTCTTATGTGAAAATTCCAAAATGACGGGGGATGTTGTGGATGATTTCTATGATGTTGCCGAGGTGTTCCAAGTGTTGGAGTTAGGGTGCTGCAGTGCAGGTCCAACAGACAGACAGGAAGACAAATACATAGATTGGCAAACGGATGGACAGACAGACAGATAAACAAATGGGCAGATAGATGAGTAGACGACTTGACAGAGAGGCAGACAGATGACAGACAGAAAGATGTGTATACATGGACAGACAGACAGACATATAGTTAGAAAGATGGTTGAACAGACTGACAGACAAACAAATAGAGACTGACAGACAGACAAACAGATAGAGAGAGATTGACAGACAGACAGACAGATAGATACAGGCGGACACAGACAGACGGACACATACACATACACATATACAGACAGACAGACAGATAGTCGGCTCAACAGATAGAGACTGACAGACATACAGATAGAGAGAGATAGACAGACAGACAGACAGACAGACACATACAGACAGATAGACAGAGGCAGACATACAGACAAGACAGAGAGAGGCAGACATACAGACAGACAGACAGAGAGAGGCAGAAGGACAGACACAAAAAGATGGTTAGACAGACAGATAGACAGACAGAAGGGCAGATGACTCAACAGGCAGCTAGAAAAAAATACAGAGTCAGATAGACAGATGTTTAGAAGGATAGATAGACAAACATAGAATGATAGACAGACTGATGGATATATAAAGGGCGAAAAAGCAGAGATATATAGATGGACGGATGAAAAACAACAAATAGACGGACAGACAGTTAGATATACAGAACCTTCCACCAACAAGTTTTGACCATTTACATTGAAGACAAAACTAATACATCAGAAATACTGACCAAAAAGTCTTGCTGGGACATGGAAACAGAAAAATGGCAAATATTGAGTTTTTTAAAGAAAAAGACTGTGGTAAAACGATCAGAAGTGAAGCAAGCCCTGTAATGAGAGAAGCAGATTTTGTTCTGTAGACCCCAGTAGTGACAGCTGATTTCCTCATCATCAGTGTTTCATGATTCAACACACAGCGGTACACGCCGGACTCCCAAAAAAATCACATGTGTTTTTGTGGGGGCAGAAATCAAGAGGTATTTATGGGACTGTGGAGGTTTCAAGCGTGTGTGTGTGCATCACTGACGGTAAGAGGTCATGCAGAGGTTAACGCGACCTTTCTCCTGATATTCTAAACCTGATTATAAACATAACCCAGAGCATCTATAATGATCTTAAAAAACAAAGGGCCAAATGGTTGAAGCTCAACTTACTGGGTTTCCGTCGGGTCCCGGTGGTCCTCGTTCTCCAAAATCACCCGGAAAGCCCTGAGCACAAATGTGGGAGACAGAAGCTTAGCAGAGTAAAACATGGATAATTTAGATTTAAATTTATGGCATATACAGTACCATTTGAAAAGTGGGAAATTGAAAGACGGGCGTATTTTTGACACTTATATTTTGTATCCCAAACTAAACATTTCTTCTGTGGAGCACAAAAAAGCTACTTTGAAAAATGTGTTAGTAGTTTTGTGTTCATACAATGGAAGTCAATGGGGTCCAATGTTGTTTTGGTTACCAACGTTCTTCAAAATATCTTCTTTTGTGTTCTACAGAAGCAAGAAAGTCATACAGGTTGTCCCTTTAACAGGACAGCCTACGGTCAACTCTTTCCAGGAATTTGCATTTGTGCTGCTACTGAATGGACCATAGTATTTTAGTGATTAAAAAGCTATACAAAAGACTCATCCATAAATGAAAAATAAAACAAAGTCAACAAAATCAGTCAGAATTGGCTCGACACACAGTATTGTGTTTTGTAAAATGCCATACGACAGAGCGTAATGGTGAGTGGAACATGCTCGGTTCTCATCGCCATCAGGAAATTCCATCCCTGAGTGTTTCCTCACACTGCCAGCAGCCAGAGGAGAGCCGCCAGGGATCCGCTGACGGAGCTGTTTCTCCTCGGTCTACTGTTACATTATATAAGAAGACAAGAGCTATGACATCACGCTCCGCTGTCTGTTAAACGTGTGCTTGTCCGAGGGCCAAAGTCAACACATAATTCTTTATTTATCCTCTAACATGAGGCAGGAGGCAGTACACGGTGAATGTATATGTCCATATGCTGTCTTTGCAGAGATAGAAAAACAGATGAATCTGTGCTTGGCACCATGTTTCGTGATTTGGAGATACATTTACGTAATTGCTGGTTGTAGAGTTTCTTAAGTCTACTCAAGTTTTTCTTGAGTTTTTCTCACATTCTTAAGAACATACGTAGACGCACAGCGCCAAGGTCATGTGGTAAATAGAGATTGATTTTGGGTACAAAAAATGAGTATATAATATGTATAAGTGAGGGTGATTTGGTACCCTTTACCCTCTTTCCACGGAACGAAAATCGATAGCTATTCCTGTTGCCAGGCAAGTTTGTTAGGAACAATGAAAACGGAGAATATAAGTGGATTTATGACTCATGATAATGTTTCCGAGTTCTGTTTCTCTTTGGCAATTGTGTTGTGCAACACCAGAACAAACACAACTGCTATAGTTCTAATCATACGTATATCAAAGTGAAATGATGGTAGGTAATAGTGTATAATATAATGTTGTTTTGTCTGAAAATGATAATACATACGTAAAGGAAAAATACATTTAAATAATAAAGGGGAATGAATGCCCTACTAGAGGCCTTTCTTGTTTGTAAACATTGTAACGCTTTTATGTTTGCGGAGCTTAGCTGGAGGCAAAAAGATTCTCTTGACCGGTTCACTACCGCAAGCTATCACGTTTTGTTGGATTGTTTTTGAACAATGACTGGATGAAATCCTCTTTTATCTGACTACGTAAGATCACTCACTGTCCAGTACCGCGAATGCTATTTGAAAAATGTGACTTTAACGGACAGAGCCAGATTGGGCTTACTCAGTGGATGGACGGATTACCTCCAGTTAATTGCCCTGACATCTACACCTACCAGACAGAGAAACCAAGCGTGTATAGTAAGGAGAAACTGAGAGCGTATACATCTATAGATGCCTACGTGTGCTAAATTGCCCAACAAGAATATAAATTCCCCCCGGTCCAGCCTGTATTTTAATACATTTAATATTTTTCCCCATTCAAAACAAAATAAAATAAAAAACACAACCAAGTTCTACAGACTGTATCATATGACGGATTTTAACAATCATATCGTCTGGATCTTTTATAGCAATGCTTTGTGTAACCTTCTGTACACGCGCACATACTGTCAGCTTGCCAGGAAAGCAGAGCCAAAGTGGTGTTTGAATCCCATTCGGCTGCTTTAAGCTTTATGACTTCAGATAGCAGGGGCAATAAACTCAAAGCAAACTACTCTCAAACATTTACATTCTGAACAGCGTGAATGGGTTACAGAAATCATTCACAGAAGGATGTCTGGAGAGGATGGTGAGAGAAAACTTTACCGGCCTACCCATCTTGCCCTTCTTCCCAGGAACGCCAGGTAAACCCTAACAGGAGACAGCAGAGAGAGGGAGAGCGAGGTACAAGAGACAGAAACGAGAGAACAACAAATGCATTATCAAACAATCACAGTAGATGTTGAAAGGTCTTTCTTCTCCATTCATCTGGACACAAAAGGTTCACTTATGACTCTGAAAAAAGGTGACACGATCTGGCTAATCCACAACGGGCCGTATTCCAGCTCCCAGGGGCTTGTAGTCCTATTTCCACACGGCACCGCAGGCCGGAATTCTCCGGCGCAAGGTTACTGAGCAAATATTGTGAGAACTAAGACTAACTACCGTTTTGAAGGGGGATCTCTGTGGTTTTAGAGGAGTGTGGCCCTTTTCACCAGGCTTCCCGTTCAAAGGAAGTGTTTTGGATTCACAAGCCACCATTATAAAGTTCTTATCCTTTACCATTTTCTCCAAGGGGAAACTAAAACCAAAACTAAGCCTCTATCATGACTAAACAGATATTCTTATCCACACGAACAGAAACAACAGGAAAACTCACTCTTTCTCCATCAGGACCGGGGAGACCGAAGACGCCCGACATTCCAATGAAGCCCTAAAACGGAGGTGTAGGGACAAACAGACATGATTTAGAATTTATGGTCCAAATAGCCATTATATTTAGCCGAAAAGGTCTTGTGAGGACACTGGTCGCACTGTGAAGATCTAGGCCTTGAAGCAAGTGTATATGCCCATGGACTGCATGGTGCTGGCTTCCACGATGTAGTCCAAGGGCACATACCCTCACAGCAGGGATCACACTGGCATTCAGCAGGATGGCTAGGGCTTGGATGACACGGTTGAACATAGAATGAAATCATGGAGAGAACAAAAATATGTGAACATGGTGAGATGATGCAACCTATTATGTTCTAATATAACAAAATATTAAACAAAAATGCTCTCATTTGGATAAAAGCATAGACGAAATGCATGCAAACAATTAAAACTACAAAAAGAATGAAATGTTTATTGTGTACATTAGAATTCACACTGGCACCGAGGAGAATGCCTTAACAAGAGGGAAAAAAGGATGTAGTGTACATAGCTGGCATATACTTTACAAGAGCTAAAGGGTGGAATTATAATGTAAAATCCAGTTGACGGTACTTCCAGGGCTGATCTTCTGAGGTTTTATAAAGAAAGCAACTACCATCAACTATTTCCTTTTCTGGTGCCTCTCAAATGTCCTATAAAACCAAACTGGAAAACAAGCTTCCCCAATTATAAACGGGGAACAAAAAAGCTCATTCACCTTTCCAAACATAATCTACCATTAAATGCCAAGAATATGAACAATAAAATAACACAACACAAAGCATTCGGATGGTAATAGATACATGAAACACGATTCCCACAATAAATGTATTGCGAGTCTGTGAACCGTGTCTCTTACCTGTACTCCGTTCGGTCCCACGTTTCCTATATGTCCTGGCAAACCCTGCAAACATACAAACGTAATATTAAGATAATAATTTTGTGTCCATGTATTGAAAAATAGCAGCTTGTTTAAAAAGACAAAACAGAGAATTGCAGGGCAAAATAGCTACAATTTTATGTTATTCGTGTCACGTTTGCAAATTCGCTCAAAAAATGGGATGAATATCCATTTGAATGTAAATCAGAGATATTCAGAGGTTTTGCCAGTGTTCTTCATGAAATGTTTAATAGACGCATATTTCAGCGGCAACAACATAAACAAACGCTATCTTGCTCAAATTTAACTTCGGACCTCCGCAAAGAATACAATACAATATACAACAAATTGTGATCAAATTATCAAACAAAAATGTGACCCTGGACCACGAATCCAGTCATAAGTTTTATAGAATTATACATCATTTCAAAACTGTGGAGAAGCTTAGCTAATGTTAAGCTTTATATGGATACTAAACATGAGTGATAATTCCAAAAGAGCTGGCAGCAGTAAGCGATTTTTGTAGGCATGTTTCCGGCCATTTTTGTTAGCGATTTTGCTGCATCCACTCACAAAAATAACGTTTTAATATATTAAATATAGGAAATTTTATGGAATGTAACCTTTACTTAATATCCTAATGATTTTTGGCTTAAAAGAAAAATCGACAATTTTGACCCACACAATGTATTTTTGGCTATTGCTTCTAATATCCCCGTGCTACTTAAGGTTCAGGGTCACAAATGACCATTTTACCTAAATAGTCAATTATTTTGAAAAGGTCTTTTCATTTTTTTCCACGGCTGTATTTTAGTCGGTATTATGAAATACACCTCATAAACTTACACTGTATATATACTGTAAGACATGATTAGAAGCTAACTTGTAACTTCTTTCCAGTAACTGCTTTCCAAATGACTTTTCCAACAACTGAATATCATTTACGGCTTTGGCACCCAATGAAAAGGTTATTTTTATGGACACAATATCCATTATGTTCTTCATTTTATAGTCATAAATCCTAACAAAGAGTCTAAAACAGAGGTGGTCATTTTGGCAAACTCTTTCAGTCTCCAACACAAGTCTTGATCCTTTTAGCCCCATATTTTCTTATGAAATTATCACATTATAAATGTATCCGTGATGCCAGCAGCACAACAGAAGATTTACTGCACCTGCCTGCCAGGATAACCTTTGGCACCCTGGCTTCCATCAGGTCCTCTTTCTCCCTGTGGGTAATGAATAAAGAAGGAAAGAATCCATTACAATAAAAAAATGATTTGCATTGGAAACTGTTTTTATAGAAAAGAAAGATGAAAGCTCAACGGAAAGAGAGAGGGGAGTAAAAGGCCTGTCTATTAGAACAACATGTTATCCTCCGGCCTGTCTGCAATTAGGTTCTGTCTTTTTCATGTACTGCCATTTTTGTCAATATGACAAATGGAGAGACGCTGTGTGGCCCGGCACAATATAGCGAAACGGAGACAATGAGGAATTCGTTATACGATTGTTATACTACACATTATAACTCAACACATCTAAATGTGAAATTGAAATGTGCTCTTTATCCAGAACGCCAATGATGTGCTGATAGGTGAGAACGTGCTGCGTGTTTTTATGGAGTGAGAAATTTAGTTTTGAGGCCATTTTTAACAAAAAGCTTTCTTCCATTGATGCTTCTAATGTGATGGATGAATGCTCAAATGATATAAATCTCACCAATGTATTTGACACATTATCACAAATTTACACGATACAGGTAAACCAATATTCTTCTCAACATACAGATTTTAGAGAAGTGAGTTTGAACAGGCATTTGAATATTTTTTATGTCTTTTTATGTAATGTGCATATCCTATTAATTTAATGGAGTGAACTCACTTGATCTCCTGGGTGGCCAGGCGGACCAGGGTGGCCTTTTTGTCCCTATGCAGAAGGAAAGAGAGAGATAGTGTGTAATGAAAGGTTGTAAACTCCCGTTTGTAGTCGTGTTGAAGTATAGGAGGTAAGGGTAACATGCCGGTGGGGTGTAAATCCTCAAACATGTGCTTTATCACATCCTGGGGAGTTTCCCAGATAAAAAGCAAACATGCTCTGCAACTTCAGTCACTTTAAAAGATCTTAACAATTTCTGGCAGAAGCTGCAGTATTAAATGATTACAGGCTTACTGCAAGTTGTCATTACAAAATCAATGTCATCGTTCTTCAATGTGATAAAATGCATTCGAGGCATACTTCAGAGCATTCGATGTGTTTTTAATGAGATCAATTACAAGAGTAAAACAGACATAAGTATAGAAGATGATTCCAAACTGTACATCAGCAGATTTCATCTGCCCTCCTGCAAGAAAACCATCAGCACTTCCCAACCATCACTAACACAATGTATTACTATCAAAAGATTTGGCCATCATGATCATTTGCCCTATAAGAATGTATAGGTGATAGTGGTTTTGTGTCTCTACAACGAAAGTCAATGGGAGCCAGTGTTGTTTATTTACCAGTGTTCTTTCAAATATCTTCTGTTCTGCAGAAGAAATACGGGTGTGTAAATAATAAGGATCTTTATTTATTACCAACCAGATTTATGAAACTCACATTCATGTTCAAGAAACATTACTAATGTCCTTTACAGTATAACAACAACCTAAGGGCATTCTTGCAGCCAGCTGTTACTCTTCAAATGAAATGTACGTCTTGAGTACGAGTATGTAACATGATTCAGATATCTTTAGCGCATCTGGGTTTGCAACATCAAGGTCATGGGTTCAATTTCCAGGAAACACACAAAATGATCAAAAATACACCTAGAACACACTGAAAGTCGATTTGGATAAAAGCGTCTGCCAAATGTATGAATGTAAATGACTGAGACAGATTTTTTCCGTCCTTATAAACAAAATTATGTGACCATTATTTATTTTGCAAGCAAGCACATGCGTGAGGGAAAGACAGCACATGAAGTCTTTATTGAGACCATGTGTTGTCATACCTTCACGTACCGCTAAATAAACCAGCTGCCATAGACTTAATAGGAACATTATTTATGTTTACAGTAGCATAAAAGTATTTTGACACTTAAATGGGTGATTTAACGCTGTTTCGTGCATTCTGACTTCTTTACGGTGTTAAACGTGCTGGCTTCTCATGCTCAACATGGTCAACTTGTCAAAAAACGAGTTGGACGTATTACGTAGTATTTATGGGCTCGATACACTCCCACAATTTTCGTATAGGTTTTGGAAAGTTTTTTCCGAACATGGAAACCCGTTTTCTAACAACTTTCTTAGTCCCTTATTGGGAATTTCTCCCGGAAAAGCTGCCCACGGCAAGGCGAAAGAAACACACGTCAACCGACGAGCGATAGTATGGCTTGCCTACCATCAAGATTGGCTGCGCTGCCTCAAGATTTGCTGCTCTGTGGGCCTGTAGTGGCAGCTCGTTACTCTTGCGATAGTGAGAGAAGTTAAGATGTGCTTGTTTGTTTACGATTCATTTCAGTGATGGATGTTATATAAAGGGTGGATATAATGCTGGATTTGCAGATCGTTTGAAACTGATAGATGGAGCGGTCCCAGCGCTAAAGAATGCCGGACATGAACCGTGCACGCGGTAAGTGAAACTAAGTTATACAATATGTCTGTGTGTGATTCTTTTGGCAATCGCTGCATATGTGCATAATGTAAACGACACAAACTTATAGTGAAATCAACAGTTAAGCAGGGATAATGCGATGATGTATTGTGTGTTTGTGATTCCCCCCTGGATTGGTCATCTGTTTTTGGAAATAATCGTACAGCTGTATCTCTCTTTTATAAATGTGATGAAACTAAATACTCTTTGAATATACGAAGTATGCAATACTACTCTATAGGTACTCAAGATTAATACGAGATCGGCAGAAACTGCGCGTATAACCAGAAAACCTGCATTAAACATTTAGAATTTGAATTAGAAAATCAAAATGGCATCTGGAAATAAGTAACAGCAGACTTGTTCTCAGAACTTACTTTAGCTTTATGAGCAACTTTCCAATCGCTTTCAACCAAGTGGGTAATTTTAAGTACACCCATGATGTAACACTGATTCCCTGGCAGAATGACTGCTGCTAGAAGTGAATTAAGTGTGTTATTAAAAACAGCATCTAAGGAACATCATTTTTTGATAATTTGCTTAAAAGTTGTGTTATATTTCATTAAAATACTTGGTTTTTGGTACTTTGTTTTGTAATGCAAACCTATTCTGAAGTTAAGCTTAAAGTACAGCTTCTCTGCCAAGCAAATATTCCATCTATAGTTTTCAGTTATTTTTTGGCTGCAAAAATTATTTCTTTACAAAACCCAGAAAACGGCCACAGAAAACAAATCACTATGGTCTCTACTGGCATGAGAGATGAGATCAAAGACAGGTTAAATACACACAGGTTTGTGATCTCCACGCTGGAACTGAGTGCTCCGCTACTGAGGACAATGAACAATGCCCTTCCTCTCACCAAATATATGGAAATATATTACATAAGGGGAGGGAAGTCCCATGTGTACAGCATGAAATAAAGAAAAGAGGTCCAGTTTTAATCAGCATGAAAAAAAGCATGTGTTGCCATTGGTGCTTATGCCATGAATAAACAAAGCAAACATTAATCCCAGATGTGCAAGCATAAAGAAAGTTCAAAGAAAGCCTATACACGTATGTATGTCTCGTAAATATGCTTTCTATTCTGTGATTTCATTTCAATCACTTGAAAGAAGCGCTCCGTATAAACACTGGAGATTGTTTACTGTGATTCATGGAACAAAACTTGGTGACATAAGCGCGACATAAGTGTTTTACACATTCATGGACATGTTCACCTATTTACATTTCACATTGTAGTAATGGGCACATCCATACTATATTGTGGATGAAAATGAGTCACGCATAGCATGTCCGAAACCTCAGAATGCAAAAAACAGTCGATGAGAAATACACGGATGGTCTGCTGCTTCCGCCGAGATTTGAGAGTTTGCACTGGATGGACACCTCTCTATCGCACGATGCCACCAGAGCTGAGCAATGGTCAAATTTCAAAAGTAAATAAAACTAAAATAGTGGATAAATTTAAGGCGGATGTCCATTTTTAAATGTAAGCGCCGATAAAATTCATTTCTCAAGACTAAATCATGTTTACGTACAGGTTGTTGTTTAATATATCATAGGTCAAAGAGCATATGGGTCACAAGACAAAATTAAACATGGTGGATGCAGTCAAAAATGTATTAATACCACTCATACTATATAGAATGTCCTGTTTTAATGGTCGACCTTTATTTAAATCA
This sequence comes from Barbatula barbatula, assembly GCF_947034865.1. NCBI lineage: Eukaryota > Metazoa > Chordata > Actinopteri > Cypriniformes > Nemacheilidae > Barbatula > Barbatula barbatula. The sequence goes on from NC_136767.1 coordinate 1,840,121, forward strand.
CTACGTATGTCACAAGATGCGATTTTGGACGCAGCTATAGTTTACTATACAAAGAAAGAGTAGATAATATTGTGCATTGTGCCTGACACACTGTGTCCCAAATGATGAAAATGAAAAACCTGAAATACGGTCTTGACTGTTTGGACTGAAAGGTTTGCCATTTATCAGATTTCAAACCATAAACGGATGTGGTTTGGATTAAGTTTGTAAAGATCTGATTTTATGGCTTTTTGGTTTTTATAAGTGCATATGCCAAAAATTCAGATTTTTTGGCCAGTCTGAACAAAGTCCACTAGACTGTATGGTTAAGCAGAACACAGTCTAAATACAAAACCAATGAAGTAATAAACTTCCTCAACACTGTGAAATTAATTCTTCGTTTGTTCAGTGATGATCTGAATACTACTCCACAAAAGAAGCCAAGAAATGAGATGTCAGCCGGCACAATTTAGACTTAAAGGTAATACACATATTATCTTTTAAAACATTTCAGGGATGGACATTTGGTCCAAGATAACTACTTCCATAATTCCTCCAGCTGTACAATTCCGGTAAGACGAGCACACCTTCATTATGTTTTTCTTAAATTACAGTTTATCCATTTGCCCTAAACGTCTTTTGACACTTCAGTGTCACTTCAAGAAAATGTTGCTGAAATGGATTTTCACACTCATTCCAGGTGACTATGAATGGACGCTTCGTGTTCCAAAAAGCACAGCCTGTTCTGGTTTCATTTCGCACCCAGTGCCAAAGGTCCATTCACCTCCATCTGGCTGAGTAAAGGCTGCTCTTACAATTTTTTTGGCCGTTTTTTGCTCTCATTCTGTACATTCGTGACAGGGATTAGCAGAAAACGAAGCTTAACATAATTATGTTATTACAAAGGAGAACATCAACGAGGCTGATATCAGGATGGCTAACAGATGTGGCGATGAAATGGGTTTACTGATGTTCGACTAAATTACTTCTATTGCTCAAACATGTGGCATGAAATGGTCAGCTGGTGAAGGGTGGCTGCCTACGGGACCAAGTCAAAAAAGTCCATTCCCAAAATAAAAATGATATTTTGTAGTCTAGACACAGCTCATGTGGAAACAACGAATTTATAAACATTGTGAAGATCAATTACAGTTATAGCTGCAGTCCGTAACTTCTGTGTTTAAACCATAAGATTTAATGTTACTTTACATACTTAAGTTAAGGTGGATTGAAGTAAAACGATGTTAAACTGACATTTCCCAGGAAACCATTATTATAAGCTTGCCTTTGTGAGTCAGGGCATGTTGGGAGACGAAATGTTACGTTTACAGTAAGTAATTGACATAGTCATGAATTCATAAAACATTGAAAACATTGAGTCATTTTTGGAGATGCATTTGAGCAAACGCCAGCTGCAAGCGATAACAAATCTCGACTGACCACTTGCGATCGGATCGCCTGAGACGAATGTGGATATCTAGCGTAAATGTGGCTTTAATGTTTTGCTCGAACCCGAAAACTGGGTCACAATCTGTCCTCACAACCATGTCTGTGAACTTCAGCAAAGGCAACTGAGTGCAGAGCGGCCGAGTGTGGGAATATGACTCACAGAAAAGGAATCTTGAGCTCTTACTGACTGATGTGGGGTCAGTTTTACAGAAATCAGTTTAGTACTAACAAATACATGGCACGCGGTGGCTCATGCTAAGACAGCGAAGCTTTGATGTATATTTTTATAGTTATGGCCTGAATTACTATCACTATGTGCCTATAAAATTATTTCAATGACCAAGTGACACATATGGCGTGTGTTTATTGCCAATGGTGAACTTCAGTGAGGTGGCGGTTACAGTATGTTCGTCCTATTACAGCACACCATCTACCGTGCCAGAGTTCACATCTGCTGTCCCATCGATCATGAGCGTGAAAGACATGCTGTAATTAGAAGCATCATTCAGACCAAACCGATGGTTACCTGCCCCAATGTGTCACCGCTTCTTACATCAAGTCCCGTTATAATACATCCGAGTGCGTTTTGTCTTCTTGGTTACAAGGTTTTGTCTCTGGCCACGGCCCACGGATGGAATAACCTTCTGGTTGGCTGCCAACGGTAATTTAGCAAATGTAGCGTCTGCAACTATTTTTCCACCAGCCTTTAATATTGTTTTCCATCTGTGGCCGTGAGATTGGAAACACATGGACGTGCAGAAGACGCCAGGTAATTCCATCGCTTTACAATGTTTCGGGGAGTCATTTCTGATACAGGCTTTCAAACAAACAGTCTTAACCATATACTGATTCATTGTTAAATACACGCAGAACTGCTGATGTAATATTGGGCATTTAAACGAGACTCTGTGCTGTATGACTGCATTCAATACTCAATGACCTTAAAGAGAAAAAAAGTATATTTTAAAGAATATTGGTAACCGAGCAACGCGGTACCAATTCACTTCCATCACATGGACAGAAATCCTATGCAAGTCAATCAGGGCCGGATTATCCAATGGGCATTATGGGCACCGGCCCAGGGGCGGTTGGGGCCCAAGAATGGGGGAGACATTTTCACATAACAAAGTTTTCGCTATATTCATTCTGCCGTACGCAAGTCTGTCTCTTGATTTAGTATCTTTTACAAGCCCTTGTAAGGTACCAACGATTTACTGCTACCAAACTTTTTCTGAAGAAAGTAAGTCATACAAGTTTAAAATGACAAGATGGTGACTGATGACAGAATTTTCATTCCTGGGCGAACTAACCCTTAACTTGAATATGCCAATCCAATTGAAAATGTCGCTCCACCTCTGTGAAATTCCCAAAGAAGCTTAACAGCAAATTCTTCCATCTAGAAAAAGTGTAAGCGAGTATGAAGGTCTTTGGCCAGGCGGAATGTGTAAGCATGGGGACGCTCTGTTTTAAAATGTCCTGGCATAACCATAACAGCCCTCTCAATTTTGCAGTCTTTGTATACTGTGTGTTTACTAGAAATAAGACATGAAGTCTACACTGCTGGTTCGTTTGATTTGATACCCATTTGCCTCATTTTACCTACAATCTGTTTGGGTTTTTTAAATAAAAAGCATTTACTACAAGGAGGTAAACGCACTATTTTCACAAGACAGTTGTCTTCCAAGGCCTTCTTTTGGAATGGAAGTAAAATGAGGTCATGTACTCCACAAAAGCGTTGAGCATCTGGCTGTACTCCAGAAAAGCAAGAAGTAAATTCAGCAAGCAGATCGCTTGAACCGTCTGTAAGGTCTTCTTCTTAAAGAACCATTTCCAAGGGGATTTCACACAACCTTATGAGGCTTGACACAAAAACCTGTTTCCCATTTGCTGTATGTTTTGTACCCTCATGTGGAAAGGATGGAAATTGAATGTGAGGATATATTGACAGATTACTTCATCTTTCAGCACATCCAGAAATAATGTTGCTGGAAAAACACTGTGACTGTTTTCACACTAGTAAATGTGTTAGGGTTATGCATTAAGTATGCCAAACAACTCCAAGCCTTCTTTGAGGTGATGCTCTCATGCTGGTCCCCAATTGTTGAGGAATAAATAAAAAAAACGGCATCTTACCTTCCGACCAGCTTGACCAATGAGTCCAGGTTGTCCTAATATTCCAGGGTCTCCCTAGAAGTAAGGAAAGTAGAAAATACAGATTGTCCTGTGTCAACCACGTTAGTGCTTCGAAAGAAAAGGGTGAGCCGTTCGTAGCAATTCCCAACCTCACCACAAGATGCAGCTAAAATTCACACACTGGACCTTTAATGCAGCAATCGATATTATTTGTCTCTATGGCCATTTATGTTTGAAATATAAAACCCGTAGGTTTCTTATGTACTTATCTTTACTTCAGTAGAAGCTAAAAGTTAAATTTACCATAAAATTGCTTCATGCAACTCAACTTGAATATTTTTATGAGCATACAGTTGTGAATCAGGGTAATATGAGCCAATTGTTTATGTTCTTGCTAGCAAATGTATTTTTTTAGTTACAGATTACATCTTAAAAATAGCAAGATATTCAAGAATGTAATGGCAAATAATCCACATGTGATAAAAGAAATGGTGACCCACTTTTATTCCACTTGGCGGTCTGCCCGGTGAAATTCCCGGGTCTCCCTTTTTTCCCTATAACATAGACACACATGAAACTGAGAGCACAGAACATTTCTACACATAACATCCAAACTCCTACTCACATAAAAATGCAAACCGTTGCAGTGGTTGTTTATATTATATGAAGCGTTAATGAATGTTAAACAGATGCATGCTCCTTATTAACGACTTTTAGAAAAACTCTAAGATGACCTACAGTGACGTCATTGCAAATTTGTGACTAATTTAAATACTGAATTACACACAAAACACAAGACAAACTGGAAAGCACTGAGGAGGTATTCTGATAGTAACAGGCATCCTCTCTGAATGTTTTAATATAGTTTATATGGCTGAGATTAATGGAAGCTTTAAAAGCCAAGCATTGTTATTTTCAAAAGAGAGTGCCATGTTCACTTTCGAGAACAAGTTTACAGTACGAGTCTGCAGTGACACGGGTTCACTCCCTACATACTTCTGCCTTTTCAGGCAATGGGATGAGGCGGTCGCGATACAAATATGGCTTAACTGGTAAAGCATAGAGCCGGCGACGGAGAAGTGATGGTTTCAATTCTCAAGGAATGTACAGACTGATGCACTGTAAGGTGCTTTGAATACAAGCGTTTGTCAGATGCATTTATTAAAAACAAAGATATCAAGTCAAAGAATGTGTTTATCGGCCCATGCAAATCAATCTGAGTATCCCTAGGCATGGAATACAGTAATTTGCTGTGTTCAGAATATACAGTATAGCAAACTATAAGTCATTACTGCCACATTATATATAATATACACAAATTAATACGTATCATTCTAATAAAATGGTGAACAGCGCAAAACTGCTTATTTAACTTGTTTTCGGACTACAATTAAAGCATATCTAAATTCAATCGACAAAAGATTGTATTCTATCTAATCTTAATCTCACTTTTGACTCCATGGATGATTTATATCCCTGAAAATGAACAGATCATCGTTTTAGCCGCTAGGAATCCCACAATAAACACACACTGAAACTGTGAACGCTGCGAGTCTCTCTCGCAATCATCTTTGTTCCATTTGGCACCTAAAATGAGTAGAGAATTTAGACTTGGACTTAACTCAATATGCTTAAGAAATATCTTTGTTCTGCTCGTCTGGTTTTAAAATGACACAAACAGCCAGATGTGATCATACAGAAAAGCGTTCTGGAAATGGGAAAAATGGATCGATGACCTCATCAAACTTGTCACTTCATCTGCTTCTTACCGCCAATATTAAGCACAATTCAGCTTCTATTGTTGCTCTTCTTATTAACACCAAGCAAATACAAACAGAAGAGTTATGTTCACTCGGGTACCAAATAAGCCATGTTGCTGTGAATTTCTATTTATTCTATGCACTGTACCTACCTCTGAAATCACAGAAATAAACTCTCTATAGTCTCTATGTGCATGAATAGAGATCATTTTTATTTGCAGCATGTCACAGGGTTCACAAAGCTCATTCTGCATGCGTGTATTGATTTCTTTGGATGGGCAAACTCACTAATACGTTCCAGATTTGCATTTTATGTGCAGAGCTTTCTTACGGTACAGTACGCCGAAACATTCTAATGTATATCATCATTTGCTTTGTAATTTACATTTGCATTGTTATTTAGACAGCTTTTACAAATATGTCAAATTCACTTAGATTAAATATATTATGCAGATGAATTTAATTTATAATTGGTCATAACTATAGACTGTATAAAATATGGACGTAGTGTCCATGACGTCACTGTAGGTTTTTGAGGAGCTGTTTTGAAGCTCAAAGTGGGAGGAGCCGGCCATCACCATTTTAGCAGCGCGACACTTCCGGATAATCGAAAATGGGCAAAGAGGTGGGACATGGTTGGAGCTGAGGCGCCTGGTTGCTGAAACCACTTGTCACTCAAGTGGCCACACACCTAATTTTCTGAATTTTAAGGCTTAATGTAAGTTAAACAAAGAATTCACCCTCCTCACTGTTGTCATGAAGGGTAAAATTTGCTATATAGATGAAAAAGTTTTTGGTCCGGGCTGTAAACTTGTTTTCTGCTATAAAGTTGCCCATTTTAACATGGAGCTCAATGATATGCTCTCTTTTGGAGTCACTCTCTAGCGACCAGTAGATGAATTGCAGTTTAAGAAGGTGGAAAGGTGCCGCTTGCTCATAAAATGCAAAACACTAGCATCCACAAATGCACAGGACTGGATTTAATGGTACATACCTGGGGTCCGGAAGGGCCTGGAAGTCCTGGTTTTCCATGTGGACCAGGAGGACCCTACAAGACAACACAGGCTCATTTAAATTAGCTGTTTCACTGCAGGACACTTAAGCCAGGATACAAGCCTTGACCCACATTATTGTTTTTCCGAGACCAAAATGGCCAGAATGGAAAGAGGTAAATATTAAAACTGTATATATTGTAGAGTACTATATAAACAGTCTGAGAAATGATTACTAAAGCACCGGACTGTTTTACAAGCACATGACCTTAAAACTGTTTAATAGCTGCTATTCCCAGACGTATTGGAAATTTATTGAGACATAAAGATGAAAATATACTAGAAAGACCACCATAGTTGTGTCCATAGTTGTACAAGATGGTTAATGCTGCTATGCTGTTTGTATACAACATTGATCGTAGTGACAATGGCCAATCGTGAAGTTGGTTAGTCAAGGAAATCTTGCAGGTTAAGTGAATTAGGAAACCAGCATCCAATGTACATTTGGATGTAATTGTGTGTAATTTCAATTATTTGATCTATTGACTGAAATGCAATATAATATACATAGCTTTGTCTTCAGAGCTGTATAAAGATAGCGTTAAGCGTTATGTTTTTATTACCTTAGAATGAGCTATTTCTATTTACATACACCACGGGTCACATTTCGCCATGTTGTTTCTTCAGTAGCCCTTAATGGACAAACTGCTCTACAGAACGCGTATTTACAAAACATTGTTTTGCCTACCTTCCCCTGATTTAACAGTGATTGATAATTTGGGCTGTATGATTTTGTGAGAAATGTAACATTGGTTGACTTCAACCCATATGATGATAAATATGTAAAGTAACGTTCAATATTATGGCAACAGAGGTTCAAAAGATAAAAATTGCGGTTTCAAAATTGTATTTGGCATTATGTGCAAAAATACTTTGAGCGTGGATTATATATACACTGCGAGTGTTAATTTGACCTCTTTTAACACTGGCGATTTTACCACGTATATAAAGAAAAGACCAAAGCTGCAAATCCTTTTAAAGAATTTTTGTATATTATTTTATTAACTCACTGTCATTACTGTATGTCATTTGAACAAAATAATTTACGAGCTGAGACCTAGTCTTAACACTTATGAACCTTTATGAATCACTCTTATTCTTAAGTGTTATATGGATAGAGAAAACCCAAAAGCGAATCACAGTCAATAAAGTCTTTAATGGGAAAACAAGGGAATCTCCCGCAGTGGCAGACAAAACAGAAATCCTCCCGCGGATAATCAACTGAAAGAAACCGGAACAGCGTCCGTAGATGGGGGAAAGAAAGAACCACTGGTAACTTAGTCCATAGGGAGATGACGCAGCGGGTGGTCAGCGGAACCCCGAAGCGGCAATGGCAAAAACAGCCGTAGCACTGATCAGACACAGGGAATACAGGTTAGAACAAATAGCATAAATAGCAATGTCTGCGACACCACAATACCCGGGGTGACAGGAGAGCTAGGGCAGAGTAACTCCTTTCACTGGAGAACAACGAACGATCTGACAAAGAGATAGAGAAAAGAGAGGAAAGAAGTAGCCAGTGTAATTACCGGGAAGAGAGTACAGGTGCGCGAAATCAGGCGGAAGGCAGGGGGAAACAAGAGACAGCTGGAGGAGAGTGTGTGGTGAGTGCGTGCGTTAAGTAGGTGTGTGTGTAAAATACCGAGTGTGATCAGGAGAGGGAAGCACAGGAAAAGGAGAAAGACTAGATCATAACAGACTCCCCCCTCAACGAGCGCCACCCGGCGCTCCCGAGGAGGAGGACTGGCGAGAGCGGAGGAAATCATCGACAAGCGAGCGGTCCAGGACGTCCCGAGAAGGAACCCAACTTCTCTCCTCAGGACCATACCCCTCCCAGTCCACCAAATACTGGCAACCGCGACCTCGACGGCGAACGTCCAGTAGCTTGCGAACCCTGTAGACAGGGGCGCCCTCGACCAAGACAGGGGGGTGAGACGGACGCGGAGGGGCGGATACTACGGGCTTGACGCAGGAGACGTGAAAGACGGGATGGACGCGACGAAGAGTAAGGGGCAATCTTAGTTTGACTGAGACAGGACTGACGACCTTGGTGACACGAAAGGGACCGATAAAACGAGGGGCTAACTTTCGTGAAACGGACTGAAGGGGGAGATTCTGGGTGGAAAGCCACACCTTTTGGCCACAACGGTAGCGGGGGCTCTTAACGCGACGCCTATTAGCGGTGACGCACATCTGCGTCCTTGAGCGGCTAAGCGCTGATCTCACCCTACTCCAGGTACGCTTGCAACGTCGGATAAACGCCTGAACAGACGGAACGGTCGAGTCCGAATCTTGAGCGGTAAAAAGGGGTGGTTGGTACCCAAGGCAGCATTGAAAGGGAGAGAGACCAGTGGCCGAGGAGGGAAGGGAATTGTGGGCGTATTCCGCCCAGGGAAGCTGCTCGGACCAAGACGCGGGATTCCGAAAAGCGAGGCTGCGCAGTATGCGACCGACACTCTGATTAGCGCGTTCGGCCTGACCATTGGTCTGAGGGTGAAACCCGGACGAGAGACTGGCAGAGGCACCGATAAGACGGCAAAACTCCCTCCAAAACTGGGAGGCGAATTGGGGACCCCTGTCAGAAACTGCATCCGAGGGGAGACCATGTAGTTTGAAGACGTGATCCACCATTATCTGAGCCGTCTCCTTGGCGGAAGGGAGTTTCGAAAGCGGAATGAAATGTGCCGCCTTAGAGAAGCGATCGACGACCGTCAATATAACTGTATTGCCGGCCGACGATGGCAGACCCGTTATAAAATCAAGAGCTATGTGTGACCAGGGACGTGACGGAACGGGCAGAGGTCTAAGAAGGCCAGCCGGGGAGGTATGACCAGACTTGGTTTGGGCGCAAACGGCGCAGGCGGCGATAAAGCGACGAATGTCCCTCTCGCGAGAGGGCCACCAGAAGCGCTGGCGAACCGAGGCGAGGGTGCCCCTAACGCCGGGATGGGCTGCCAACTTGGAGGAGTGTCCCCACTGGAGGACGGCTCGACGAGCGGATACTGGAACAAAAAGCAAATTCTTAGGGCAGCATCGTGGAATGATGGAATGAGCGAGCGCGCGTCTTACCAGCCTCTCTATTCCCCAAACAGTCGCCCCAACCACGCGTGCAGGGGGTATTATAGCCTCCTGGGTCGGGGGGATCGCCGAAGAATCAAAGAGACGGGAAAGCGCGTCGGGCTTAACATTCTTAGACCCCGGTCGAAAGGAAATGGTAAATTCGAACCGAGCAAAGAATAGCGCCCACCGAGCCTGTCGCGCGTTCAGACGCTTGGCGGAACGAATGTACTCAAGGTTACGGTGGTCGGTCCAAACAATAAACGGAACTGACGCACCTTCCAACCAGTGCCGCCACTCTCCTAAAGCCAGACGGACGGCGAGCAATTCACGGTCGCCGACATCGTAGTTGCGCTCGGGGGGTGAGAGACGGTGCGAGAAGTAAGCGCATGGGTGAACCTTGCCATCAGAGGCTGAGCGCTGGGAAAGAATAGCCCCAACGCCCACCTCTGAGGCATCGACCTCGACAATGAATTGCCTTGAACTGTCGGGAGTTGCTAAGATGGGCGCCGTAGTAAAACGCGACTTAAGAATGTCAAAAGCCCTCTGAGCGGAGTCGGACCAAACGAAACAAGACTTGGGCGAGGTAAGAGCGGTTAACGGAGCGGCTACCTGACCAAACCCTCGAATAAACCGGCGATAAAAATTCGCAAAGCCAAGAAAACGCTGGAGAGCCGTGCGAGAGTCAGGCACGGGCCAGTTAGTGACCGTTTGGACCTTAGCGGGATCCATACTAATCCCCTCCGCCGAGATAACGGACCCGAGAAAGGTTACCGAATGCGCATGAAACGAACATTTCTCCGCTTTAACGAAGAGACGATTCTCCAAAAGACGCTGGAGAACGCGTCGCACATGCTGAATGTGCACCTGGAGAGAGGGTGAAAAAATCAGAATGTCGTCTAAGTAAACAAAAACAAATATGTTGAGCATATCGCGCAGAACGTCGTTTACGAGAGCCTGAAAAACAGCGGGAGCGTTCACAAGCCCAAAAGGAAGGACCCGGTATTCGAAATGCCCGAGGGGCGTATTGAAGGCGGTCTTCCACTCGTCCCCCTCCTTTATGCGTACCAAATGGTAGGCGTTACGCAGGTCTAGCTTTGTGAAAAACCTTGCTCCCTGTAAGATCTCGAAGGCCGATGACATAAGTGGCAAAGGATAACGATTCTTGACAGTTATGTCATTAAGCCCCCTATAATCGATACAGGGACGCAGAGATCCATCCTTCTTTTTCACAAAGAAGAAGCCTGCCCCAGCAGGAGAGGAGGAGGGAACAATCGTGCCAGCCTCGAGGGCTTCGGAGAGGTAATTCTCGAGAGCCTCTCGCTCCGGAATAGACAAGGAGAAAAGCCTCCCACGGGGTGGCACAGCACCAGGTAAAAGGTCGATACTGCAATCATAAGGACGGTGAGGAGGAAGCGAAGTGGCCCGGGAACGACTGAAAACCGCCCGCAGATCGTGATACAACTCCGGAACTCCGGTCAAATCACCAGGCTCCTCCTGAAACACAGAGACAGAGGAGACAGGGGGAATGGCAGAAACTAAACACTTTACATGACACGACAGGTTCCATGATAAGATTGTGCCCTTAAGCCAGTTTATCTGGGGATTGTGCTGAACTAACCAGGGAAAACCTAAAACAATGGGGGTAAAAGGGGAATGAAAAATTAAAAAGGAAATGGTCTCACGGTGATTCCCAGAGACTGTGAGGGAAAGGGGAATAGTCTCTCGGCACACATTGGGAAGGGGACTACCATCTAGGGCAAAAAGGGGAGTGGCCTCCCTAAGATCGATAAGGGGAATACCCTGTTCGAGAGCCCATGCCTCGTCGATGAAATTCCCTTCGGCCCCAGAGTCAATCATAGCACTGGTAGAAACAGTAGAACCCGACCAGTGCAGGTGAACCGGAATGGTAGTACAGGACTTAAGCGGAGGGACCAGAGAAGTAGTGCTCACCAGTTTTCCTCCTACAACCGGCGAGCGTTGGCTTTTAACGGACACGTTGAGACGAAATGCTTATCGGAGCCACAATAAAGACACAAACGGTTACTCATCCTCCGTTCTCGTTCCTTGGCAGAAATGCGTAAGGCCCCCAGCTGCATGGGTTCGGGGGCAGCATTGGCGACTGAGGCTGAGCGATCGAAGGATGATGACGAGGAGCGGGGTGGAGAATACTGCGCAGCCTCGGAGTTCCTGACTCGCCGGCGCAGATCAAAGCGCTTCTCTATGCGGCTGGCGAGATCAATGAGTGGGTCAAGACGGCTAGGAATCTCCCTGGCCAGAATCTCATCCTTCACGTCCGCGTTGAGTCCCTCTAGGAAACGCGCTACCAGCGCAGGCTCATTCCAGCCGCAAGTGGTTGCTAAGGTGCGGAACTCAATAGAAAAATCGGCAACAGAGCTCCCTCCCTGGCGAAGAGATGAGAGTAAGCGAGAGGCCTCCAAGCCGTGCGCAGAGCGGTCAAATACGCGAATCATCTCCTCCTTGAACCGGGAAAACTGGGACATGAAGTCCGCCTCCGCCTCCCAGTTGGCCGCCCCCCACTGACGAGCCCGTCCGGCGAGAAGTGAGATCACATAGGCGACTCGGGCACGGTCCCTAGCGTAGGTAGAGGGTTGAAGAGAAAAAATGACCTCACACTGTGTCAAAAACGAGCGGCATTGAGTGGGCTCACCCGAATAGCACGGTGGATTATTAATCCGTGGCTCTGGAGAATCGATCGGCCTGGGAGTGGAGGACGACTCGTGACGCAGGCGAAGAAACTGCGTGGAAAGTTCGGACATCTGCTCTGCCAGGGACTCTACGGCACGTCTCGTGGCTGTCAGCTCCTCTTCATGCTTGCCTAGCAGAGCTCCCTGATGTTCCATCGCAACCTGGTAAGGATTCTCGTTCGCTGGGTTCATCATGGTCAGATCGTACTGTTATATGGATAGAGAAAACCCAAAAGCGAATCACAGTCAATAAAGTCTTTAATGGGAAAACAAGGGAATCTCCCGCAGTGGCAGACAAAACAGAAATCCTCCCGCGGATAATCAACTGAAAGAAACCGGAACAGCGTCCGTAGATGGGGGAAAGAAAGAACCACTGGTAACTTAGTCCATAGGGAGATGACGCAGCGGGTGGTCAGCGGAACCCCGAAGCGGCAATGGCAAAAACAGCCGTAGCACTGATCAGACACAGGGAATACAGGTTAGAACAAATAGCATAAATAGCAATGTCTGCGACACCACAATACCCGGGGTGACAGGAGAGCTAGGGCAGAGTAACTCCTTTCACTGGAGAACAACGAACGATCTGACAAAGAGATAGAGAAAAGAGAGGAAAGAAGTAGCCAGTGTAATTACCGGGAAGAGAGTACAGGTGCGCGAAATCAGGCGGAAGGCAGGGGGAAACAAGAGACAGCTGGAGGAGAGTGTGTGGTGAGTGCGTGCGTTAAGTAGGTGTGTGTGTAAAATACCGAGTGTGATCAGGAGAGGGAAGCACAGGAAAAGGAGAAAGACTAGATCATAACACTTAAGTGTAAGAATAAGAGTAAAATTACATCATTCTTCGAATTTTGACACACTTGAGAGTAAAATTTTACTCTGGGTGGCTTTATACATACGGGCTCTGGTCATAATCTGAAGGCTGCAGTTTAGTCCAACAATTTAGGAAAGAGAAATGTTTGAATACCAATTATATTTCGTTTTATTTTGGCTCTCACAATAAGCACCATAAGTAATCCAGCATGTCCAAAGCATGTAGTCAGAAAATCACCCTCAACTTAACAAGAACACATTGTGTTTTAAAAGGTACTTCTGGCATACGCTTTTGGCATATAGCATATGGATGTGATTTTCTTCATTAGCTCACTTTTCCAGCGGTAACAAGGGGCTTGAGTGAAGAAAGAACGCAGAAAAACTCCCTAGAGGCTGATTTACACGCTCTGTTAGCCAAGCAGACAAAATGGAAGTGATTTTAAACAACAAACTGCACAAGCCACATTTCAAATAGGCGGAATTTCGGGGGCCACCCCACGCTTCACGATGAGCAATATGTTTGCCTGTCTTATCCACTAGCTGACCACCTGTAGGAGATTCCAAAACAAAGCGCTAATCCTACTTGGCGAGTTGCAGTTTCCTTTATGTGATCCATTAGGGGTCGGCCATGAGAGGGGTTCTTATTCTCTGACCTTCACCCAAACAGGCCATATGGAGATGCTTACAAGAAGCTTGTGTACAGATTTCCACCTCGTTTATAATGTTTGCTCAGGTTCTACACATGTGGCGGAGATTAGAGATCAGAGGAAATTGTGGGAGGAAGATCTCGAGAACCCATATTAAGTTACATATTGGTTAATCTCTCTGCCTCACTTTGTGCTCGGCACCCGTGTGGGCAGACATGTGTGGTGGGCCGTCACATTCCGCCTCATATATTTGAGAACAGCTGACTTATAGCAGGGTTCCCTGACCTGTCTGAAAGGAGGCCTCTTAAGGGAACCTTAAGGGAATATCTTTGCCTGGTTTGGCCTTCCTACGAAGACGAAACATGTTTAAAGGGAAGTTAGCATGTAAACAGTCGGTCTGAGCTGAGGAAATTTTTCTCTGCTGATACTTCGAGAGCTTGTGTGTGTCATTTATGAGGCCATGAATCACATCAGATAACTAGGACTTGTGACCCGAAAGCGTATTGTCAAACGAGACACACATGGATTCGGATTACAATTTGTTGTTCAGAAGATTTTTTTTCTTTTTGTTTTAAAACAATTAATAGCCAAAACATCCAACCATTGGCAAAAAAACAAAGCACTATAACAAAAAACATCTCAACTACAGTTTTATTCTCTTGACTTGAGAGCTAAGCTAGACATTGAACTAGAAAATCGCACTGAGGCATGTTTTCTTAACTATCACTTTTGTACCCCCGAGCAAGCCGACGTGGTGAGCTGGCTTGACCCCCTGACACTTCATCAACATCACACCAGACAAAACTCTATCACCCCACCACTCGCTGCTTCCGCAAAAACCAAACACTCAATAAAAAACTCAATGAGGCAGTTCATTCCCCATTTCCCTGGTGACTCATATCTCTGAGGTACTTTACCCATAAGTTGTTCTAAAAGGATTTTTCCAGTAATACATTTACTAGAAATTTATTTGGATAAGCGTGTCAGCTTAATTACAAATAAGTAATTAGTCAATTAGTAACTGACAGTCCAGATGAAATGAAAACATGAGTCCAAAGGCTAAAGTGACCCAGTAAATCTGCTGTAGTGAACTTGACTGTTATTAGTTGTACATAATAAAATACTAAAACATTGACATTTAATCATAAAGCAGATGCTTTTATCCAAAGCTAAATTACAAATTAGTTAATCAATGGAAACAATTGGAACAACACAAGTACAACAAAAGAATAAGAGCAATAGAACTGGTCCCATATAACCTACCACAGTATAAAATGTTTTTTTTCTATAGAAAGAGTAGAAAAGAGATAGAAGTCAGAACTGATCGGTCAGGTGCTGTAATTTTCCCTACTATGGTGTGGTGGCCGGAAAGTGCAAAACAAAACAATAAAACAAGCTCATCCTGCATTTAAAGTAGTTTCATGTCACGGTGCGCTACTGTTTCACACGGCATGCATGAGCAGAGCCTTCGTGTCGCATAAGCACAGAGCAAGCACGCTAAAAACGCTTTGAACGAAAATCAATGAATATGTTCTGTATATGCATGTCCTTCCTCATAGTAACATTGAGCGTCCTGGATATCTTGATTGACAGGAGTTTCGTCCAATCAGGAGTAGCTATCCCATTCAAAACCAAATACCTACACTTCCCAGTTTTACTGATTTGTCGTTGTATTTTCTGACTCGTTTTGCTTTCTGACTTGTCGTTGTGGTTTCTGACTTGTTATTTTGTTTCCCGAATTGTTGTTGTGTTTTATGATTTGCTATTTTGTTTTAAGATTTGTTCTTTTTATTTTGGATTTTTCACTTTAGTTTTTTTTTGTTTCGCGATTTATTGTTTTGCACTTCCAGGCCACCGTAATGGTAGTCAATGGTGACAAATATCTGCATCTCCAGATATCTTTCTCTGTGTTCACCAGAACAAAGAAATGTATACAGATTTGGTCAACTCAAAGGTGAGTATATGATAACAAATTTTTGGGGTGAACTGTCCCTTTAACAACCAATAGACAAAAAGGTCTCGATATTATTAAAGAACTAAGTAAATCTGAATGTCTAAATGAAATTATCAGAACAAATTCTTACATCTTACAAGAAACCACAGCAATTATTGTGTTCATTTTAATTTATAATGACAATAACCCATAACTTTAACCCCTACATGAAACTTTAAAAACATCTGAGGGTCTGAATGATCGCTGCTGTGTATTATAACTGTGTATAGTGAACCTCAGTGAGCTTCCGATACTGTATCAACAATGATTGTAATATACTCAAACTGCAAACATATAATGCACAAATTAAGACTTCTTATGGAAAAGCTATTCAGCCAATATCATAGTCTTCTGTACTTCTTGACCTATGGTGCAGGATCCACGCATTTGTGTAGATCTGTAGAAGTCAGTGGGGCTTTAAATGCCTTTAATAAGATGACCACAAACAAAGACTGCTTTCTTCAGTCGAACAGATTGGGTTCCCACAGTCCAGCCCTCAGTGGCCTCACCAAAGGGCAGTCTCTTAGGCCACGGCAGGTATCTTGTACACAAAACCTCTACAGACGTTCACTCGAGGAAGTCTCTTTGAATCACAGACCAACTGATACGGCAATCCCATTGTCTGACTCACTTTATCTTACTCCTTATTGCAAACTAGGTGTTTGTATGAAATGATAAAATATTGAAAGGGAGAAAAAAAAGACATTCGGAAACTGCTCTGCCAATGTGGGGAGTAACTTAAAAAGGTAGCATGCCCATAATGTATAATGTATTTCATGTACAACTTGGACAACCAAATATCCTTTAAACGTAACATACAGAAAAATATCAGAATGATCCAAGTTACTGGACTGAAGTCGAAACACGCATACTGAAGATCCTCTAGATCAAGGCTAAGAAACACCGACATGACAAAATAAGTGAAAGATTCTAACAGGCTTACCCTGGGCCCTCTTTTCCCAAGTAATCCTGGCTTGCCAGGAGGCCCTGGAGGTCCCTGAAAGAAAAAAAGAGGTAAAGTTTAAAAAAAATGCAAGGACATTTAGTGTTAAATATTTACCTTCGGACACTAAATAACCTCTGAAACACAACAGTAATCTCATTCCCTATTGCATGGGGGCACTGAACCCTGGCCAATGTAATGTTGCACTAAAGCTAATGTTTAGAAATCTTTGACACAGAGACAGGCATTAACATTGATATGTTGTTGGATGGTTTACAAATAACATTTAAAAAGGAGCAGTGGTTATTGACATTTTAAACAAATGCATTAACTAAGCTGACAGGTCATTTTAAACAGGAGGTCATTTGATAGTTTTGTGTACCTCACATGAGCACACCAGTTCTCATACGCTGCATCCAGAATTTTCTGTGCATCTGCCAAGAATTATATCTAACAAGTAAACATTACTTAGTGTTTTATTATATCTCTATGTGAGGGATTTCAACCATCCATTTCATTGTTTAATATAATTTAGTTGCAAAGAGTTGACCTTTTGCTTAGAAAGGATTATGGCTGGGCGTAATGACGGAATTACCGTTACCGCGGAACAAAATGTCAACCGTAAAGGCCTTCGCAAATACAGTAAATGTGATTGACACAACGTGAGGTCTGTATATTTTCTGTCACAAATTTCGGACTCAATGTGCAATGGCCTTAAGAGATTTTTCTATTCTGTGTATTCCACGGAATGTAAATAAGTAGGCGTGGTTAACTTGGTGCTCTGCATTTTGGGAGTCATTCCCCCATTTTGGGAGTCACCGGTCTCTGGTGACCATAGACTCGCAGTTCAAAGACAAGCGCAGGAATAAACAAACCTTAAGACAGAGAGTCACACAACATACTAAAAATGTGCATCAAATAGAGAGAAAAGAGCGATGAAGACAGACCCCATGAACACCAGTGTTATGTACTCTCATTGTTTCAGCATGTTTTGTTATACATATTGTCTATCTTCCTACTGTCTACATATGATATATGCAGAAGATAAATAAATAATAAATCTCATTATCAGAAATTAGTTTGACATTTTTAGTACATTTTCATAACTTGCCTACATTAGAATTATGGTGAGCATTCGAATAAATAAATAAATGAAGTCGATCTAAGAAAAATTAGGCATACGATATAGAATTATAACGGGAGATTGTTATCGTGAAATAAAATGACTAATTTCCTGAAATAGATTTTTTGTCATTCCGCCCACCTCTTGGAAGGATGTCATAGTTATCATCCAAGTGGCAGATTCATCTGTTGCCAACATTCAATAAATGGAAAGTCGATTAACGGAAAGTCTAGTTGCTTACAAATAAATTCCACAAAATAATTCCTGGCAACGTTTCGAAACACCTGTAGACCTGGCAGGATCCCCTATTCTCATTCTGAGAACACTTCTGATATAATGTGTGTACTTTTCATGTTTCTAGTCATTTCGAAAGCAACCATGGATTCCATGGAATGAGATCATTAAACATAATACATTTGTAGATGTTTTGCTAGATTTACTGTAAATGAGATTACAGTAACTCCCAACCGCAGAAAAATCAAAAGAGACAAAAAGAGACAGAGAGACCCTTACAAGTGGCAAATTTTCGGAATAAGAGCAATCCTTCTTTCTCTCTATGCCTCCAAGAAAGAATAAAAGATTGTGAAAGGAGAAAAGAAGATCCTTCAGGGATCTTCAGAAAGTGCTCACGGTGCTTTCTGTGTGACAGACATACTGAACAGCACATCTGGTTGTTGTTTGTTTTTGGAAAGGAAATCAGTAGTTCACTGTATTCTACACTATATACTGCTGACAAGATACTTATAACAAAGCTCAACGGACGTCAAAGATCTGCCGGAAAAATGTGACACTTATTCATATTTCAAACAAAATTAAGTATGTCTCTTGCTTAAATCAAGACAAGTATTTGCCAATATTATGAGCCATATAAACTTATCTTTACAGATTAGGAATTGTGACACATCCATTTTAATTACGAGGAAAAAGAGTGGAAGGTTCCCACAGCCTAAACTCCAGCAGACGGCAATGCCCTTTCAAAAGGTTTTTATAAACGAGGCTTAAAACCAAGATCACCAAACGCTCAAAGACAACAATCATGAGCCTGTTTTCTAGCCTCCAACCAACAGTCTTCATCCGAAAAGTCTTCTAAGCCGTTAAAGCTGTGGTGGTGTGTGGTATATTATGCACTTAAGACGTAATGAAAACCAAACGAACAGGAATCCATATTAATGTAAAGTTAGACGCAGCACTTAAATATAACACAGAAAAGCAGATGCCGAGGCCAAAGCAGAATGTAGAACCAGAGAACACATGGCCAATAATTCACGTTTCACTATTCTTCAAAATAATCAAAGCTCACTTGCCATCTGGCCACCATAAGAGGCTGCTTAAAACGGAAAGAAAATGATCGACATACCATGGAGTGCGAGTGGTCAGAACAAATCCAACCCTGTCTAAAAGAATCCAGTAAAATAAATCTGCTTAAATAACATCTAACTGAAAATAAACAGATCATTTCAGTAGCTTGATGGAACAGACACACCGCATTATAACACTGTCTCCAAAAAATGTCATCATTTATTCACACAATTAAAATCTGTGTTATTGTGGAACACAAAAGAAGATATTTGAGAAAGTCCATACAGTGAAGGTCAATGTGGCCAATATTTTTTCAAATATCTTTTGTGTTCTGCAGAAGAAAGTCATACAGGTTTGCATTGACAAGAGGGCGAGTAAACAAATTAAAATATTTCTCACAATATCAGATTTTCACTGCACTGTTATCGTGGCAAAACAAATTTACAAAAAACAATATATCACAATGTTTATTGACAGTTTTTTTAAATAAGTGATGCCATCAGTGAAATAAATCTTAAATTTTGAGCATCTATTGTATGTTGTTTGGCCAACAAATCACATAAAAAAAATACAAGTGCAAAGGGAAAGAGTTTGTAACCACTGTAACATTTTGAATGCATGCTGAATAGTTTACAATATTAAAATATGTGTACGATTAACAATGTGTCTACACCAGAGGCTGCTCGGAAACCAATGCGACAAAATAACGCATTAGCAACCATTATTATGTTGTATTTTGTCCACACTGGATTAGGGATGCAACGATTATAGATTTTGTTGGGAGGGATGATCACGGTTACACGATTATGCCGATTATTATGCATACGTTAATTCCTACATTTTTACTGGCCCTGACACAAATTTTACTTGCCCGCCACAAAACTAATAATAATAATAGAAATAATAGACATATAATAATGAGTAGTTATTAGTTTGTCTTTTTGCCTATACAATCTTAATAAATATGAACGTAAAACCCTAAATCTAATAATATAAGTCAATCAGTTAGTAATACAATTAGAACAAATTAAATAATTATGAGCAATAGCTGATAGCTGAATGGCATTATGATAAATGTCATAAAACACACACAGAAAGAAAATTAACAGTGCTTTTAAGGTGTTTCAGGTTGGTCTAACTGTGGTTTTAGGTACAGAATCTGAATAAAGGATTCAAAATAACACTTCATAGTCTTCACAGTATAACGAAATATAGATCAAGCCATATTAAAGTCATTCAAGTTATTAAAGTTGATCAGTCAGGAGCAGTGAGTGTGTTTTGTCTTCGTTTTTTGCTGTTTGATGAGCAATAAAACAGATATATTTATTATGCTGCTGTCTCTTTAAGAGCTATCGCGCACGGTTGCTGTTTTCGTTTACAGCTAACTATAATGGATTTATCAATGTGATATAGAGTCTATTTGCTAAATAATAACCAAAAAATATATAAATTGGTTCAACCTGCGTGAGGAGTAGACTTTGAGCATGCGCGTTCCGTGCCACAGAAACACGCGGTATAACGGAGCCTTAACGATTAATTAACCGTGACGTTTTAAAGCGCGATTAATAGTGAACCTTGGTAATCGCTGCATCCCCTGGATGCGGCACGACAAGCCATTAGAACAAGTCTTGTATCCTTCTGTCGGTGGTGTCTGGTGTAGAAACAAAGTAAAACAGTATTGCTTATCTTATCGGAATATCACGGTTATTGTCAAAATCGGTATATTGTGACACACTTAGCCTGAACTATTCCTTTGAAGCAATATTGTTTTAATTGACTGAACGCAAATTGTATTTCATTGGAAGGTAGCGGTTTGTCTGTTACACATTAGTTTTGGACACGTCAACAGGTTAGTGTAGGTTTCTTTGACCTTTTACACAATCTTAACCATCGCTTCATTCATCCTGAACTTTCTCTAAAGAATCTGTCACTGACCTGTCAATACCTCAGAACCACTAAGGGACTGAACAAAACCTTCTGTGTATTTCAAACCAGAATGTCAAGACAGAAACCTGAACTATTAGAATGAGAATGAAATCACAAACTACATTTAGAAACCAAGCACTTCCAAACAGAAGAAGGTTACAGAAAAGCCCTTTAACATCATTTCATTCAAACACAGCACACACACACATATTCTACATAAAATCATAAACGTCTATGACCTACCGGAGGTCCAGGTTCTCCTTTGAGACCAGGTGCCCCAGGTGCCCCAACCAAGAGGGAGTCCTGGGTTGGTTCCAGGTCAAAGGTTTGGAGACCGTCTGTAGCTGCAGGGGTGACAGGAGTATAAGACGTGGGTCTGGCTTCGGGGACGTTCACCTGCTGTGGCGATCTCTGTGATGGAAGTGTTGTCACGTCTGATGTCCCAAATGTGCTTAAAGGTTCAGGCTTCATTCCTGCAGAAGTTGGGATATCCATTTTATTCCTGGTTGGTTTGATGGTAACATCGGTTGTGTGATGTTGTAATACTTTCTCTTTTACAGTCGGCCTCAGGAGGTTCTTTTTAGACCTGCTTTGTTGAGTTTGCTTTGGTGTTGTTTCACTTGCAATGGTGGCCGTGACAGTTAATGCCGTGGGCTGCAGTTTGGGCTGGGCTAACGTTGGTGGCACTGTCTTGGGTACAGACAGGAAAGTAGCAGGGTCGGATGATGTTAAAGCGGATTTGTTTGGGCCTTGCGAAGTTTCATGACTGATTTGTAAACTAGGGCTTAAGTGTCTGGCGAGTGGGTTTGATTTGACGATCGGAGTCGGAACGGTGACAGACATGTTAGGATCCAAAGGCAACAGCGGAAGAAGTGGAGGAAGGTTTGGCCGATAGGTATCAGCATCCCTGCATTGTTTCTTAATGTACTTACAATAATTATGAGCTGCCTTTGCAGAAGGATGTATATCAAACTGGCATACGGCTCCTTCGAACTGTACAGAGTTCTGGCTCATTT
Source organism: Barbatula barbatula (assembly GCF_947034865.1). Classification (NCBI taxonomy): domain Eukaryota; kingdom Metazoa; phylum Chordata; class Actinopteri; order Cypriniformes; family Nemacheilidae; genus Barbatula; species Barbatula barbatula. Next base: position 1,862,013 of record NC_136767.1, read on the forward strand.
TTCCCAAACGAAACGAGCCCTCCGGATCCAGGGTTTCCTTATTTTTAAAATGCAAATTTGCATGAACGCTCGAGTTCCCGCAAGACGTATATAACGTAACACTCTCAGCTTGGATTTCCAAAGCCATGTTGTGCCACTGACCATTGTGGACATCATAACTGAAATATACAGTGTTCTGGCCCAAATGAACTAAAACTTTCCCAGGGATGAACTGTACTCCCAGCTGCAGTCTTTTTCTCTTCGTCGCAATGGTGAAAAGAAAAGCACTGTTAATGCGATGAGAGCACACGCTGATGATGAGCGTAAATGTCGTGCCCAACGACGCAGGTACGACGGATTTTACCGGCACGTCGATTCGCGCCCTCGGTGTTAGGATAACTCCGGATTTAAATGGTATGACGCCTTGAGGTGTGGAGCGAGTTCCAAATAAAGCGCTTTTGCCGAGCAATCCCAGCCTTTGCAGGACATCCACATCTACGGAGAAAAACAAATAAATCAGTCGTCACAAAATCATTGCTGTAATCAATATACACACATAATGTGCCAAAGAAAGCAATTAGGAGTGAAATGGATGCGGCCGACAGAAGGATTACAGGTGCTTATCGTAATCCCAGACTTTCAGATCATTAAAGAAACCGATCATAAACAGAAACATATGTAGAACATATGCGGTAAGGTTACTGTTTCATCTGGTCTGACGCTTTATATCATTAAATACTCAAGTGATTTTGTTACACATTATGTCAGCTTATTCTAGACAACTGTTGACTTTTACAGATTCATCAACTCGGCTACAAATTCATCACGTCTGAACCAGTGTGCAGTTAAAAGAGTGAAATACAGGAGGCTTGAAGTAGAAATGTGGAATATCTGATGCAGAGTTTAGCCGTTTATGATAAGGAATAAGTCAAATTAAGCAATTCACTCTTAAGGATGAGGTCTTGTTACACATCACAGAAATAACTAAACATACAAAACAACAATAACAGCATAAATAAACCAGCAAACTGAACAGTGGTAAACACTAACACATAATTTACATACAGTATCCTGCAGACTCCCAAACAGTATATCCCCAAAATTATTATTTTACTAAACTTAAGCTGTCTAACCATTGGTTTAAAGAGGTGGTGCAACGGTGTGTCATGCATTCAGACTTATTTACAGTGTTAAACTTGCTGTCTTCTCATGCTTAACATAGTCAACAAAACTATTTGGAAGTTGTAGTAAGGTAGGCGGGACGAGAGCCGGGAGTCGAGGCTGGTGTGGAAGTCCCGCGAACCGGTCACGACTGCCAGCACTCGTCCCATCTACCTCCCTACAGACGTATTACGTAGTATTTCTGTGCTCGATACACTCCCCCAGTGTTCGTACAGGTTTCGGAAAGTTTTTGTTTTGCACATGAAATGATGTAGCGTAACAACTTTAGTCACTTATTGGACAATTCTCCCGAAAAAACATGCGGCATGCCCACTCATCAACCATGGAGAGCAGGAGAAGGAGCACATGTCATTTTCACTTGTGTACAGGAGAGAGAGAGAGTGAGAGAGCACTATGTTTGCGATGTTCAGTTGTGTGCTCACTGCATTTAGGTGATGAATGTTATATAAACGGGGGATATAACGCTGGATTTACGGATCGTTTGAAACTGATAGATGGAGCGGCGGTCCCATTTTTTTTTGGTTACAAATGTAAGTAATGATAACATTGAATTGCACTCAACAACGAGACATTAACAGCAAATGTTTTTTTTGTCTCTGGCTGTCAGCTGTGAATATTAAGTAATGTGTTTAGAATATAAAACAAATGAGGACATGCATCACAAAACCAAATCTAACCCAAATATATCCCATCTAAATAAAACCAAGCTTAAACCCGCGGCAGATACAAAATATACCCTCTGAGAAGTAAATGAAAAGCACATGTAAATGAGATATGTGTGGACTTTCCCCCCTCCAATCATACATCACTTAACTCACAGATAATGCTCAGCAGATTGGACTGGCTTGGTGAGACCGAGAAGTATCTCTGCTGTAATATTGTAGCTAAGCTAATACAGTTAGTAACAAACTGGCCAAAACACCTCTGAATAAATAAAATCATGAGAATAATATCAGGTCACAAATCTTGAAACTCCACCTGATGCACCTGAACGCAATCACAGCCATTCAGAAGAATTATGACTTTCCTGTTGCCCTTGAAATGAATGTCAGAATAAATGTTAGTGTGGAACGTCATGCAGGTAAGTGCAAAGGTTAAAAAAGAATCCCAGAACCTCTCTAGATACCTCACAGAGACCAGGGCCTGTATTTATCAAGCTTCTCAAAGAGCCATTTAAGTCTTAAGTGCTGAGAAGTGTTCTCCTGCTTCCAAACTTAAGTATAAAAGCAACGTTTCTTAAAGTTAAGAGTCCCTCGTACTCTCCCAATTACTTAAGACAGCTGGAGAGGTCTCTCAAGTGCTTAGGAGTTGCCACTAGGTGCTTGTGATGGTGCTGAGGAGACAGAGACATGTGGTGGGCTATGGATCATCATTACTGTTGCCCGTTCTGGATATGCTGTATTGCTATGGATCGTCATCTTGTTATTCTTTAATGGATTTGCATTACTTTTGCACATTCTCCTTATGCTGTATGGTTCTCAATGGTACGTGTGATTTAACATGCAAGAAAAGATTCGTGCCAAACTGAACATCGTATTTAAAGCAAAACTACTCGACTAAAGCAAAGCAAATAATAACTCCACTTAAGAATTAAGAAAATTCTTAAATAAGGAAATCTATTCGGTGATTGGTCCTTGGCAATGTAGTCATCCAAAATCCCGTTTGTGGAAATGATTTGTAAATCATTTCTAAGCCAAATATTTTAGATTTAGTCCTACGCTTCACTTAAATTACGACTGAGCTGCTTTATAACTATCTTTTAAGCGCAGAACTTTTTTACTCTTCCATCAATTCTGAGCAGTGTTCTTGTGAGTATTTCTCAGAAGCTCATGAGATGAACATTCTGAAAACACAGACAGCTTGCTGTCACAAAAAACATACAGTCAAAAACAAAAGCATCTTTCATGGCATGTTCGAAACATAATGAGCATTTCATGATGCAGATGTTCCTGCACACGTTCATGAATGAGTGAATAGATGCCTTGAAAATGATGGATTGATACAAGCCTCCCACGACATGTACTGGACAAATGTGAGAATTCCAGACACACCTTTGATATGAAACCAATGAGTTCATGCTGTTAAATAAAACATAAAAGTCGATTTTGTATGAAAAACCACATGGGCGTTCTGTGTCATGTTTAAGTTACAGATCACTTGCAGTTTTAACGTGAAGCTATACAAGCATCCAACCTCATTTTCAATCCTATCTGTTAAGCTAAACGGATTTACTGTACATAAATCTACACAGATGAGTTTTGGATAAACGGCTGGCACATTGCATTGTTAAAGCAACTGCTTTACTAAAGCCAAATCGAGTCAGACGATACTAGCAAAATGAGACAAACGACTTGCATAGAGCCGGTAGCTTGTCTCACCTCTGACTCATGGAAAGCTCCAATGAGCTGTAACATTAGAGGTCTGTTTATCCAAATCTTGTCAAGTTTCCTTAAACTTCACTGCATGGCAGTGTGAGGTCTAGACCTTAAACAGCCGTGCATTCGTGTACTTTATAGGATTACAGCATAGATGTCAATTCAAAAGACATTTTATTCACTCATCATCAGATTAAAATAGTTCAGCGTGAATATAATGAAGAAATGGTTTCAAATGTTTCGGTCTTACCTTCAGACTGTGCAAACCCCAGACAGCAGGTACAGTACAGGACCATACAGAGAAACACAGCTCTCCTGTAAAAACAGAATGACCTTAGACAGGCTGAATACACCTTAACAAAACAAACTCACAAGTCTCCCCTATCCATTAGAAAAGACAAGTAAGGTTGAACTAGTCAGATCATTGGACTTAAAGACGTTTCGGTCAGACAGCATCAGGTTTTCATCCCCTAGAATTCAATAAAGGAATGTGTAAACATGTCTCTTCATTTCCAACTTGATCTAAGCGTTCTGTAAATATATCTCAGTTGACTCATCTACAGTGTATTAGGATGCTAATAGCAGTGTGGGCTATGCTTCTTAACCATGGCTCTTCTCTCAGCTACTGAAATAAAACCAAATATTGGGATCGCGTTGTTCCATTCTACACTACAGCATCACCGCATTTATCTAAATTACCAGTCTGGTCTCTTTCCAAAAGCAGCGCTCCAGAAACCCGAGGCCGCAGCAGTCTCTACTATAAACCCTGACAGCTGGATCTGCTCAGTGGGCAGTCAGAGCTTATCATCTGCCCGCTTGCCAAAACATCGGGACGCTGCTTCGTATTGAAAGTGATATTGCAGGATTGGGAATGCTGAGATCTTTATAAAAAGAGGTCTGATCAACTCATATACAGAAAAGCGTGCGGTAATGTCTAGCACTCCTTTGCATTTTTCAGTTCTGTATAAAGAGCACAAATGGTAGTCCTCGTATCACACTCATACTTCATGGGATCTCTTTAGTCTTGCCTCTGGTGTTCAGTTATACATTCATTTTCCGATCCCATGCAATGACACTGAATATGGGGATGTAATATCTGAGTATGCCCTATAGTTCATACAAGAGTGTCCAAAAGTTTCCCCACCACGGTCCATCATACAGTGAGCACAAAGAAAGAGACATTTCTGATAATCTATTTCTACACAAGCATGCTTTTTAGTGTCGTTGGTAAGGTCCACGTTTAATAATTTACATTAAAATTGTTCTACCGCACATAAACAACAAATATCTATTATGCACTCAATGGTCAACCATTGCTTCATTTATACTAATACCCAAAGAAAACGACCTGCAAAACGTTGTTTACTGTAAAACAATGTAAACACAACACAATATTCAACAATCAAATAAAACAAACAAAGGTGTTTTGAAAAGCGCTGCGCTTGCGCGTCCCATTCATTCATCAAGTTTCCTTAAAGCCCAGAATGGACATCATAACGGAGACCTCTTCCTTCTTTTGCATAATTTATGACCTATATTCGTCTTCTCTAAAATAGTTCAATTATTATGACACCGGAAAGAAGAACTGCTACTCACCCCCCGACTCCAGCTGCTTTGAGTTTGGAGATCGGGGCATTGTCCGGCTCCATCGCGCTTACTTCATTTCTCCTCCGTGGTGTTTGGTTCATTCAACACATGGCACGGTTGCATTACTTCCATATCAGGGTGTCCCTTATAGCTGATCAAAGGCTTAATGAACCAGTGCTGTACAATACCGCATGCCGTAGTGTGTCCTGAATCCCGAATCTAAAACTTTCCAAATGGGGAAACCGGCGACGGGCAACGCAAACTTCGCCATCTGACTTCCAAAGACGCGGCGATGCTGAAAACTAGAAAGTTAAGCCCGATGCGCACGGACATGACTCTCTGGGGTGAGTGGCAGGCGCTTAGTTAAACTGCCGACTGCATCTCAAGTTTTTGCTAAGCATGCTGAAGTTTTAAAGACACTGGAAACATATTTCCCTCTGTCGCCCTCAGCTGTCTTTAGGAGAAGAAACACTTCGCAGCGATTCCCTGGAAGGTGTGTCTTTCCAGACACTCGTTTATTTTCCCCTTTCCTCACACAAATAGTGAAACTAAAACAAAATGAAAAGAAAAAAAACGTAACCTACAATGTTTAGGCTATTTAAAGAGCAATTTAAATACAAGCTTTAGGAGGTGGCTTAGATCTATTAAAATGCGCTTGCAGTGTTTTTATATGATTTGACAATTTGCTCATTCGAAAAGGTATATTTTATTGATTCAACCTCTTCACCTAAAAAAATGATGAACATGATGAACAACGTACTGTAATAATGAATTGTTACAGCAGGTCGAACGAGTCATAAGCCCCTTTCACACATACAGTCTTGCTGGTAAATCGCGAAAAATTGCAGTTATCAGATTGTTTTTGAACAACAGAACTTTTCCGGTAAATCAGCACTCCCGATTTACTCATACTGGCAATTAGCCGGTAAAAGGGGCTGTAAGATCCGGCTAATTACCAGTATGAGTGTTGTGTGCGGTAAGAGTTTCTGCCCGCGAAGTGCAAGTTCTTTCGGATATAAATACACACCCCTCCATATTTCCGAACATAAGTCGTTTTTTTAATACTTTATCTATACTATTTACTTCCGCTATGACATCATTTTACTGGTAATTTAAAACAGCTGTGTGAACTCTTCTGTCTTAAAGCGGCCCTGCTACAGTGTTACATGCATTCTGACTTACGTACAATGTTAAACGTGTTGTCTTGTCATGTTTGACATTGTCAACTGGTCAAAAAACGAGTTGGACGTATGACGTAGTATTGCTGTGCTCGATACACCCAGTGTTCGTACAGGTTACGGAAAGTTTTATTCGAACATGAAAAATCGTAACAACTTTTCTTAGTCCCTTATTGGAAGGATACGATACTATTTTGCAAGTACTCAAGATTAACATGATACGCAGAAACTGGTTATGGCCGCTTTAAGGTCTTTGCACATACAGACCAGAATTTTGGCTCTCGTTTATATGGTGTCTCTGAATTGTCAAAACACCTCTCTAAATGCTTGTTACGGATGCGAAAAACAGAAAATCAAATCCTATCCGAATTTATTTTTATGCCGGATGAAAATATTGGAGGCAGTCTGTAAATGTGATTGTCACTTCGAGCGTGTCATGGACAGAACCCAAGCACAGGCAGACGCGAGATAGAAAACAAAACTTTATTTAAACAAAAGACCCACGATGGGGAAAACATGAACAAAAACCAAGACACAAATGAAAACAAACTTCCCACAAGGGGGACAAAACAAACGAAGTCCACGAACAGGAACAAGATAATCCACAAACAGGAATAATCCAACAAGGTGAGGTTACAACGGGGATGATAATGACAATGAACCAACCAGAGACAGAGGGAAACTGGGACTATAAAGGGAAACACTGACGAGGACTGAATACACAGGGAGAGTGGCGGCAGGTGACATGAATGAAACACTAAAGGAAAGCTAACAGGAGGATTGCACGAGGCAGGTGTGGGGAATGAAACACTAAGTGAAAGATGGACCAGGGCCGGTGACAAGACTAATACTAATGAGCCGCTAACAGGAAAACAAGTGGGCGGGGCTAAAGGACTCGACACCGGAGAGAGAGCATGGCGTGACAAACCAAAACAATGCTCTTTCTCCACACAAAACACATGGGACTGACATGATCCTGCCACAAGACTGGAAAACCAAGAGAGGCAGGATCATGACAGAGCGGTCGTATTTACTTTTTAACGTGCAGAAATTTCAAACGCAAATTGTGCAATGGCTTTTACCTGTAAATTGACAGAATGTCGTTGCATTAACAGCACATTTGTGTATTTCGAATGACTTTACCAGTAATTTACCAGCATTGCTGTATGGCTATTGGCAAGAAACTGTATGGTTGGGATTAGTTTAGGATATTTAAGTCTTTTTAAAAGAACCTACTTTAGGTTTATAAAGAAGAGCCTACTTTATAAAACATTACTGGTGTGCATCTCAAGACAAAACAAAAGTACTAAAATATTTTAAGATATGTCTGTGTGAGTTGTTTTTATATCAAGACACCCTAACATTTGAGTTAGTCTGGGACTAGTCTTAAACCCTGTCTTGGAAACCGCCCCTATGAGTATGGGTGTATGAGTGGGTTTTCCTTGATATTTAATATCATATATTGCTCAGAACCTGCAGAATGTAGTGACCTAGTGCAATTCCGTGCTGTGAAATTCTTCATGTCACTTTTATTTGATGAACGTTGGTCAATGAGGATTAAGGAAGAATTAGACATTCATACACATGACTTACACATTACACCATCATGTTTAGGGCAGAGACCTCACATCTCTGCACTAAACATTATGGTGGGCACACTTCTCACCATATGCCTGATAGGCCAGAACGCAAATGCTATTTTTAATATACTTCTTTTTTTTCTCTAATAATTTCGGTGTAAAATTACATTAATTATCGCAGTGATTTTTACAATGGCATACCCTTCCAAATAATAAACATCCTTCTGTGTTTCCCATCAATACTCACAAACAGGTAACTGACACATTGACATAAAGTAATTTTTAGAGCTGGAATACTTGGAAACACATGTATAGTATATAGGCCTAATGCGATGTAAGTAGCTTTGGATAAAAGCGTCTGCCAAATGCATAAATGTAATGGAAATGGAAATGTGTATCCATGTTATAGCCTCCAAACGCTTAATGCAAATGTCATAAATATTGGGATGTTCTGTATCCGTTGTTTAAAATATGTAACGTTAACTTTATGTCCCTAATTATACTCCTTGAAAGACTGACTGGCATATTTCACACTTTAGTTCCCTGCAGTACAGTAACACTAAGACGAATTCCAGATTTTAGAGTATGTTTCGCATGTTTGTTTATTCTTTATGCTGGTAAGTGTTGAGGACTCACACTCACTTTCACTCACCACATAGTGCCGAAAGGCATGGGTTTCTTTGAATATAACGTTAGCGATTTGGCAAGTCGAAATACTCACAAAGACCATTTTCAAAAAGCCGCTTGTCAGTTCAGACTGAAGTGCGAGTGTTTAGGTCATGACGAAAGTTGAATGTCATGCTCTCGGCCCATGAACATGGAAAGAAAGTTTAGTCGCACACGGAAAGCTTCAGCGGGTCAATTTCGGTCGATTCAATGAAAACATACAACGCCCTCCAAGTTTCCATAAAAACGGTGCATAGTGCATGTGTGGCAGGCATTAGACATATACGTCGTATTTAGCTCTGTGACCTGCTGCTGCGTTATAAATGTCAACAACGCCGCCATCTTGCGGAGGTCAAGACCGTCCTGAAACTCACTGCGTGCATACACTTTTTTATCAGTATCTTTTAATCCTGATAGTTAGACTTGGCTAACGATTAAGGGTCATAAGGAATCGCGTTTATTTTGCTTTTTTGCTTAAGATTGCGCAGATGTTCTTAATGTAATATTGAACTAATATACATAAATCGCGATATGGTGGCGCCGTTGGCATACAATTCAATGGCCAAATGCAGCATGGCATTCTAGTGAAACAGTTGTTTGGCTTGATATTGATGAACTACTATTTGATTTAACACTAGCATTATGATGATGTAGGCCTTTACATTTGACCCGTAAGAAAGATGACGTTGTTTGTGTGTTTTTAATCTTTAAAAAAACTCACATAGAGTATTCCAACTTCTTCAGTTAGGGAACAACTTCACTGGAAAATAACTGTACGTTACCTAACACATTAGCTCCATTGACAAACCTGTAAATGTGAAACTTGATGCACATTTGAATATGTTCACCATTTAAAGGGCTTTTTTATTTTTGGCTAAAGGAAAGTAATGTAAGGTTTTTTTATCAAATGGTTTTATAGTTCAACCTGTGCTGTAAATGAGGGTTTTCCTCCAGAAAGAAATGAATACATTCAAGTAAAAAGTTTAAAACATATGATGGCATCTATTAGTGCAATGCGAAATTTAGGTTTACTGAATTCTGTGTCTTGATAACAGTTTTGTAGTTTGTGTATAGTAGTTTATAGTAAGCTACATAGTTTTACAGTTTGTGACTATAATCTACAGTAATAATCTAATAGTAAAAGACTTGGGCTGCCGCTTTGAGAAGGATCTAAGGTTAGGCTTTTATAAACATGCAGTACCCTGTACAGCTGCATTCAATAAGAATGCTCATGAGTATTTACATTTTCCACTTATGTAAACAGGAAATTTGAAATCTTTGTCTGCTTCAGAGTAATGATGTTTTCTGTTCCTGGTGGTTCTTCACTGGGCTAGAACTACAAAGGATTGCATAACTGTACCAATTGTGCCTAATTAAGCTCTTTCAAAATAAAGATTTAATAACACTTCACATAAAAGTGTTAGACGTCAATAAAATGCATCTTCCCTCCCCTGCAGTTTCACTGTTTGATCCTGACTAATAGATGCTGGACGTTTTGATGAATCAGAAAGGCCTATGAAGGAGCTGCATGTGAGAAAGACATTTCGGATTTAAAACACATTTAAAACAATATACAGTATGTGCGACATTTGGTATATATTCAATAATATAACATACATTTGTCAGTTCATACACTATTTTTAATATGTAATTGAAATAGATTTGTTAATGCTCATTATGTTGCAAAATTAAAATTAAAATGCATTCCCCGAATTGATTATTTGTTTAAGATAGTCATGCAAAACTGTAGCAAATGATCATTTACATATTGAACATGTGGGATTGCATTGTAACTTTACACACTGCATTGCCATTTTGCTTATTGCATCTCAATTTGAAAATTGCAACCAATATGCTTTCACTGTAAAGTATTTGCATAGATCCTTCTTGAGAAGGTGAACATTTGGGCCAAAGTCAAAAATGAAGATTCGTGTAAGGTCAATTTCTTTTAAATATCTTTCGTCTTGAATGGAAAAGAGATTACAGATAGAAGCTAACTGTTATTTCTGTCTGTTCTTAGCTGCAGTTTCAGTCTAAAACATTGATTTAAATACATCTTAGTTGCTCATTCCATTAGCTGGAAAATACGAAATGTATATTCTTATAAATGTATCTGGTTACACTTACACGTATGTTTGGCTGTTTATCATTCTTCTGATTGTTGGAAATCTACTCCTGATCTTCCCACCAGCCAAATCATAAACGTATAAACAAATGCTCATATGATCTGATTTAAAATTGCATTGATCCTTTTATAAATCAAAAGTCATTACAATGGCCGAGAAGCATATTCTCAGTTGGTTTTCTGACATCCTTAAACTTTTTTGTTTAGATATAAGTGTATACCTAAAGACTCAAATTTCAAGAAAGCTCATTGTTTTGGCTCATTATCGCTACCGTTGACTCCAGGAAACTTTGAATGAGAGATTTAACAGCGATTGCGCATGGGTTGGATTTCATAAGTGATCTTTCTTTCTCTGTTACACTCAATATCAGAACATTGTTCTGCCACACAAATATTTTCCAGTAAATTGAGCTGTCTGGGGAATCTCTGCCAGGAATTTCAATCGCAGATTATTTGACTTATTATTGTTTGAAAGAAATACGCAGCATCTATCAAAAATCAGACATTTTAGAAATTAGGCAGCTGGAACCCGTGGCAGCCAGGATCACCATGCCGATAAATCTCACATTTTTCCATTTATCTTCAACCGAGTCCACTTTAAACCCTGAATGATAGGAGTGCCTGGCAATGGTAACCTGTCTGGTACTTCCAGAGAAATGATTTACACAATCCAATGATATGTTGATCGATTAAATACATCCACTTGTTTGTACTGTGATCTGTATTTTTTGAAACTTCGCAAGTAGTTGCACTTGCCTCAGTGCAGTCACGCTGTTTATTATTTTGGAGTGTTTCATGTTGTTTTCGAGTAATTTTGTCTTGTTTGCATATCAGTTAGGGCTTGGCAGTGACCTGCCTCAAACAACAAGTGTCTTGTTTATATTCGGCCGCAGTAAACCACAAACCATTAAGATTTGAACAAAACTCCTTTACTTGTTCAGTGGCCGATAGAGAGCGAGAATGCTAAAAAAGGCCATTTGCTGTGCTTGATACAGTCCCACGAGGCCTTTTATTCATTTATTTAATGCAGGTCATGATTTTCCACTTTTATTTTTTTAGACAGCTGTTCATTGACAAATGGGGTGGATCAACTTTTCATGTTCTTAAACATCACTGCCATGCGGAGCAATGTGACACAAAAACACCTAAACAATAGCTTGTTTCTGCCCAGCACTTCTCACTTTTTTACTTTTACACCATGCAAAGATCAATTGAATCGAACCCATGACCTTTGAATAGCTAATGCGATGCTGTTTCAATCCAATGAGCTGCAGAAACAGCTTCACCTATTTCCTTTTCGTATAGTTTATATTTTCAAAATTGCATATTCAAATTTTTATTTTTCCATCCGACTTCGTTTCTTATCTTGAATCTAGCCTTAATCCTGCCATGTTGGCTGTGGATGCGTCTCCTGGCACGAAGGTTGAAAAGCCTTTCAAATGGTCTTTTGTTTAAAGCGGATTAATTTTTTTATAGGATCAGGCTGTTGAATCCAGGAATGTCTCAGAAGTCAGGATCTTCTTTCAGTTTTTGAAAATAAAAACTTTATATCAATACTTCTTGGCACAGAAGCGAGATTAATGTAACATTTTTGACATTTTAATTGAATTGTTTATAATATAATGGTACATTAATGTTGTTTCATATATGATGAGGTACCTACTGTATTGTTCAGAAGTTGCTCTTTCATGTCTCAGGAGTTGTGGATTCCTCAGTTTTGTTTCATTAAAGCATCAACTTACAGTAGTCTCAGCTGCTTAGGAAATAAAATATGCAAACATGATTAAGTTCATAGATGAAATGGTCTGGATTTGGATAAATAAAGAGAAAAGAAGAAATCAGATGCAAAAGCCACCTCCGTCAAAAATGAGATTATGATGTTGCTCTCCACACATGGTATACGTTGCTCAAATAAATGCTTGGTTTAACCAAAAATTCTCTGGATTGAGAAGGTTTTGCATCTGAACTCTTCAAATGTTTGATTTCATGTTTGATATATTAATGCAACATTGCTCAAGCAGGAGTGTGGTAGTGCTCTTATATCAGCTGATATAACATAATATGGGTTTGGAACATCATTAAGATAGCAGTTTTCATTTTTGGGTGAACAGTGAATGTCTGGAGGGACTTTTCAAAAGATTTGGTTTAGACAATGTTGCTACAGACTGACAGGCAGAAACCGAGCAATGTTTTGAAAGCATCATATGAGCCAAAGTTTTGAAACCTTCAATCTACCAATACTCTAGACAGAGTATGGCTAAATGGCTAATAATACATCTTAAAGGTGCTGTTTGTAATATTTAGGAGTATCTGCTGACAGAAATGCAATATCATGTACACAAGTATGTCTTCAGAGGTGTATAAAGACCTTATGAAGCATTATGTTTTTATTACTTTAGAATGAGCTATTTCTATCTAAATACACAGCTCTACACAGTGTGTTTCTTGAATACTCTATCTCCTTCATGAAAGAAGCGAATACGTGACAAGATCTTAGTCCTGTGAGAGCTGCCATAGTTCTTTGGAAAGGGAGGTGTTTAGCGAGCCGTCGGTTGCAATTCGCAACCTCAGCGATAGATGCTGCTAAAATCTCCACATTGCTCCTTTAATGCAAGCTATAAAAATTTACTGTGGCACAGACTAAGGGGCTGTGTCCAGTGTCACCAAGGCGTTTCTGCCGGTATACGGCATGTTTTTTCAATTGTTTTCAACGTTGTTTCTTCAACGGAAACGGCACGTTTAAATGAAAAAAAAAAGGCCAGAAGTTGGCGTTCTTTTCCGCCGGCTCAGTGCTTCCTCTCAGCGTTTAATTTTTTACGCACAGCATATCATAGTAACCAACGTGCGTCGTCTTAAACAGTTCAAGCACTCACTATCGCCATTTCAATGTAAAAACGCCTCGGTAGGTCTAGGGCCTTAAATTGTAAATACCATGAAAATTGTATAAATGGAATGTAATTTGCTTTTGTCTATTATTCTGTGAGAGAAAAATGTAGTTCATCAGTGATTAGAGCTTATTTTTCTCTCAACTCTTGACGTGATTTGAAGCTTATCACAGAAAGATAACCTTCCAAACAAAACACAAAGGGCACACTGGCGTTTCTTCCTGGCTACAACCTACAGCAGAAATTAGTTTTGCGAAAAGCTTTGATCAAGGTATTTTTCCAAATGTCCTCCACTGTTGGAACAATGCCATGCCAGTGTAATGGGAATGTCTGGACCTGATTTATTTGTCAATGAATCAAGGCATTGTATTCAGGAAAATGGCGGTGTTAAAGCTAGGGTAGGCAGTTTTGTAGAGGCTGGCATCACCGAGCTAACTTTGAAAGCATAAATGGGGAATAGATCACACGCTCTCTTCCAAGCAATCTCCAAAACCATGCCTCTCATTCGCCTATGAGACAAGCACATGAACAAATGCAGCATTATGGATTTGACATTTTTAGTAAAAACTTAAAATATAAATTGTCAGATAATGTATTTATTGGCCAGGGCTCTTTCATGGTTTTCTGGTCTAGTGGCAGAATCATGACAGACCTACGTGTTTTATGTGGAGAGAAACATATTATTGTCAGTCAGGACATAATATGCGTTCTCTCCAGTCTCCTCATTTGGCCCCGCCCCTCTCGTTTCTAGTATAGCTTTCCTCCTGTGTCTCATTACCCACACCTGCCCATCGTTATCTCCTTTGTAGTCTCTCTATTTAATGCCCTGGCCCTGGCCCTGGCCCTGGCCCTGGCCCTGGCCCTGGCCCTGGCCCTGGCCCTGGCCCTGGCCCTGGCCCTGGCCCTGGCCCTGGCCCTGGCCCTGGCCCTGGCCCTGGCCCTGGCCCTGGCCCTGGCCCTGGCCCTGGCCAAGTTCCTTATCCGTTATCCCTAGTTGTCTTGTCAGAAGTATTTGTTTTCTGCTTTGGTATTTAGTTTTGGTTAGTGGTTTTCCCCCCATTGTGGGTGTTTGTTTTGTATTCGTTTTATCATTAAAATCTATTTGTTAACCCCTTAATCCCCGCTGCCTTGCACTTGGGTTCTTCCACCACCGTTCCACCGTTCACGACAGGAATACCCAGGCGTCGCTCATTTTCAGACTGAAGATGACGGGGGGATGAAGACCTGGAGCAGTAAGTTAAGGTAAAAAGGAGAAATTTTCGTTATCGTTCTGAAGGTCAGTGTCAGCGATGCCGGCGGCAACTGGCAGCCAGTGAAGTGAAATCGGGAGGGGTTTTACATGGGTTTGCCCAAATTTGCACAACTCAACATTCCGTTGCACTTGGAAATGCATCAAAATACAGAAGTAAAAACGATTGCAACTTCCGATTCACAGGGACTTTAAGAGACATCTCATGGGTATTTAAACCAACAAAATTGATTGACATCTGACCTATCAGAATGATGAAAAGGTTGACATTTGCCCACATAACATTACAATAATAGTAAACATATACAACTTGTTTTGTGTATTGTTGCACCTTATTAAAGTTTTATAAGGGTGCGAGAAGTTTTGCAAACGCACAGGTTGATGGACAAATCATTGCTATTGGGATGTGAAGAGATTTACTAGCAACATATTAATGAAAAACATTTCCCACTCGGCTCCTTTATTTGCTGGGTTATGCTGTGAGGATTTGCTTTTATGATCTTTTTTGTTCTGCTCGGATGGCAAAAGTAGGTTTAAACTGTACATGGACACATCAAACAAAAATTTTATTTCCTTACAAATACTCAAACGTCAGAAGCATTTTCTTTTTACATTAGTTGTTTCAGTTTGTGCTTATGATATACATGCATAAAGTGATGTTATAATGTACTGTATGAATACAAAAACTGGGATGAGGAATTGAATTTGTTTGTGGCTGATTTTAATTCGCAGAACAGAACAGATATAACATCTTATAGTCCAATACAATAATCTGAATTAATGTTTGAGTTCTTATTGAGATCTTATCGACTTTTATATTGACTGATAATATTGACTTTTGATTGCAGACTTGACAAATCAGAGCTTAGTTTGTAAGTTGTTGAGATCTCTTCTAAAACTCCCATGGAGTGAGATTTCTGGGTCTTTTTCTCGGGAGAAATATCTGAGACACAGGAGACTAAAGCATTTCCATTTTCTTTCCATTTGTTTCGTTTTCTCATTGAAAGGTGTTTTTCTTATCATAAAGACAACCGCTGAATAAAAATGAATGTGTCCAGGTAAAGCCCGTCAAACACATCACAAATCATTAATGGTGTCTTAGAATCTCAAACTTCCCTGAACGAAAATGAACATCTCACCTTCCAGCAGATACACAGGCAATTCACAGACTTCAAAGACCTGAGTGGGAGAATCTGTTGGCTTGTGCTTTAAAGAACCGTTCAAGAGCCCAAGCAAGTATTTCTCTGATGTTTTGCCTCCACTGTTATGCTGAACTCCTAAGTAGATGAATCACTAAAATAAGCCATTCATTTGCAAATATTGGAAACCACACACATAAGGGCCACAGCGGTTTTCTCCTTCTGTTTTGAAGAAGCCGAGTTTAAACAGGAGCTGACCTACTGGATTCAACCGCCGCCTGTATCTTGCTCATTAGTGCTGTAGTGACGTAGTTCCCTTCCATGCGGAGGTCTTCGAGAGGACACTTACCCCTAAAGCTCAAAGCCTCAAGAAGACAATTTGCTCCAACGTCACCAAATCCATTATTGTCCAAGTCCACCATCCTCAGGGACACGTTTAATCGCAGCGACTCTGCAAAGAGCTTGACACCATGGTCTCCGAGGTTACATTCGTCTAAAATGATGTGCGTGAGTTCGGCGTTCACTTTCAGGCCTTCAAACAAGACCATCCAGGCCTTAGCATCTGTGCATGATGTTTGCGCCAGGCCCAGATATCGAAGCCTGGAATGATGCCTCATGAACGTAGCCAGCACCCTCAGGCCATCACTTCCGATACCGTTTCCCCCCAAGTCTAACTCTTTGATCGCCACGACAACTGCAGAGAAGCCGAGCCGCTCAGAGTTTCCGTGCAACGCTGCCGTTGTGTCTTGAAGTTCAGCCAGTCCACGGAGCAGGTTCTGCACTCCAAGATCACCAAGCTGGTTTCCAAATAATCTAAAGATAAATTGAGCATCATCATTCAGAATGATTTATGACAGCCTTCAAGAGTTTGAGACATCGGTCTGATCCCATTCGTGAAACTTACAGTAGTTCTTTGATCTGGGGTTTGGCCTGCAGGAGGTCCAGTAAAACACACACTCCTGGGGGTCCGATGTGGTTCAGGTTTAAGTTAATGACCGTGACCTCGGAGGGACTTATCTTGAGTGTTGCTGCTAAACTCTCGAGCAGCTCATCGGTCAAACCGGTGTTCCTCAGGATCAACTGCTCCACCTCGTCTGAATCGTTCAGCACCTCGGCCATAGCATCCAACTGAAGAGAGCATTTTTTTCTGATCGTAAAGATATACTACATACTACTTTCATTTCATAAGCACTGTGTAATATTTCAGCATTTCATATATACACTACTGAACAGATATGTATAGTCCTCGAAAGAGTTTAATTTGCAGACACAAAAATATAATTGTGCCAACATATTATTTCTTTGAATTAAAAAACATTTTTGAAAAAGTTGAAAAGATACGAACTCAGAATAGATGGGACCTTATTAAAAAATGTATAAGCATCTCAGGGCGAGACCTCAAGCTATTTTTTTGCCATTTATTCACTCTCACGTTGGTAAAAACCCGTACGTGACTCTTCAGTGGAACATAAAAGAAGATATTTTAAGAAATGTCTCTGTGGTTTTGTATTCATTACAAGGGAGGCCAATGTTTTTTGGTTGCCAAATGTCTTCTTTTGACTCATCCAGAAAAAAGAAAGTCAAACAGGTTTGAAATGACGTAAGGATGAGTAAATGTATTTTTGGGTGAACTATCCCTTTAAGAAAATGCCAAGAGTACATTTTTACAAATTCTGTATGCCGAAGATGATGAAATAGAGCTTTTATTATTTCCATGTGTTGATTCATAGTTTTGATGAGTTTTGTATTATTCTTAAATATGAAACATTATAAATAGAAAATAAATGCACTCTTTCAAAAATAAAGGTGGCATTTTTGGGTCCTCAAATAACCTTTACGTTAAAGGGTCTTCAAACGACAATGTTTTTACCTTTTCATAGTCTAAATTGCCATACGAAGAAAGCTTAAAGGTAACGGTTATTAATAAAACCATACAGCTAAATGGTTCTTTCATGGCATAATTTAAAACCTTTATTTTTTTAATTTTAAGAAACACTGAACCTTTGGTTGTGCATTGCCATATTGCTTGGTAATATATCAAAATAATAAATATAGGCTATTACGTTCCTTGCGGTTTGTACTAAACACGTTAAAATTAATTTACACTATGTATTTCTACACCATCACTGATTCATGAAAAATTGGAATATACACTTTGTAATATAACCTTTAAGTAAATTGACTGACTGTGGGGTAAAGTACAGTATGTCTTATGGAAAGGCTATAGGACACTCTTTAACCATGGGAATGTTTTTAATAGTGAAAGCAGCCGGATTGATTTAGTGTGACCATTTTCTCTCTTAGTATGAAATTGTGAACTTCCTTTCCTAAACGGTGCCGGACAGAAGCGGAACCCAGTATAAGAAGGCTTCTGATATATTACAACCAAATGTGGTTACCTGTCGCATCTGAAATATCCATTCAATTATTTGCTCTTTCAACTGTATTTTTTACGATTAAGCTCACCTGTTTCTGTAAATCAATTGTGTCATCGTGTGTGCCTTTATAAAGAAAAACATTTTATAAGCACAATGAATGTACTGTAAATCAATGTCATAGGAAAGGGATATTTTGGTAGTTCCAACCTTTCTTGTTATTCGTTTGAGGTTTTCCTGTATCTGGATGGTTGTCCCCGCTGTCACTTTCTTCGCTCAATTCCACCTCTGATGCCGAGCCGATGGCTGAAGGTCCTGATGTCAGCTGACCTTTGATTCTGTTCCTCTCAATCTCTAGGACGTAACACATCTTTTTAACTTTTTGTCTTAACATCCTATAAAATATGTAACCTCGACAACACAAATTGAGATTTACAAAATGTCCCGTATGTTTTCCCGCAGCAATGTCTATTAAAAAACCTTACGGAAAACTGGCTTCTGTATATCTTGGCCGAAACTACTTTTTGTCATAAACTTTATAGTAAAATGATGGACTTCATCTAAATCAGGCTAAAAGACCCAGGGGAAGCCCTTTTTTTGTGAGCCATGAGCCATAGTTCTTCACTCACTGTTTGCTTTGAACCACCTCTGTTGGTCTAGGCCTGATTCCAGACCAGTGCTCAACTCAACACATTCCTCATAGAAGTCCCTCAGTCTTCCCCGGCTACTGCTTTTTCCATTGGATGTCCGAGGATCTGTCTGTTTCTCCCCATTGTGCTTATTCAGATTTCTTTCTCCCTGCAATGAATCTTGAGAAATACAAGTGCCATCTAAAGTATGAAACAACATACAACCTGTTGATTTACGACCAGTATCAAGCTCGCTAAACCAAGATCTGCACTCACCTGGCACATTTTCGGATACTAAATGATCTTTGTTTGCTGACGTTTGCGGTTGTTTTTTGGTGATGCTGAAAGCAGGTTCCGCTTCAGGTTTATTTGCATCTTTATGCGGTTGAGAACCTTCCTCCAAACACTTGCCGTCTGCTTGCTGTCTGCGCTGTGCTTTGCGCCGTTTGTGTCGACGTCTGTCCATCACACTACCATTTAGGTCTTCACTGTCCGTGGACATAACATCTCCTTCTTTAGAAATCCTCCTTGTTTTCTGCACCGATCTTTCCATTCCCAGAGGCATAAACAAAGGGGAGGAGCAGGACTCCTCACCTGTACAGAATACATGATCATTGTGAGAGAAAAATGTGAATTCAGGAGAGAATCTGCTCTGTCTAGTTTTCGTGGATCATTGCTTTTTAATGAATTTGCAATAGATTTAACAGCAACCTTTATTAGAATCGATGGCCCGCTGAAAGATTGCAGATGGACTATTGATCGCTGGAAAGCCAATACCATGCCGTGAGTTCACACATCTGTTAAAGGAGAAAATACACTTTTATATACAGTATAGTGTTGGCAAACATTTCTGCTTTAAAGGTCCAGTGTGTAATATTTTGGAGGATTTATTGACAAATATGCAATATAATATACAGTACATAATCATGTCTTCAGATGAGTTTGAAGACCTAATTAAGCGTTATGTTTTTATTACCCAAGACTGAGACATTTCTATCTACAAACCATGGGTCCCCTTACATGGAATTCACCATGTTTTTTCTACAGAAGCCCTAAACGGAGAAACTGCTCTACAGAGAGCGTTTCATACGTCGTTTCCTTCGGCAAAGAAATGTGACGACATCTTAGTCCTCTCTCGGCCTCCGTAGTGCTTCGAATGGTAGGAGTGGAGTGAGCCGTTGGATGCAATTTGCAACCTCACCGCTAGACAAATCGCACAATGGTCCTTTAAATCTTATTTTGTTGTTGTATGCTGTGGTATTTTACTTGTGGCAGGGCTTTCCTCCGTTCAGCCGGGTCAGTCTGAAGCAGCTCCTGCGGCCCTGCTGGAAGCCTGGGGCATATCGGTACTCGCAGCACGAACTGATCCTGGCTGCCATCATCCCATTCACGAAGATAGAAGCGCTGAAGGGGAAACCCAGATGTCTCTGAGATATGAAGTGAAACTGCTCTGTCGGGCAGAATGAGGATACTGGGTATAAATACAAATAAAATAGGTTTGAAGTACTGTACGATATACAATGCTTGACACTGTGCACACAAAAAATGGATCAAAAATGATGTCAGCAAATACATGATGAACATATCAACATTCTTCCAAACAAATTGCACTTTTAAAACTGTGTAGGTGTAGTTTGGTAGTTTACTTTTTATTCTTCCTAATACTTTTCATATAATGCAAAGACATTCATACACTTAAGTATTGCTACTGGGGTACCTAATGCATATAAGGCAAAACGAGCATCTCATTGAAAACGGCCATTTACAGTATATGACAGATTTAAATGAACATTTATAATCTAAAATAAATTATTTTGAATACTGAATTGACACTACAAAAACCTAAATATTGATTTCAATCTTTGCCCTGTCAATATTGCAGTCAATATTAGAGAAATGTCAAAGTTATATTTTCACATGATATAGAATGATTTTATGAATTTCTGCTGATTTTTGCTTTGTCACATTTAATAGAAATGGGGCCTTTCAACATATGGACTATGGGGACTTGAAGTCAAAAAGGTTGACATCCACTGGTTACCATAAGTAGAGATTCAACCGTAATGTGTAAATCTTAGATGTCAAAGTGCATATAATGTTTAACATGAAGTTGATACGATCTCCACTTTATTGCTGTCTTAAACAATGTTTAAAGTGTAGGAAGAGGATCCGGAGCTGTACCTCCGGGTCGGACAAATCCTTTAAACACACAGATGTTTTCTCCTCCACAGATCTGCTGAAGGACTTTCATCTCATCTGGAGCGCTTCCAGGAAGGCTCTGTCCCAGGTACGTCATCGTCACGGTAACATTCGACTTCTTGGACTCCTTTTGTGCTTTCAGGTAACTCTGGAAGCCACAATTTATTGTCTTAACATGCAAGAAACATTTTTTTCTCCGTTATGAGAACAGACAGAGAAACTGTCTCCTGTCCAAACGTACGCCGTAACTCATCACTGGTTCTTGCACAAAGCCCCCGTGACGCTCTAATCTCTCGACAGATTGGAACAGCTCACCTGCTTGCTGAAGTCAGGAGCTCTTTGCGAGTTGATGGAAGAGGTGGAGCCGCGCCGTCTGCCCGTGGACAGATAAGGACATGAGTGACTCAGTTTGGCTCGGGCCGCCTGCAGGTTGGACATCTTTCCGGTGATAGCAGGAAGGTAAATATCACTCAACCCCTTTGTGATCACTGACTGCTTAGGCTTTGACGGCTTGCACGGATTAAAGGAAAGAATTTCAGTTAGAGGACCATGGGAGAAACAGCCAATATTTGTTTGGTTTAAATCACCTATTGGTTGTTTGGATCTGTTTCTTTACCTTGTAGATTTCAACAGCATTGTTTCCAGTCATATGAATGAGATTTCCTTTATGTGTTATTAAACTGTCCAGAGAATGATGGTATGTGGGCGTTAATGCTCTATAACCTCGATGTCCTCCAGTTTGCTAATAAATATAGAAAGATTGAGTTTTACCTAAATCAAAACATTGTTTGTATTTATGACAAATTATCAGATTCACTTTTTCATATAAAGATTGCACAAATGCAAGGTTTCAAACAATGTATATTTTGTATTGTTTATACAAAGATATAATGTATTGTATAGATATTCTTACGTTTTTAAAAATGTATTCAGTAGCAAAAGTGTGACTTACTCTTACTTTAACATCCCGGCTTTCATCTGCAAATCCTTTAATGATAACGTCTTGAAGGACACTCTGACTGTGTCTGCGGATGCGTTTCATGGTCTCTTTCTGGTACGACTCCATCGTTGCTCCTCCTCTCTTAAATGGATCCCTATATCACCTTAATTAATCCATTTTCAATTGATCATTCTGTTCGTCCACAATCTGCAACGAGTCACTGTTGCAGTGCAACAATACTCAAGAGTCTGAAGTCGAGACATGTGGTGCTCAGAGCGTAAGACAGGAATACAGTCAAGGTGCAGTGAGGTGCTTAAATAATGCAAGAGCATCTATAATACACCGGCGCAAGCCATACATGTGTTTAAAAGATATAACAGTCATCGTCCAGGAAGAATGTTCAAGCTTTACTGTAGCACGGTGCTTGCAACACCACGGTCCCGAGATTTGAATCCCACTGATAAAAGTTTGCCAAGTGCCTACAGGTGAATTTGTAATGACGTGTCGGTTCATTCGCACCCAATACGAATGTTTTCCCCAGTTGTCAATTCCTTAAATCCAATGTTACTCGTAGAACAAAACACAAGCTAAGACTTCACCTGGCTTTGCATTAATATTATAATTACAGTAAGTCAGTTTTACTTACCTGACAATTTCTTATTTCTCATTGTTCTCTGTCGTCAAGGAGACATCTGATACTCGGGTGGATTGAAGCCCAGCCCTAACACTCTACACTACAGTCTCATGCATTTTTAATGGCCGCGACCTGTCGGCTTTGACTGTAAGGGCCACGTAAAGGACAGAGAAATAAGCATGCGCTGTCTCGTCTTTTTCCATCTTGAAAGATTTCCAAAAATGTGACATATGCTTTTCGAGCCATAATCTCAGAGTAAATAAGTCACTTGTTGACATGCTGTAATGTCTAATGTGAATACAGTACCATAACTCACATTATTTACACTTACATTTACATTTATGCATTTGGCAGAGGCTTTTATCAAAATGTGCCTTGCATTGCATTATCCTATACATTTACATAATACGATATTTCATCAAAATTTTGATCAAGAAAAACAGGTGCTTGTCCGTAGCTATGATAACATCCCACAAGGTACGCTCATCGCACCGGTTCAGAATAAAGCAGGTTTATGGTCTGGTCTTTTCATGCTCTTCAGCGTTTGCCTTTACAATCGCCTTCTTTCACGGCAATGCTTCGGTTAAATGCGGTTACTGTACGTTCACCCCAGGCCCTCTTATGCACTCCGTGCTTGCAGTAAATGGATCGAATGGATATGCTCCATTACCTTAGGAAAGCCTTTGGATCGGCCAGCTGCTGACTGCTTGCTTCGCTCATTATGTCCATAAACAAGGCCAAGGTTTTTTATTGTGTTTGGCAGAGGGCTGTTTGCTTCCTGCCAGTCCCACTAAAACAGCTTGTCAATCACTGAAGGAGCTGGACCGGCCTTACCATGAACGGTTCGGTGTACTGGTTTGACATTTGCTTTGTTGAATTTACCTGGATGTTTCTATAGAGAATGACAAAACAATCTCATATCAACTGATAACTATTTTACGAGATGGCTAAAATACATTTTA
Source organism: Barbatula barbatula (assembly GCF_947034865.1). NCBI lineage: Eukaryota > Metazoa > Chordata > Actinopteri > Cypriniformes > Nemacheilidae > Barbatula > Barbatula barbatula. The sequence continues at coordinate 1,885,697 of NC_136767.1, forward strand.
GTACGATTTGCTTTCGTGCAAGTGATGGATAGGGGTTGGGGTTATGAGAGGAGCTTCAGGCCTGTTTCCTGAAAAAGCATGCGCTTTTGTTCTATTTACATAGACATAAAATAGTTAGGAATTCATGAGATCAGGATGGAATAACTTGTCAAACATCTTTTATGAAACATAAACAAAAATAAACATATGGGAATTCACTGGAAAATATAATACACAGTACACAAAACATAAATAATACATTTCCATTTATTGGAAGCAATTCTGTGTATTATTTAACATATATTAAACAATTTAATACATTGATAGTTAATATACAGGTATATCAAAAATCTTGTTCAACACAGAGAAACATAAACTGTATTTGGCAGAATGCTTGTAACCAAACAGTTCTCGACTACCATAGTTGAAACAATTGCCTCATAAACCCAATAAAATATTCTACAGCTTGACACAAGCAGAACGACGAATGGCCTTCAGAAAAATATCACTAATACAAATTTTTTATTTGGTTATTTGTCATTTATAATAATACTTTGCTTCATTTAGTATCATTTGGGTTAAATCACGGCAATAACAAATGTAACCACTAGAGTCTGCTAGAGACTCGACTTCTTTTGCTCAAATGGTCCGCTTCTGGCACATTCTGGCATCCAATTCTCATTTCCGTCCAGTAAATTAAATGAGACCCTTTTAATAGAGACATCTCTTTTACAGGCGACCTAACAACCTAGTTTACTTTTCAACAACAGCTGAAGCCCTTGGCATTATAGCCGTGCAAAGAAGCCCTTTCAAGCGAATGTTTTGATGCGAGTAGTGCATGTCTTTATGTGAATCAGCAGTCTTCATCTGACGGAGGACCTGGCATCTCATGTCCCATGCTGTCTCTAACACATGGCACTTACTGTAGCTTTCTCACTTACTGTACACGCAGAGAACTGATGTAATGAGTTATCAACATGTACCATAACTGACGGTCATATTTGTTTTATATTGCACCGTTGAAACAAGTGTTTGTAGCTGATGAAGCTGTTAGTTGAATGTCATTGACATTGACATGGAAAAGCCTCTCGAGACTCTCCCTTCATTCTCGTCTATGCAGTGGAACAGTCGCTGTTACTGGAGCTCCAAGATCCAGTTTCCTTGCCATCAGATGTCAAGATTTGAATGTAACACTCATCTTATTGTTTCATTTTTCAGCACAATGAGGTGCTGGAATCGTCGCCTGTAGCAAGATATGTACGTAATGTTATTATGTATCTTATCATTTTGATCCTATCACACAGAAATTAGCGGTTAACTTCATTAGTTTGGAACATTGGACCGCAGGTTCACATTTTGTTAATATTAAAGAGAAAAAAGTGTGAGATATGCGGGGATGGAGTTTTGCAATAGCTAAATAGTGTTAAAAATGAAATCTTTGAGCCTTTTGTATTTTCATCCCCTACCCCAAAAAAACGACTTTCCTTAAAGATATTTTACGTTTTTTATTATTTGAATTGTCCTCACAATTTGTATAAGAATGTCACTTTTGCAATGTTTGAGAAAGCTCATCTTAATTCTGAAATCATAATATTTTAGGACAAGTATGATTTTTGTATTTATATATTTTTGTCCTTGCTTAAAGATTCAAAATAGGTTACCGATAATGGAACTGCAGAGAAATCAATTTACCTTCATTTAAATTAAAACATGTATATTATATTAAGTATATTATTTATTAAGGAATCATGGGTTATCTGTTCATTTCAAGAAGACGATTAAAATTAAAATGAAATCTTCAGAAAGTGAATTTAACCACAATACTATTAATAGCAGTCTAAACAATCGGATATTGGTATCGGTGGAGAAATTAAGTATCCGTGCATCTCTATTTTTCTTTACATTTAAAGAAAGATCAGTGTTTACCGTACTAGCTGATGACGTCACTCTAATGTCATTATTTTGCTGTCTTTCTGCAGCTGAACACGTCTCAGCGAGCTGGAGTGGAAATTCACAGACGTGGTTTACTCCATGACCGATGTTTCACCCACATGACTGTGGACCAAAATGGACTTTATGATGCGAGGGGTCCTGTTTCTCTGGAATAACATTGACATTTGTCCCCCGGGAGAGTAGGAGGTTTCATCTGGTGAACGTCTTGTTCCATAATTTCAAATATAGATGGTGTCCATTGCATGTACTAACTTAATAAAAAAGATTCCCTGTAGAAATTTTATAAAAAGCATATAGGCTTTAAAAAGGCTACAAACACTCCCAGTCTTTCGCTGGTCAATAGAAAGCCCTGCCCCCCCGAAACCGCCATCGGTTGTGCCAATGATTGTATGTCTGGCTGGCTGATCAATATACCTAGTTTATATTTATAATAGAATTAAAGTAATAATAGATAGTAGTAAACAAGCCGTAATTCTAGAAAATAGTTTAAAATGTCCAAAATACACTTTTATCACATGTATTGTATATCTAGCTGTTTGAAAGTCAAAAGAACATAATCCATTACAAAAACCTTTATTATGTATGTACGTGTTTAGCAGATTGATATCGCTGTTGCTATTTATGCACAAAGCCCTGCTATCCCTTCTGTCTCTGTGGCTTTATTCTTGGTCTCGCCAATGGCCTTTTGATTATACTAATAAATTCAAGCATGTAACAACTCTCACCGGTTTGACAGATTGACTGTGAAAATAGCCGCCTGCTGACATTTCCATCCTCAGGTTGCTCGTAAGAGGCAGCTGAAGATGAACGCCTATTTGACTTGATGGTTGCGTGAATCACTCTGTTATGATTATGACTCATTCAATCTATCACATCTATCTCACAGAGTGGCCTCCGCTTCTTCATACGGTCACTGGCTGCTTTCAATAATTCTACTACTCGCCTCTTTCACTTAAAATCTTAATGTTTTGCTTAAGCTCTCGAAGATGTACATGATTCCCTGTTTGTGCTGACAGGACTCCATTCACCTTATGTGTCTAATGATCGAGTTCATCCACTTGCAGCAAAACGTGAATTATCTCCACGAGACGTCCTAAAATGACAGTGGATAGATTTAAGGATCTGTGTCAGCTGCACCTCAGGGGGTAGAAATCATAAGCAGGGTCTTTTGGCACATGCTTGTGTTATCATCCTTCTGAGCGGTGGGAGGCGGAGCCAACTGTTGAGCTCTTTGGCATGGCCTGCAGTTCTTTGGTATTTCAGACGCCCCGTGCGTCTCAGTATGTGTGATGAATGTGCTGCAAGGATGAAATGATGCATGGTGGCTGGAAGCATCTCTCATAGAAATGCAGCGTTTTGGAATATGCTGTAAGATGATCGTTCGCAAAACAGAAGCTGTTCTGTAGGTTCGAAGAAATATACGGTATGATGTACAAAGGGAGAATTTTATGAAGAGTGTCCCAGTGTATGTGACCTTTTGTGCTATGTACTATTGTAATACACAATAAAGGGTTCACAATACAATTTTATCACAATATTTTGAAAAGCAAATGAAAATGGAAATATAAATATATAAATGAATAAAAATGAATAAAAAATGAATAAAATATATATAAAATAACCACAAGATTTATTTTCAAAACATGTAAAACTATTTTCAAGAATATTTTTTGTAGCTCATAAGCTTCATAGAATTGGCAACATACAAGGTTCAATTAACATCTTATGTAAATTATACAAAAATAATAAATGAATGAATTAGAAATTAAAACGGAAAATAAAAACTTGAAAGGTTTTAAGATAGTTAGACCTTGAAAGCTCAACCAAAATAGACATCATAAATAAAGCATTTCCTCTATGATACAAACCAAACTTTTTGTATTCTTTTTTATTACACACAGTATTGTTGAACCATCATAAAATGAATACATTTCAAGAAAAATAATGAGTTACAGGAAAATTTGAACCCATCGTTGGGTCACAGTTGTGTTACATTAACCTAGAACATGGTTATATTTGATCCAACAATGGGTTAAAACAGATTGAAAGATGCATTTTTACCCAAAGCTGGGTTGAAACAACCCAACATTTCTTTACAGGGTATCTACATGCAATGAAGGTCGACACATTTCCTTTAAAACAAACACAATGCTCTACAGAAAAGGGCTTCCATGGTAATAAAACATGACTAAGACTAAACAAAACCCTAAAAAAAGTCAATTATATTCACTGTCCTAATAATATTCTGGGTATAGCACATTCTATTCTTTACGGCTGTTATGTTCTAATACCCACCCAACACATAATCGCTTCAAGCATTGCTCTTGAATAGCAGAATAAAGAATTGCAGGTCAATTACCTCTATATTGCAATACAAGTACAAACCTCTTGCCCGTGGTCGTATTTTAGAAAAGAGGCATTGCATGATTTTTGTTGGTAAACACAATTTATGAGTCAGTATTAAGTATAAAGCTACTTTAGCCCAATAGGGATTTACCCAGTTTATAGGCAGTCATATGCCCAAAAGCCCACCTGCCAGCTGAAGCACATGAGACAGTGTTAATGAGCGTCTATCAATTCAGGACAGAAATATCTGAACCGAAGGCACACGTGAGACATATTATGCAATATTCACAACTCTTTAGATACTCTAGATGAATTAAATCCTGAAATGTTAAGTGTCTCATCTGGAACCTATGAGATTTCTCTTTCCTCTTGGCTGTTAGCAACCAAACGCATTTTAGGACACGTTGAATAATTTATTGCTGTCCAGTGTGTTGTGCTACTGACAGTCAGGTTATGCAACGAAGCCCATGAAATCTCAATATACACGCCGTGATGTTCTAAATCCCAGTAGTAAAACAGGAAAGGCTTAAATGGTCTATTTCTATGTCCCATCAGAGTACATACCGTATCTCTCATCTGGTTTACGGTTGTTTTTCTCAATATAGTTTACTCTTTCTTTTGCATCTGAACAGCAGTAACACTTGTAGGTCTTATCAATACACTTTTCATTTTTAGCTTATGCTCCTCTGACAGGCTCATATTAAAGACATTTTCTCAAAGCATTCAATGCTGTCAGAACTGAAAGTGACGAATCAGCACATGGCCCACGGCAAAACACACCAATGTCAGCACCATGTAGTCATGTATCACGAAGAGATCATAAACCAGAAACATTTGGGAATGACATGATCTATTGTTGTTAGTTTTAGAGAGAAAACGTCCGGTGTATTAGCATACTGTATATATTAGAAAACAACATAAAAAAAGAAACAGCCGTAAAATGTGTCATGCAGTTGACCAGAAACATTATGCAAGGAGATGAATGGATGTGGTTTCGATTTCTAATTTCTATTTCTATTTAATGGTAAAATTGAGCTATTCAATTCATATTTATTTACATATTAAGATGTATATTCTACCACATTGTACAGATAAGTTATGGTTATTTTAAAATCTTTTTTACATTTTGGTCATAATATTGTAACACTTTAGTAGTAAAGTATAGTATATTGTTCCACCTGTAAACTTAAAGGAACAGTTCTCATATGAACACGGAGAAAGAATAAATGTAACCAAACAGTTCTTGGCCACCATAGGGGGAAAGAATTGACTTATAAATGTCTTTGATCTGTAACACAAAGGAAAGCAAACAGCAAACAGGGGCACTTTCGACAACCGGCATTGTCATTTTTCCCACTATGGTACTCAAAGGTGGCCAAAGACTGTTTGGTTACAAGCATTTTTCCAAAATATCTTTATATATAATATTACAGTTGGAACACCTCGAAATGACAGAAATTTTATTTTGGGGTGAACTGTCCCTTTAAGTGTTATTTTTAGGTTATTTTTCTTCTTTTAATCTCCTTTCATGCGTTTGGGAATCAAAACAATAGGAAGATGTTTATGATATGGTTTTGCAGGTGATGAAAATGCATTCCTAAGCTGCTCTCATCATATTCTGTTAAAGCAAAGTGAAAACACACTCAAAACTACGCAAATGCTTGTTTTCCATACAAAGAGGCTTAAACGTGCAAATCATGTTTTTAGAAAAGCAACCCCCATGTTCCCTGTTGTCTCTGGATTGCTCCATAGAAACTATCAGATGACTTGAGTTTTTACGATTCGCTCACAAGATGTGCATCTCTAGTATTTCTTCAGCTGACCCAAAGGCCAAAACACCATCCGTGGGGCCATGCAAAGGACAGACACCTCATAACCAGAACTACATATATACACTACCTCTCCAAGACACTGACTGCAGATACAGAACCAGAGATCTCCATCAGATATACTGTAGAGCAAAGCAGAAGATATGAAAAAGGGTAAGTTCATGATGCTTATGTTTCTTTTAAAGCAATATTATTACGATTCTGTTGAATCAAGTAAGTTTATTTTAAGTTGCATGATGGCTGTAATTATGGGTTGTTTTCTATCCTCAGGGCAGCGATGGGAGAGGCGGTTACCGATCTCATGCACGTAAAGAAAAGGTCGGATCAGAAAAGCCCACAGACGCCAGTTCATCGCCCACACATCACCTGCAGCCACTTCACTAAGTCCTCTTCTGAAAAGCAACTCATGGATGCAATGTTTATTGGTTAGTTTTCTTAAGTTTTTACGCAAATGTTTTATATCTCTGTATCAGGTGCAATAAGAAAGACTTGAAAATGTAAATCTCTGTTATGCATCTACAAACTGCAGAAATCCTGCCAAATTTTGCATTAGCGGTCTTTAGGTATGCATTGTTTGTGTTCTGAATATTTTTGTGAGTGTATTAGAAATTTCATTTCTGCAATCAATCACAATAGATGTCAAAGATGTTGTCGGTCACGACATAATGTGCTTTCTCCCCGGTCTTGTCTATGATTTGCATTTGTGAGCTAGCCATGGTTCAATAGGACATTCTCATGTGCAAAAGGTCATTCTCTAAAAAAGAGAACGATATGGGAACATTGTAGTGTTTTCACTACTTTTGGACGCAGATCATATTTACAGAGATCTTGGACTTCATGGGCTTCCCCACGTGCACTCTTCCATGACTCAAACCACAAATCAAATGCACACATTATAACCGATGCCTAATCGTATTTCGAAAAAAAAAACATTTTTGTAATTCTATTAAGGAAGTTGTTTTATTATTGTTTTGCTAGTATCTTTTCATAAAGTCAATGTTCCATTATAGGCGTGATGGCATTTAATTGATAAAAATCGAGATGTGATTAAATGCAGCTGTGATGGAGTGCAGTACTGTCTTCTCTCTTTTCTGGTTTACAGTTGGTGGCTGGACCCAAACAGCTCCATCATGTGCCGTCGAGCGCTTTTCTTCTTTCTATAATGAATGGAGAGCGATGGCCCCAATGCAGAAGCGCCGTGGAGATGTAGCTGTCTGCTCATTGGGTGGAATGATCTTCACCGTGGGCGGACGCGATGATGTTACCTGTGTGAGAAGTGTGGAAAAGTAGGAAACCTGCTTGACATACAGTAGTGTATCTGTACACAATGTGCTCCGCTATTAAGCTGCATTCTGTTTAAACAGAAATTTCATCAACACAATCGGTTAATGATACATTACCCTATATGCTGTATTGTTTTAACCCATTGTTGGGTCAGAAATGATTTATCCCAGGGGCTGGGTTTGTCCGTTTTCGACCCATCACACTAAGACATGCACGCAAACAGCTTGTGTTTTTTCCGTTGTTCATTGGGTTTGATGAGGGAGTGATCAGATTATCAGATAACCACATCCTGCACTGTTCTCCTGCGGTATAAGATGTTTTTTTAGAACATACTGTATAGAAAATTGTTGAAAATATATTTTAACTAACATTTATGCATTTGGCAGACGCAACTTGCATTGCATTGTACTATACATACATTTTTGACTAAGGGCAATCCTCTGGGAGCAAACCCTTGGCATTGTTATCCACACAGGAAAGCTTGTCTGCCCATAGCGCTTTATACAAAACTGATGTAACAAGAAATAAAAATAGCTGGCCCTTCAACAGGTATGACCCGAACACAAATGTGTGGCGCAGTGATGTGGCGTCTCTCAGCAGCCCCCGCAGTAGTGTGTGTGTCATGGAGATGGATGGCTTCATGTATGCCCTCGGGGGCTTCGACGGAACGACCTGCACCAACATCATGGAGAGGTACAGAGTTATTATAGTTTTGATTTTTGTTTTATTTCATTTTATTATTATTTTTTGTTTTTTTTAGAAGGTTTAGCAATTTTGGTATACGCTTTTGTCATTTTATAATTTATTTGGTTATTTTGGTATTTTGTATCATCCAGGTATGACCCTGCCATGGACATCTGGACAAAGATGAGCCCGATGCACCAGCAGCGTTCTGGAGCGGCCGCCGCTGTGCTGGACGGGTATTTATATGTGCTGGGAGGCACTGATGGAGACGTGCCATTGACTTCAGGTCGGTGAAAGATGATGTGTAGGATCTGTTTTATACTGTACCTTGCGGATTGCATACATTCCAATGTTAGGCTGCTAAAAGAAATGTTGAGCATTTCGTATAGCCCACAAAATTGAAATATCACATAAGGAAATGGGATCAGGAAATAGGGGCTCAAACCAGACGCGAACTCCCATGTCAGAGCAACCTCTATGCCACAGTTGGGTATTTTCTCCAGTGATGCCATACAAAAGCTATTGGTCTCTAAAGACAAAATATATTAAGCAATGGTTTTATTTTGATTTAATGTGATGAAAACATTGTAATGTACAGTACTGAACAACTGACTCGAGTTCTTCGGTTTGTTTAGTTTTCGTGACTTCCCTGATAAAGGCTAACACACACACCCACACAATTGCACAAAAACTTAGACATGAACGCTGACCGTGGCTATAAAAAGATTTTCTGAGAACAGGAATACAAATATGAGTGCTATACTCGAACATATTAATGCCCATTTTGGTCTGTGAGAAGTAAGGGTCAAGAGAGCTCTCACAACCTCTCACAATGGTATATTTAATTATTACTTAAGGACACGTATACTGTGTGTACAGTATGTACTGTATACATAAAGGCCAGACTGGTACAAAACATATATAAAGATTTATTCAAAATATAATCTATATATTAAATTATGTATTTATATACATACAACTATACATTTATTTGATTTTGTAATTTACTCATTATTTAAAAAAATTTGTTGATACGTTTTGATAAGTTTTATTTCGCATGCAATGCCAAGTTGAGATGTTTTTGTAAAATGCCATTTGCAAATTCCAAGTTTATGCAAATTCATGCAAATGTCAGTAAAACTTGAGAAAATATTAAATAATCCCTGAAAAAGTACTTTCCAGAGTTATCGTGCATAACAGGCCTTTCCGTATTTTTTGCACTAGTTGAGCGCTTTAACCCTCTGGAAGGGACGTGGCATCCGTGCGTACCCATGCGCACGGCCAGAGAGCAGCCGGGTTGCGTTGTATACCTAGGACGGATCTACGTGTCGGGCGGCAGAGATGAATTACTTCTGGAGCTCTGCACCGCAGAGAAGTTTGATCCTGACACCCTCAGATGGACGCCAGTCAAACGCATGACACACAAACGCTATCAAGTGAGAGAACCTATTAACGTCTGTTGATGTTTTTGATGTCAGAACCAAACACTGTCAGCAAAATCTGATGCTGAAACAGCAGTTTGTTGACACTGAAGTCTACTATAATTTTGCCTTCTGGCTAACCGGGCAAATGTTGTTTTCATCTTTCATGACCAAAGGTCTCACTGGCAGTATTTGGGGGCATTCTGCTGGCAGTAGGGGGCTCAGACGGCACGTCAACTCTTAGAACAATCGAAGCTTACAGCCCAGATACAAATACCTGGAGGTGGGTATTTTTCAATTTCCAACTTTTCAATCATTTATTGAGCCTGCTATTCAGAAATTTAATAAATAATCCATTCATGTTTTCTTTTAAAGACACTTTGGGTGTGTGAAGATCCAGCATACAGGAGGTGGGGTTGTCATGTTGAAAACACAGAATAAGGATTTGCTCTAAATAACTACTTTATTTAATTTGGTTTGCTGTCTAGATAAATGTTACATTTAGAAGTTGTTATCGGTGATGGCAGTAAGTTGTGTTAGGTTATAAAGTTTTATGATGAGCTGTGATTGGTGCATCCTTGGGGAAAGAAAGTCTTGTTTACAAACATAAAGACTTAAATGCAGAATGGATACAGATTCCAAGCGACTTGTAATGGACTCTTGCTAATGGATAGTCCCGCTGGGGCATTTGTGAGTGCAGAAAGATGCGCTGTTTAAAAACATTGTAGTGAAAGGAGTTTATAATGCCTCTCCAGTCAATGTGATCCCAACTTAAATACAGAGTGCATTCATATACATTTAACATAAAATCATTAGTTTTGCCATTTGTTAGATTTAAACAGTTTGAACATTTTTACAAATGTTTATTGCTGTTAACGTCAGTCCCATATTTATATACTTGTAAAAAAGTGAAAGACTCGACAAGACATTATTCACATTAGAATTTATATAATGGTTAAAGCAGATAGGAGTATTTTCTTCATCCAAATGTGACGTGAAGAAACGTTTAGTCGCCAAGAAGTTAGAAATGTCAGGTTGAGGTTGTGATTATTTATGATTTCCTATTAATTGTAAGATTGTTTGCCAAGAAATGTATATGTCAACATCATGCGAAGACAAGAAAATAAATTCAACTTTCTACTTAAAGAGAACAAATGTGTATTTCCATTCAAAAAAATCTTTGGTGTATTGATTACCTGTCTACACTCTTAAAAAAGGTTTAACATGCACAGAATCTTTCTGCTGCAAAAAAGGTTTATAGAGGACAAATATCTTACAGACTATACAAGGTTATGAAAGAAATGCTTATTTTAAGTACATTCAACTGCAAGGTTCTTTGGTTTGTCTAAGGCATCACTACAGAGAACATTTCGTACAGAAGCACCTTTATTTTTAAACATAGTGGGTCCTAGAATGGAAAGAACACATTATTGTGGGTTAACGATTGTGTATAATTTTGTGTATATTCTATTTAATTCACATATGTCTGAAATTAAATATGGCACATGTAAAACTATGACCTAAGGAAGAGATTATTGACTGTAAGGAAGCACACAGCATGAATTATGTGAATTTAATATTTGATGGTGCAAGGCAAAACTCATTAGGATAACAGGCGCATAGTAAAATGGTCGGTTTGTGCTGCTCCAGGAGATGGCGATGTAAGCTTTGGAAGACATGTCGGCTGTTAGAATGGCTTGGTGGCTTTACCTTCCAGATGCAGAGGTGACAGCGTCAAAAATACAATTCAAATACAGCTGCGTCTCTCCATCTCACCCGGTGCGTAATAGTTGTCGTTTTCTCTGCGCGCGCCGCGGTCTGTGTCACGGTCACGGTTCAGTGGATCCTGAGATTCGGAACTTCTAGATGGTAAACGTACAACGAGGACATTGTATGATTGTGTTTAGTCATCATCTCATGGATGCAAAGTTAATTTACGAGCGACAAAACGGGGATGTGTTGGCCATCACACTCTGTGGGTTTCTCTGAAAGGTGGGTTTAGTCAGGGTCGATATCCGCCCCTTTATCGCAAGTGTCCATGGAGCAGGGAGCCATCGGGAGGACATTTCCATCGGAAGTCCTGCACGGACACTTCACGAAGGCTTTGGGTTAAAGATGCGCTGCGCTAACCTCGCAAGCAACACCGTTATTTACAATGATGGGACCGCGCACCCGATCTCCGGCAGGTAATGTCACGAGTCACTGGGTTTTAGGGAAATGCATTTGTACTTTTTATTGCTTCGCGAAGATTACTTTGGGTTTGGGCACAAAACCACTAAACCCTGGATTTAATTAGAACTCTTGAATTATTCTTTTAAAGACATTCATTTGCTTTTTATTGCATCTTTCCTTAATAACATTCATCAAATGCGCAAAGTGCTGTAACACAACATCTTGACAGGAAAATTCACCAGTATGCAAATAATAGAAACAACCACACTGGACAAAGTGATGACGTGCAGTTGTTACAATTTCTTTTTGATCTGACCCTTGAAGCTCGATTTATTGTTACATTAGGATAAATTAACAGACAGTACAATAGATGTTGCTATAAGCATAATGTATTTCAAGCATTAGTTTTACAGTCTTCAGATTCACGTTAAAATGTGATTTCTTCTGTGTTATATAATAGAAATGTTTAACCTTCATAACACATTGTTAAAGTGTAATGGCTGTAGAAGGCTTATTTTAGTCTGTAAAATTTGTGAACTGTACTTTGTTACCCCTTGGCCACTGAAATCACCCTACACCCACTCGTCTCCGATTTGCACACTAATGCAGTCCCTCATTACCGTCATTACACACTCATGGACCTCATAGAGGACAAACAGAAGCAATACAGAGGGAGAATATATCAAGATTATAATTACCTATAAGCCTGATGACTGTTATAGATGTTACAATTTTACAGCTAGTTTCAGCTTGGAAAGTATTGAATGAGTTACAAATAATTGATGTGGTTCTTATGAATGTCTAAACCTGCATGGAATAATTGCTTAGATTATATTGTTCTGTATGTATGTGACTTCACACTATTTAGGCTCACAGTTTCTCCTCATTTCTCCCCAAATTGTCAGAGCCAAGCATGACGCCATCTCGACGCTCATCCACTGCCGCTGACAGGTAAATCAATTAAAACTTCCACTCTTGAGGACTACATTTGGAAAAGAGAGCAAGCATACATTGTTAATTCATTTGCTCTGCAAATAAGAGGCTTGTTTTGGTTGAGTACAATTGTGCAGTCTGGAAATTGAATTATGGTAATGACGGTGTTAAATTACTGACAGTCATTAGACAAAATTAATGGCCGGATATGATGATTATTGGCTTCTTTCTGGCATTTCTAAATTCGTTTTTTAAGCATTAAAATGGAGGTAATCTTTAATGACACCAGTTCCAGGCAGGCTCATGTGGAACGCGTGTATGTATGCAGAGGAAAAACACTTTCAGGTTTATTAAATAGGCCTATTATGGCTAACTTGTAAATTATTTAAAAAAAGTTACTTAAACTCGTAAAATCAGAGAATATGATGAAAAAGCTTTCAAGGTTTCATCCAGGCCCGGTCATCAGTTCTCCTTGTAAAGCCTGTAAACACGACCTTGTAATTACACCAGACATGTAAATGATATTCTGCTCCGCACGCCTACAAGTCCATAGCTGTAGTCCGAACATTGTTAATGAATTATGCATTGGGTTTTTAGTACATAATGCATTATATGGGATTGTAGTCACTTCAAGGTGTAGGGTGAATTGCCCTTAAGTGGGACACTTTTTTCCATTAATTTCAATGACAATAAGTGTCCCACTTTTGCCTAAATCACCCTACCTCTGTTTCTTCAGGTTGCCTACAGAGACGGTTCAGAGGAATAACAGCAGTAATACCGGCGTTATTCTGGACATTTCCACGCTGAAAATGGCCGACGTGGACTCCGAGGTTCCTCCTCTACCCCCACGATACCGCTTTAGAGATCTGCTGCTCGGCGATCAGTCGTTTCAGAATGATGACAGGTAACGTCATGCCCAAGCAACTGCGTTATGCAAACTTATAACGCACTCATATAACGTGTGCTCACAGAAAAGCGCTGCTCACGGGGTGTTTAATCTTATTTGTTTTTTAATCTAGAGCTAAAAGATGTACTGCTGGCACTTGCTGTGAAAAGTAAAATCCTGGGGCTACGTTTACCTCATTTGACCCAAATTACTTTCCCGGTTGTAATGTGGTTAGTTTGATTTAATACAAGTGAATTAAATTACAAATTTAATAATGAGTGAATTAGGTCAATGGAGATGAGGCACATTTAGGTGACCCAATGAAATCACTTTACCCAAGAAAGTGTACACTTTAGACAGCGGTGCTGCTGAGTGTCACAGCTGTGCTAAACTTACATCATCATAATCAGGAGTGCGATATTGCTTTCATAAAAAGTTCAGATTATACAGTTATGTAAACAACTAAAAAGTTGTAGCAACTCGCAGTTTAGATAAAGCTTGTGTATTTTTTCTTATTTAAAAAGCATTGCAAAGACTTTAACAGTTAACCCAAGTTCGAAATTCTCTCAATTTATTCTTCCATAAGTAAGTAAAATTAAAAACCACAAACGTATCGTTTCACTTCAGAAGACATTTATTAATTGTGGATTACTTGTATTATCGATGCATGTGCTTTTTGGATTTTCGCAATGTTGAATATAAGATGATGATATTTAAAGAAAGGAAGTCATATGTTGTAGATCTGGGATGGCATGAGTTTGATGATGATGAGAGAATTTCTATAGAATTTAAGATAAAGTTTCTTTAAGGCATGCCCAAATTATACCATTTTCTTACGTTCGTTGTATATAGACATTTATTGCACAACATATACAGTGCAGAAACAAATAAGAGACCATTCCACACTTTCATTCAATCAGCATTTCTAGATGCAGAGTGGTCATTCAAAGTCATCCAACAGCCACGTGAAAGACTGACAGCGAGACAAGACAATTGATAACTGTTAAAAATACAGATAGTCAGATAAAGAACTGTTTAATTACTTTTTCTAATAACATATATTATTAATACAAATATGATTTATTTGAGAGAAATATTGTTAGTTGTTCACAGAATGAAAAGATGACCCTTTTACCTGTCCTAAACACATACCTATAAATAGTCAATTAAAAAAACCTGAAAATAATTTAGAAATGGTCTCTTGATTTTTTTCTGTGGCTGTATTCTATCTTTTGTGAATATGTACGTGTGTATCGTGATCGTGTGAGAATGCCATAAGGTCTGTGTGTTGGGTTGATGGGGAGCTGTCCTTCACTGTGGCGCTGAAGTCGGAGGCTGAAAAGCATTTAAATGTTTCTTCTGGCTTTTGCTCAATGACTCAGTCCTTTGTGATGGATTCAAGGCTGTGCCATACAGTCAAGACTGCCTGGGTATTAGGAGGCCATGTAACTTATGTAAATAGCTGTGGGCTGTTGTCTCAGCTCGTGTACGCAGAAAAAGGTGGTATTCGAGTGAACTTAAAAGGTTTGTTTGGCGGATTTTATGCATTCCAAAACTTTGGCTTTGAGTGGGATTTCAATGGTTTCCTTAAAGACTTCAGAAATGTATTATGGTTGCATTGTGTGCGTCTAATAGACATGACTGCTCTCAGTCTTTAGGGCTTGTCTCTGTGTATTCCTTGTGGTCACAGTATCGGTTGTCCCTCTGGTAAGTACTCTATCATCCAGCTGCAGTTATGAAGCCACAACTCATTGATCTGTTTAAATTTACATTTATGCATTTGACTTACATTGCATTATACTATACATTTGTTTATAAGTAGCTGTAATCCCCTCGTATCGAACCCACAACCTTGCATCGCTAGCGCCATGCTCTAACCACTGAGCTACAGGAAAGCTGCCTCTGTTTTCATAGTGCTCCCTATCGCTTCTGTTGCATAACTTAGTTAGTTGAAGCAGGTAGTCACGACATCCTTATAGGAACAATTAGCTAGGTTTAATTGTCTAACTGCAGAAATTGCATTCTTGTTTGATATGTCCAGTAAGACTGAATGTGATGTATTGTGGAGATTGCAAGTCGTCCTCGTGACTCACTGCTAACCTGAATTATTTATTTTCAGTTCAGGCCAGGCTAGTTTAATGAGGACACTACGTTATTTATACTCGATAAATCATAACTAGAGCTCTTTTTTTAATTAAAGCACTGAAAGTTGTTCTGCTGGTGTGCACTGGGAAAGTGGGGTAACCTGTGTCTCCTTTTATTTAAGTTGTCCTCTAGGCAAAGAGAAATGAGACTCCTAGTTGTTTTGCAGGTTGTCTCCAATCATTTCAAATGAAAAGAAAGTATATAAACTTTCCTGTAGCTCCGTGGTTAGAGCATGGCACTAGCAATGCCAAGGTCGTGGGTTCGATCCTAGGGGATTGCACATCCTTAGGAACTAATGTATAGTATAATGCAATGTAAGTGGCTTTGGATAAAAGCGTCTGCCGAATGCGTTAAATGTAAACTTCTATACATTCTTATGCATATTACACATATTTCTATAAACAATAACATAACATTTCTTAACAGAGTGCCGCAGGGATGACGTAATGTTGTACGTATGTTTGTGCCACACGAAAATTGTTCCCTCGAGCTTTAGCGACGGCATAGTCGACAGACAAATTTCCGGTCGTATAACCATCGAGTTGTTTTGGCTTAACGAAGTGCTCAGCAATTTAAAGATTATATATTACTTTCTTATTTTTTAAACCCATATTTCCCGGCCAAAAATCCTCCTTTTCCCATACAGTGTTATACGACTGGAAATTACTCTGCCGACTCTGGCTTTTCAAAAGCTCACAGACGCCGTCTCGGATCACTCCGTAAATTAATTCCCATCCACATCTTTCAGATTTGTGTCGCTCTTGCATCACGATGTATATGCGTTATGATGTTTAATGTCCCCGACAATTAATGTAGTCAACTTCAGGAACTTGTTAGCAATCAAGCTTTAAACAAATCACGAACGGATGTCGTAGAACAAAACGTGAAAATATTTAGAGGTTGTGTTCACCACAGACATTTAATCAAAATCCCATTAAAAAACCCATTGACTTTGGGCCGATGGAACCAGAAGTGCTAAAATGCTAACTCGCTTCTGTGTTTTGCATACGAAATACGTGGCCACCCCTGCGGTATTCTATAATATTTAATAAGGTAGCATTTATAAAACTTTATTTAGTAACTTATTGCTAATCCCAATACAATTTTAAAATGTTTTGTAAACATAAGATCACATCTTTTTGCTCAGTTTGCTAGATTTAGGTGGGCAACCAATAGGTACATATTAACACAAACCATTACTCTGTCGCTGTTTTTTTCCCTTTGCTACCATTTCGTCTGTGTATTCCTAGTTTTTGGGAGGATATATTGGGTACTCTGTGCTTCACGGCGCACAGGCTGTCAGTGTAACAGCACGGTTTGGTACCGATCGCAGTTGATTGTTAGAGATTACAGGGTGTGTGTGTTCGAGTCAGAGGCTAATGCTTTCGTGTGGGGGCGAAGATGGGAATCTCCACACGCCACTGTCATTTCAATTATGATTTTTGTGTGTGTGTGTGAGAGTATGCCTGTGTTCCATGTTTGCGTGTACGTGTGCCCTTGTGATTATCTCTAAGGTCTCTCGGTCTGAATCGCTTCAGCGTTCTGTGTTATCTCTGTTTATGAGTGTATATGTCCCTATCTGTATGGGAGTTGGAGGGAACATGGGACATGTTCTCATGCCAAAATGACTATAGGGGAGCAGATGTTTTTATGAGCTTCCCAGGCATTGCTAGATGACAATTCTCCAGATGGTAAATAATAGTGTAGTTCAACACCAGCAAAATGTACTGAACCAGTATAGAACAACAGTCTGGGTATGAACATTTTATTTCATACTGTAAAAGAAATAGTTCCCCCTGAAATGAAAAGTCTGTTAGCATCGGCTCACCCTCATAATGTTTTGCAAATCATAACTTAGTTTCTTTTTCAGAGCGGACAAAGATACTATATATGCTGACGAATTGACTTGTCATTTTTAGTAAATGGGGATCAAGGATATGACTTATGAACTGTGTTTCATGTCTTCTAAAGTAGCTTTGTGTGAAGAACAGGACTGTATACTGTAGTTAGTCTTTTTTTTCACAGCAACCACAGATATGTTGTCGAGGTAATTTGTCAATTCTAACAAAGGAAACTATTTGACGTGTCATTTTTAATGCAGTTTTAATTGATCATTTGCTTCTAAAAAAAAGAAGCTGCAGGGCACTAATGAAGCAAAAAGACCACCCACAAATAACAACCGAAAAAACAACAACAACCGCGTAAAATAAAGCCAGCAGACAGTAAAACAGAAAGACTATTAAAGTAACTATAAAAGCAATATACATTAAAGCAACAACCAGCCGTTTTGGTGAATGGTTACCCCATGTGGTTGATAAGCGCGATTTTCACATGACGTCACGCATCTTCCGTTCTGCCGCTAAGCATTGTATCGTTACTTCTGCTAGTGCCTTCATTATGGAGTCCCTTGCACAGCTGCCACAAATACGGCTAGATGACAAGTCGCTTACAACAATATGAAAAGCTAGATAAGGATATAAATTCTTCGATGAAGGTCTACTTATGAAGGAAAGTGTTTTATTTTTGCGTTAGCGAAGGTGCTAGGATAAGTACTTGAATACGTGTTCTGTCAGTCAATAACGTTACGAAATATTAACATGGCTGATACTAAACACTATAATAATCTTACCGATGTCTTGAGCACTTGTATTCAGTCGGTGTTGTTCAATTTTAGTGCGAGGGCAAAACAGAACTTGTGACACTGCTTTGCGAAAAGGCGAAAGTTGAAAGAGTCATTGTGAAAAAGGCCTATTATATAATACGTGTTTCGTATTAGAAACGCGTATTAGATAAATACGTGTTTCTAAAAACAAACAATCTCAAAAGTACAGGAGTGTAAGAAAATTTACACAAAACACTTACAAATCCAGTTGCAGGACCGCTAGGTCTCCATCAGTTCTGCAACCCGTTGCATCTTTCATCTCGCGCCACCATGTGTAAGTCTGTCCGATATTGATTCGTGATCGGGCTAGTGTCCGATCAGTCTCGCTCTTTGTTTTCTTATCATTGATTATTCTTTAGGCTCTGCCATGGTGATGATTTGGAGACTTGCGTTGAACTAGATGGTCTCGTCTTATTGTTAGATTTGGCTAACTTCACCCAGGCTATGGATTAATAGCCGTGAAGCAGGTGATGGGCGGGGCTTGTGAACCTACCCGCGTACCAAAGTTACAAGTGTGATTTCAGCCGATAGAGGCCTGCTTAGGTAGGAGAATTCGTCCATTTTAGAGTTGTCCCATCACTAAAATAATTTTAGAGATATTATTTTAAGGTCGAACAATGACTCGTTGTTGCTTTAAGTCATGCCACAAATCATTCTGGGAATTTACAAAACTATAATAAATCCGAAATATTGTCAGAATCAGAAACAGCTTTATTGCCAAGTGTGCTAGGACACACAAGACATTTGTCTTAGTGACAGAAGCTTCCAGAGCACATACAGGTTAAACAAAAAGCACAATATTACAAAACGGATATGTTTGCAAGTGTTTGTCCTGATCATATTTACATCTATGTATTTGACAGACTTTTCTGTCTGAAGTAACTTTCAAGGTACATTTAATGTAGTATGTGTGATCTGGTTGTGTAATGCTCAATCAGAATATCAATCAGGCGGTATAAATGAGTTGTATAACACTGGTATTTGATAAATCATATGTAGCGTCTGGAGGTGTTCTAATAATCTCGGCCTTACTGCGTCAATGTGGAGGCGTTTTTCAAGTGTGCTAATATGCAACGCTAGTGATTGAAAGGTAAGGGAGCTTTCCGGGCAGCTCTTCAGTGGTTCCTCCTGTGATGGAGTCTAGACTAAAGGCCAAAGTGGCCTCTGTATCACAGCGAGTGGGAGTGATGTATTTATCAAAAGAATATCCATCGCTCGCACTACAGCCGCTAGCTGCAGCAAACTGTGTTCAGTGACGTTTCTCACAACCTGTTTTATATTCAGTTTTGCTTTGTGTGTCCAGAATGGGGACATTGAGGTAGAGTACGCTGCTTGGCTGCATTGTTTAAAGATTTTCCAACTTTTTGAGATCTATGAGTCATTTCCTACATTAACATGTTGTTTTTAGAATTTTACTGTGAAATAAGTGCAGGCTGAGGTTTAAATTCACATTAATGTGTATTGTGAGATATAAGTCTTTTTATCAGAAACCACAAAAGTCAAAGATTTAAACAATAGCAGTATTTACGGTTGGCTGAATGAAACTGTTCTGAGAAAATTCTCCGCCAGTCCATGCAGCCTTGCATGAACAGAGCAGGAGTGCGGAAATTATAACATCCCCCACCTGGGGAACCAGAACAGTTATTTAAGCTTAATTATTTTAATAACAGAGCTATACATGCTTTAGACGATAAAGATTCGCAAATTTAATATTCTAAAATTATATGACTAAGAAGAGAATTCATACCTGTCAGAAGGGAAGATACATAGAAATGAACACAGGATCAATTAAAGGTACCTAGTGATGCAGTCGGATGAAGAGGAGTTGGGGAAGGGGGTGGGTTTTGAGTGTGGCACGGCTGAACAGCTGTAGTGGAGCTGTAAGAAGGCAACTTAAATAGGTCTAGTATGTAAATTGTATTACTATTGGTTGAAGAGATCAGCTGAGCAAGCTTTACTAATGTGGTCTGCTAGAACAGACGCTATACGCTTGATATTTTTTGTTTATTGTCACAGCTTTTAGGTTTAGAGTTGTCTTTGTTTAGCTTGAAAGGATAGTTCACCGAAAATGAAACTGGTCTCATCGTTTACTCACCCTCATTTCATTCCAGACCTGTATGACTTTCTTTCTTTTGCAGAACACCAAAGAAGATATTTTGAAGAACCTTGTTAGCTTAACAACATCGGCCCACATTGGAACAAAACCGCAGAGACAATTCTCAAAATAACTTATTTTTCATATATTTGATATGTTTTGAATGACATGGGTGAATACATGATGCAGGAATTTTCATATTTTTGGGGGGGTCAACTGTCTCGTAATAATTAATAATATGGTTGTGCATTTCCTGTGGCTCAGTGGTCAGGGCATGGGGCTATAAACGCCAATGTCATGGGTTCGTTCCCAGGGATTGCACATTATCAAACACAATGTGTATTAGCATGCGATGTTAGTCGTGTAAATGTTAATGTAATTTCGCAGTTTATTATTGTCATTTATCGCACAGATATGGAAAAAGAGTTTCACCACTAGAAGCAACGGTAAATGCATCGTTTCAAATAGGTTTTTTAAATGATCCATTCCGCCATGCAGAGAAGCTCTTACCTAAATGAAAAGATTTTGGCAGGACTGCAATTGCAGCTCCAACTTGCCAAATAAATGAGTTGATATTGTTAAAGCCTTGGCGGTTAATGCACACCGTTATGTACAGTCAGCATTTCGATATCACAAAATAAACCCAAAGTTAATTAAGTTTTCTGACCGGATGTCTACTTGCCTCATGAATACGTAATTAGGCAGAATATATTTTATATAGATTTTAAAAAATTGTTCACCCAAAAATTTCTTTTTTATCATATTTGCATCCCCCGTGTCATTTAAAACCTGTACTACTTTCTTTCTTCTGCAGAACACAAAAGAAGATATTTTGAAGAAAGTTTGAGACCAAACGACATTGTATGGACACAAAACCACCGAGACATTTCTCAAAATATTTTCTTTCGTGTTTCACAGAAGAAAGAGAAACATACAGATTTGAAATGACACGACGGTGAAAAAATCATGACAGAATTTTCCTTTTTGGGGGAGCAATTGTTATTACACTGATTTATCAGACTGCTGTATGGAACGATCGACCAATCGGAATTGAGTATTCCAGCGAGCTTCGTAATAAGCTTCTTTAATGAACGTAGAGAGAGAGAACATTTGTTTATGTGTGTGTCACAGTGCTCGGCTGGCGTGAAGAGAGACGTCTTAGAGGTTAGCCTGAAGAGTCAGTGCCGGAGACATGCTGTTTAGCGGAGGTGGACATTCGAGTCTCTCATTAGAGCTCCAGCAATTTTCCCCAAGACCATCAAATAAGAGCTTCATTTAATCGTATATTACACTGCCATCTCTTCACACACAGCGATGTGCCTCGCTGTTACTGATCTTCATGACAAAATCACGAATATCTGCTCTCTGTGAATGATTTTTAAGTAGGTTCATAAGATAACATTTCAGAATATCCTTCCAATGTGTCATTTTTTGGGAGGATTTATTGACAGAAATGCAATGCGATATACACAACTATGTTTTCAGATGTATACAAATATGTTTTCATTACCTTAGCTATTTCTATCTACATAGACAAAGAGTTCTACCACCTACTGTAGATGGTTCACATGGACACGCATGCGTCCATGAGATCTCTATAGCGTCCCATTGGCATTTACTGTAATGTAAAACTGTAATTTATGCACATTATGCCGGGAGGGATCTGAAGGTGTATGTCCACGAGTCACATGGCATTAGGTTGATCAGGTAAAAAACGTCTCTGGACCCGAGCGTCCATAAAGCAAAGATGGAGGAAGTGTTATTCTAGGGCTGTATGCGCCAACCGAAACACTGTCATTGAGATGAATAAGGATGCTAATGGATAGCTGACTCCAGGTAGAAGAAAAGAGAAATCATATTTTTTATTACCTTATTATGTTTTATTACCCCCACAGTGTTAACACACTTCCATTAAATCTTTTGCACAAACGATTTAGACTGTTGTCACTAACTTCATCTTTAACATAACACTGATGTTTTTAAACATGGAGACATATTTAATATTGGGTAATATTGCGGAATTGAGATAGGAGACCATGAATAAACAATGTGTTGGTCACTAAGTGTGTGTTGTGGCCATGACAACCTGACCCTGTGTCCAGTTATCTCAGTTTAAACAGTGCACCTGCCTTGCTTGCTATTTTTGAGATGCGACAATGCTAATGTATGTGTTGGCTCGTCTTTCGTGGTCGTGTCGTTTGCTTTATTTTTTCTTCAAGTGACAACAGTGCAATATCAGGTCTCCGATTAATTATTCAATCCTCCTTATGAATAATGAGAGCTTGTGAAGGGATTAGCCAAGAAATGCCGTGGGTATTTTTGGAATATTGTGATGATTGCATAGCACCGCTCTGCACTAAATAACAAGATGTAATTTCATTCCCGTTTAATATTCACTTTAAACTCAGTTTGTGTCTTAATTTAATACAACATTTTTAATACAAAAAACTTCTTTCTTTCTTTCTCTCTCTGAAAAAAGTATTTAATAAAACACAACAATCCCAGATTTTTTTAAGATGTCTTCCGAATAAAATACAAAAAAACTTGAAATACATATTTTTGTTCATAAATAGATGCTTATTGAGTTATGTTAAATTAGTATTATAAATATGTATAAAAAATACAGATTTGGAATAACTTTTTGCTGTTAATGTTTTACCTTTTAATTTAAAAAATATTTTAAAAAAATCATGCAAATATAATCAGTTATCTCCCAACTATTTCATATCTGATTTTTCAGAACATCATTTATTAAGGCATTTTTCTTTTGTAACAGATCCGTCCACAGAATCAGCTCAATTGCCTTGTGAAACATGCATGAAATCTTAATTTCATCCATCTTCCTCTTATTTAA
Organism: Barbatula barbatula; assembly: GCF_947034865.1. NCBI lineage: Eukaryota > Metazoa > Chordata > Actinopteri > Cypriniformes > Nemacheilidae > Barbatula > Barbatula barbatula. Next base: position 1,908,940 of record NC_136767.1, read on the forward strand.
ATGTCTTGCGTCATTTGTTTTCCAGTTTTCTATCTTTCTTGCTTTAATGAAAAGCAACAATGCATAGCTTGTGTGGCATGCAGAGCAATATTCTGAATCATCTGTTACATTCTCCCTCCAGACCTCCTGACAGTTCGTTATCTTATACACCATCAAGACTCTGTGCTGTTCGCCTATGATGTTGTGAAAATGTTTTTGCCATATCAGAGCAAGCTGTAGAACAGCGTGAGGAGCTGTTGTTTTTGCTGGCTGGAGCTCTCATTTGACTGAACCCTGTGTGGCTGTAACACTGATTCAGCTGCTCTGCTGTGGGAATCTGGAGCTCTCAGTCCTGTTGTAATGTGTACAGACAGAATATCATCCTCACGCTCGAGACTTCCATCTGCTGTTCTGGATGAGAAAGTGAGAAAGTGAATAGCGCTGTGTTTTGTCAGATGCCTGACTGAACGTGGCTTCAGAGATTTTACATTCGTGGTACATTTGTTTGCTCATACGGATCATTTGTGATTTTCCACATATTTTTATTATAAATATAGTAAATAATTAAGTAAGTAAGCCAATGTATTCTTCAAAACAACCCTATTTATCCAAGTTCTGCTTGGTAAAAGTACATTTAAAAAAATGCTTCAAGTACATATTTCCACTTCTGATATATAAATAATTTTATGAATACTTATAAATATGTTTTAAAAAATATGAATCAGAATATAATTTTAGCTGTGAACATTTTAACTTTGATCCGAAGGGTAGAAAGGGTTATATAAACTCTTTGTTCGCTTTATGTTACAGCAGTAAAAATCTCACATATTTGACGTTTTATTTCAAAAGCTTACTTAATCTTTATGTTCAATCCAATTGGCTTTATAAATAACATATTTTAATGAAATTAGTTTCATTTCAACTTAAAACTATTTTAAGCCAGTTCATATAATGCAAGTTTAAGTGACTTGTAAAACCAATTTGTACTTAAAAAATCAAATCAAGTTTTGAAGTTGACTTTATACAATGTCTGTAAGAGTTGTTCGATTTTTGTTATTGTTATTAAAGTTTAATAACATTTTGGCTTCTTTTTTTATGTTTGAAGTCATGTTCGTGTCATTTTATTTTAATTTGGTTATGTGCATTTCTTATTTCTTATTCTTTTTTACTGTTACATCAGTTTAATTGATTTGATTTCAGTTTATACATGTTTTATGCATCTCCTCTGCTGGCCACAGGGTGTCACTGTGATGTTTCACTGGTGGAATCTCCTTTCTGCATAATCTAATGTTACATAACAGCCATCACAGACTATAAAACAGAGGTGTGCTAGGCAGGGGTCTGCTCTCCACATCTGTGAACATTTATGCCTGCTTTCACAGACGAGGCTTAAGACTATACCCTCAGACTAAAATGTACATTTGTGAAAGTCTTAACTGAAAATAAATTGCCCATCTTAAAACATTGTTTAAAACATAACTTTATTAAAAGCGACTTAAATATCCTAATTTAATTAAAGCATAGTCCTGGCTCAAGCTAAGCTTTGTCTGTTAAACCGGGCCTTAAAGACTTTGCTCACATGTACTGTATGTTTCTGGTTCACATGTTTCCTGACCATTTACACACTGGAGGTGTGGGGCATTTGAATAGCCTTCTAGCAAACAATCGACCATTCCTGGATGAGTGACATAACGATTCTCATAAGTACATCCCACAATATACTTTAATGCAAATCAAGTAAGTGAAAAATCAATAGTATTAAAAGGATAATGTCCTTATTTCCCTCTCTATCTGACATGACTCGGTTTAAATGTGCGGTCTGTAATATCTGCTACAGCATTGCTTGAAACTGCCAAACAATATTGTGTTTATTACCATGAGAGTAAAATGAAGGGTAAATGTGTTCTTTTACTTTTCTGCACTGGTCAAAGATTGGCAAAAAGAGGACTGCTGTTACTTTTTTGTAGAAAAAGAAGTTATGATTGTCACCTCATGCTTATTATACATTATGCAATACTTGTATCTATAATGTGACAAAAATGTCTCTTTAACGTGAACCAGAAACCCATATGCAGATAACGGTGGTGTGTTTATTGAAATTCATACCGCCATTTCCTACACCTTTCATCTATCCATTTGTCTTTTAAACAGGCTGTTTTATTTAATAGCATTAAACGCGCGCGTAAGATCTTTTGGTTTTGATGTGTTAATGCGCTTCGTGCGCGCAGGATCACGTCTTGCGCAGTTGAGACTGCTGGAGAATCGCATTGAGACTCAACGCGCCTCGGTCTGCCAGTCGTGAGTCTCGCCACCTGCAACTGCGCTTATTCGCGTCGTGCCACCGGCGAGAACCAAGGTCCAGCAGCAGGTGCACTACGCGGACGCGACGCGCGGCCAAAAAGTGAATCATGCGCTCGCGTTGACAGCGCTTGTCCATTTGCTGTCAGTAACTTGTAACCCCGTGGAGAATGGCCGGTGCCAAAAGAACAGAGTCGCCGTCCGAAATCGACCCTGACGTGAAGACCGAAGCGAGGAAATCCTTCGAGCACATATGGCTTAATACGGCGGTGCCGGATCGGACGATGGGCTCGTTTGAGAGCGATGCTGGCCAAAGGTACCGCAGTCTCTTTTCAAGCGGCATGTGTGACACTGTTTGATAACAAAACTGCAGCATCCTCCGGCAAGCGCCTCACGAGAACGTGCCGACTATCGATTTACTATTGACGAAAGCGATATATTGTAGTGTTTGGAGCATGGAAAAGGTGAGAGGGATTTTAAGCATCCGTAAGGGAGAGATTTTGGAGCGTTGGATGCGAAAAGTGGGAGCAGATTTTGGAGCATGCATGTGTGAGGTGAGAGATTTAGCTGAAGGCGGGTTTTCCCTCTTATGGTTTGATAGTTTAGATCATACAAATAAAATCGAATACGGCATGTGAATTTAGTCGGATACATAGTAGTACAGCTTGTGGTTGCTGTATGTGTCTGCCACAAAGGTTAGCCTACATAAAGGCACGTGAAGCGTTTATAATTGAATAGGGCTGACTGGAGGATGCTGCTGCTCGCTTTAGTCTTTTACCTCCGTTTATCCCATCATCTAAAAAGCTCTTAATCAGATTAATGCATGAAACGTAGGTTTACTTGTAGATCATTGATTTTACACTACATCCTGATGCAAACCCCAGGTGTTCATATTTTGCACAATTCAGACCGGTAGTAACCTCTGCTGATTTATTGTATTTGACAGTCAAATGCAGTGCATTGTGCAAATCACTTTGTGCTTTTATAAACAAATGATTTGCCTTTTGTTATTTGAGAACGAGTAAACAAGTAAAGAAATGTGTTTTCATTGTGCCATTGCTCTGTGTCGCCCTTCATATAATCATCCATATCATTGGTACCTCACATCTCATTTTCATGTTTTGCATATAGGTCTCACCAGCAGTGAACTTTCTTTGAAACGATGACATTATCATCAGTTCAATACATTTGGCCTTATGATCTTAAAATGTTAATATATAGAATAATAAAGGAAAGTTTGAGCACACTTTTGGAGGATGTAAAACTCTCAGGACTGTTCTTTGGACCGAATCAATTATTACATCAGTGTATGTTCAAAGCGCTATCAGTCACATTTAATATGTATGTACGCATATTTACAGAATTATGGTTCTACAATGATAAACTTTATTCTCAGTCCACCCAGCTCTAGTCTCCCTCGAGAGATTTGAACGGAGACTCCACGGGTCTAATGCAGCATTCTGCAGAGTCGCTCTGATATCTGTGTACTCACTGATGTCCTCTAATGCAATCCACTCAAACTGCTCATTCAACCTATTGTGATTGTGATAATGGTGCACAAAGACATTTGTGTTCACAGCTGAACTGAGCATACAGTAAGAGTGCAGGGAGAGCTGTGCAGAGTTTCAAGAGTGTACGAATAATCCAAGCATCTGTAAAACAAAAAGTCTTCGGAACGATACACGAAATGAATTTGATATGGAAATGAGAAGCAGATTCGAGCACTAGTTTAAAATATGGCGATTTATTGATAAATAGTTGTGTCACAATATACCAGTTTAATCATGATGTTAAAAGCCATGATTGTCGATACCGTAGCAAATAAATATATGGTAATATTGTAAATAATTCAAATAACTCTTATGCATTAAGAGTCAAAAGGGTTACAGATTCTCTCTCTAATTCTACTCAAACAATTAAAGATACTTGACTGAGTAATTAGTTTGTATGATCAATATCGTGAAAATATAGCTTCTGGGAATTTTGGCCATGATAACTGTCAATCTGATATCGTGACAGCCCTGCTACATATCTCATTGGTTCTTGCATATCCTGTGATGAAAGATGCATATGACAACTGTACACATAATTTTACAGACCTTCTCTGTTATTTTTTATAGTTTTTCCACGTATATATTTTTGAAATACAGTTTTCAAGGCTTAAAGTGACAGAAAAGACCACAAATTTACAAGAGAAACGGGAAAACATGTAATTTAAGTGTTATTTTGCAGTTTCTTTCTTGCTCCCCAGAAAATGTATGTTTTATTTACAGTATTTTCTTTATACATTTAAAAGACTGACGATTATACCGGTATTGAGGGACAGGCACTACGATGGTTCAGATCTTACTTATCAGACAGACATCAATTTGTCCATCAAAACTAACAGAAGTCAATTATGGAATACCTCAGGGATCGGTTCTTGGACCCTTGCTATACTCCATTTACATGCTGACCATTGGAAACATTATTAAAAAACAAGAAATGAGTTTCCATTGCTATGCAGATGATACTCAGCTATATATCTCATCAAGACCAGATGATTCCTCACAGCTATCCAAATTGGCAGAGTGCATCGAAGATGTAAAACATTGGATGACTTGTAATTTCCTTCTTTTAAATACTAATAAAACTGGAAAATTACTTATCGGACCAAAGACACGTAAACCGAATAATTCGGATTATAACCTGCAAGTTGAAGGATGTACTGTTACTCCAACAAATACAGTAAAAGATCTAGGCGTTATATTAGACAGCAACCTGTCATTCTATGTGTTGCTGACGCAGAGATGCTTATTCATGCATTTGTCACTTATAAAGCCTTAAAGGGTTTAGCCCCTACCTACATAACAGAGCTTCTATCACACCACAAGCCATCCCGCTCTCTAAGATCTCAAAACTCAGGACTTTTGATAACACCTAGAATAACTAAATCCACCAAAGGGGGTCGAGCTTTCTCATACGTAGCACCTAAACTCTGGAAAAGCCTTCCTGATATTATTCCAGGATCAGACACACTCGCCCAATTTAAATCTAGATTAAAGACACATCTTTTCAGCCAAGCATTCACTTAATGCAAAATATGCTAAATAAACCACCAGGAGATGCTGACATTAGATATTATTTACTAGAATAATGTAACTTGTTATATAAACACCATGTAACGTGTTTTACCTTTTCTGTGTTTTTCGTTTTTTCTTAAAGGTGCTTTGGAACAATGTGCTGCGAAGAGACGCATGAGGAACTGATGAAATACGGTTAACAGTTAACTCGAGATAAAATCTGCGTCTAGCACGTAAAATTTCTTTGAAAATACTGAGATTATCTTTGCATGTCTGTTTCCATTTAGGCTTTCTCATGCGCATTTTCAAAACATACAAATAGTTTGATAAACCCCTCTCAGATTTCACATTTCGTTATTTCCATTACCCCACTAACTTACCGGATCTGCCACCTCGGAATATACAAATTAAGCACTGCCTATCTGTCTCTCCTTATGAGATGATTTAGGAGCGTTGAGTCGTGTTTCCTCCAGTCATGTAAGAAAGTTTCATAATTGTAATGTGTTTCATAAACCCCTGCCAAGCTGTCAAATGACAAGCCAAAACTGGCAGAAAATGTCCAAAAAAATCCAGCATTTGTTCTTCATTTTGCTGGCCGACATTGATACATCAATTATAAATGATCTCTCTTTGACTAACAGATGATTGATGAACTGAGTAAACTGCGTCTTGCAAATGAATCATCCATGAGCTCTTAACAAGCAATATTGAAGCCCTGTGAAGCAAAATATGAGTCGATTGACTCAATTTGAATGCATACAGATCGTGTAGAGATCATGACAGATTGGCGTGTGGCACCTTCTCTCAGAGTTTGAGCTCCTCACGGTTAGATGCGTGGTTGTGAAAGCGCTGTGAGATGCAGCAAAGTGTGTACAGTATGTACAGTAGGTGTAGCATTTGACTAAAGAAATCATGCAGCCCGTCTCAACAGCCCGAGTGAAATCAGGACGCAGCAAAACACCAGATTTCTTTGTTGCACACTGTGTTTATTTGAGCACACTTACAGCAAGACTTACAATGTTCTCATTTTTGGGATTTTATAAATATAACAATTATAAAACAAAGCAATCATACTCACAGTCATACTTGTAATGTGGTAAATTGTATGTTTTGGGGAGTTTTCAGGGGCTTGAAACAGCAGAATTAACTTTTTTTGCGTTAAATGTGTTTTATAAATCAACAAATGTATTATTTATGGACGAAGTAAATAAATTGTTATTTTGGGTTACCAGTAAAAGATCTGGTACTTGACTGACATTAAATACGACAAAGTCACATGACCCATTCAACAAATTGTTTATTTAGTGAAATGAAAATACAACAAATTGTTTATTTAATAAAATTATTGTACAATACAATATTACTATAAAGTAATATTAATATAAATAAAATATAAATAGTTATATTGTTAGCCGGATTTTGAAATGTTATTATTTTGTTTACTTCAATAGAATTTGTGCGAAGACATCATCAGATATCTTATTTAACATGTGTTAAACCAAAAATACATTTACGACATTTCAGGACAAAGTGCCAGACTTGTTTTCATCTTGAGCTGTTGGCAAAGCTTTATAAACACACTCCAAATGTTTGTTTGATTTTGAGTTATGAACCCTTAAAGTGTTTTGCTAACAAATATTGTCCGGACTCAGTACATGTGTGTTAGGATGGGGATTGAGATGGTCCTTTCACTTCATAGGATAAAGTATAACAATGACACATTTCTCCACGTTGTGCTGTGTATATGATTCCTACACCTTTATATAATCACAAATATTTTAATAGCTTTCTGTGTCATTTACGTTGATGGATAGTTTAGGGATAGTATCTTCTATTTCTATAGCGTTCTTTTCTTTTGAGTACGTCCAAACTAAAGCTTAACTTCCACCTTCGGTTACTGTTCTCTAGCTTGTGTTATGTGTAATGAATAATGTATAGTCCCAAATTAAATAGAGTTCAGTTAAATGGAGTTTAGTTATTGAGTGAAAATCTAATGTGAGAGACAGTTGTGCTATATAACCTTCATAGTTAAGTATATGTAAAACTCCTGCCTTGGACTATCTTGGAGACGTTTTCGTCCATTTAAATTGATCTGATACAGTGTATTGTTTGTGCTGAGTCAGTGTTCACTCCTCACAATCCTAAAGGTGAAATATTACGCCTCTTCACACACAGAGAGAATATATCATGTAATCCATTCAATATTGAGCCCGTAAATTCTGAGACAATATGCAGTTCACACACCGCAGTGACGTGTCACCCAGTCCGATCGCTCCTCATAGAGCCGATTCAAGTCCAGGTCCGTGGTTTCATGCGCACGATGTTTGGAAGACAGGATGTTCTGCAAAACGTTGAGAACAGTACAGAACAGAAAGATAGATAGATATAGATTCCATATTCTAGGTAAAACTCGAAATTGAACAAAGCGACTTTAACTTCATGAGAGTAAACATGCGCATTGAAAGGTCAAACGGTGCATGTTGTTAAAATATCGTACATTGCAAAACATTCTTTTACATCAATCATCATCATCACCTTTTATGTAGGTTGTTCGTGAAAATGCCGTCACCCCGCAACAGTCATATGGTTGACATGATAATTCACCTTCATTCATTGTTATGTCAACGTTGGCCACACAGAGCAAACCTGCGATTTCTGTGGTTTGCCTCTATGCAGTGTATTCGGGTCTTTTGCTCTGCCAAGTGTACTAAAGTGTACACTTGAAAGTGTCAAGCAATAGCCATTGTGACTGAAATGTACCGTGCTTTGCGGTGACCGACATTTGAAGAAGCTTGCACATCTACTGTGCAGCTTGTCAAAAAAGGTCAATCTTTTCCTGTGTTTTGTACATGAGTGTTATTTGCATGATGTGACCTTTATTGAAGATTGTCTCTCTCCCCTGTCATGTCACCCGTGTCCTGTTCCGTCCAGGTACACGGAGGAGTACAGTATGGATTCCACCTATACGCAGTAAGTGTGTGACATCTATCCAGCCTTCCCTGACCTGTGATGTCTTTAATCCACAGTGAATTGTTTATGACTCGTAGCTTCACACGTTTGAGAGATGGCAGTTATGTAAAATTTTTACATAGAAATGGGTTGTTTTGGTAGTCTCCTGAGCTTGATTCAAGCAGACATAACGTTCGTACAATATACAGTGTGTTCTATCGGAAGGAGAGGTGTGAGTTCTTGTGAAGGTATGATGTAAGCCGGGCTACTGTGTTCTGGTTTTGATTAATACATTGGGGATCTGACCAGGAGTAAGCCGTAGACGTCTTAGATCAAATTAGACCCTGTACCAGGATCTTAATAGCTTCCCTTGTGAGAGCCAACATATTGTTCTGCAGGAGAAATGTGCAGGTCAACGCTCATCTTTCTGTCTCTTTTCTGAATCGTATCGAACTGTTATCATGTAGATATGTGTTATTTTTTCGATGGCGTTTGAAATTACAATGGGAATTATCACGTGTTGAAGGTGTAGTGTGAGTGTACCAAAGTTCTTTAAAGCTCATTTTGCTCTGTAACAAATCTCCAGCCTCTAAATGTCACTCTTGAAGCAGTGATTCACTTGCCAGTGTCAAGTTTGAGAATGGGGACGGCAATGGATGTGACGGCACAGCTCTTCGGAGATTCTTATGGATAATTTCAGATGCATTGCGTGAGAAACGCCAGCGTTTAGAACGAGAGAATGAAAACATTATTTCAAATCTTCATGGTTTTCTTTCTTACTTTCTCATACGTTGTTTGGATTTCTGCAAATTAAAAGTGTAACAGAAATTGATATCAAACCTAATAACTTTACTGAGAGGGAAAAAAGCTAATATATGTATTGTAGAGTTGAAGTATGGCAATTTTCCCTAAAGGTATGCATTGACATCACTTTCCCAGGTGAACACGCCCCCTTGAGTGCCAGGACACGTTCCCTTGAGTGGTAAAACACGCTTTGAAAAGGAGAAACAGAGAAACCGTGACTCAAACATGCAATTATTTGTGGATATCAAGAGCAGTTGGACTCGATGGGGATCCTTAGGACTTACAAAAGAACCAAGTGTCCTTGGACACTGAAGCGCGGAAGTGCGTTTCCTGATATTGTAAGCAGCTATTTTGCCACTCAATGATAGCTTGTTTTGCCGTGTTCACGTGGGAAAGTAATGTTACGTGCAGAGGTCGCATTAACCGAAAATTCTCCGTCATTGACAGATTTATTATACCAGTGACGGAAAAATCTGAAGGCTGTCTGTCATTTTGACAGACTTTTACGAGCCTGTCCTACAAAATGACAGACAAAGAAAGAGTCTCTGGTCAGGTGCATACCCTCTTTTTTTGAGGTGCCAACATGTGACCTGCATCAACATATACAGCCGCAAATTAAATCAATAAGAATCCATTTTAGATGTATTCAGTTTTATTTATATAGCACTTTTCACAATGTGCATTGTTTCAAAGCAGCTTTAAAGGAGAAAATAGAAAACACAGAAAAGGTCAAACACAGTAAACTGCACAGTACATAAATTACATTTATGCATCTGCCGACTTACATTGCATTGTACTATACAATTTCTTTTTTTTATTACTATACAGTGCATGGTGTTTTTGAAACAAGCATTTTAATAAAGCAAGAATTAATTGAAACTTTAAGCTAATCTAATGTCAGCAGTTTCCCGGTGAGCAACCCAACACATCCCTGTGGCGAGTAACCCAAACTCCTATGATAGATAAACGGTGAAAGTCCGGGAGAAACTCAGTCGGGAGGGCCGGGTCTCCTCTGACATGTCACAGCTGCACTCTGACTTTGATGAAATATTACTGAGTAAATGTTTATGAATAACTAGAGCGCTTTAGTTGTGATTAAGGAAATTATTATACTTTATATACTTTAAACTGCTATCATGTGATATCATGTCAGTTTAGCATTAAATACTAAGTATTGTAAATACTTTGTTGTATTAATGCGACAACAAGTCTTTGCTCTTGGTCGGTGATGTATTGCGTCCAGTCCAGTGTCTGTTGAATTTATACAAAAATGAAACCTTCATCCAACAACAATGTGAAAGATTGACAGCATGACAAGACACATGAAATAAAGGTTATCACATACAGTAGGCTGCATAACAATTGTGGAACCTTGTCTAAATACTTATATTACTGTTATATTGTTTAAAAGTGAAAATAAATGTCATGATCCTGCCTCTCCTTGTCTTGGTTTTCGAGTCTTGTGGCAGGATCATGTCAGTCCCATGTGTTTTGTGTGGAGAAAGAGCATTGTTTTGGTTTGAGAAGCTATGCTCTCTCTCCGGTGTCACGTCCTTTAGCCCCGCCCCTTTGTTTCCCTGTTAGGAGTTCATTAGTGTTAGTCTTGTCTCCAGCCCTGTTCCATCTTTCCCTTAGTGTTTCAGTCCACTCACCTGCCTCGTGCAATCCTCCTGTTAGCTTTCCCTTAGTGTTTCATCCATGTCACCTGCCGCCACTCTCCCTGTGTCATCAGTCCTTGTTAGTGTTTCCCCTTATCAAGCCCCAGTTTCCTTCTGTCTCTTGTTGGTTCATTTTGCATTTTGCACACTTTGCACATTTACCCTTCGTCTGTCTGGATTACCTGTGTTCCTGTTCCCTGGACTCAAGTTTGTGGACTTAGTTTGTTATTCTTAAGACCTTGTTTGTTTTGTCCCCCTTGTGGGAAGTTTTAGTTTTCAGTCTTTTTTGTGTTCATGTTTTCCCCATCGAGGGTCTTTGTTTTGAAATAAAGTCTTGTTGTTCGACACATGTCTGCCTGCGCTTGGGTTCTGTCCACAACCATAACAATAAACTTGTTTTCAATGCAATCGTGCAATTGTTCTCTTAGGCTACTATAGTTCTTTGTGACATTATCTTTGCAGTCGGGTGTTATTAGTAAGGCTTACATTTAAACTGTTTTGTTTAGGGTCCATAAATAAACTGCTGTTGTATTTACTTTTCGTTTTAACGTATATCAAGTCTGCATTCTGTGTTAATACATTACTGCACTCACAGAAGAGCAAAACTTGTTTTTGAAGACACTCAAAAAACATCTTGAATTAAATCGCACAATTATCTGCCTCAAGGGAGGTTGATCATCATACTGTAATCCTGCCGTTGCAAAAATGAATACACGAGAGCAAAATCTCCTTCCCCCCACGCCAATCTGAATATTGCCCTTCCAACTTTTTCTGTTTTCCCATCAGAATGCTCTATGAAGTGGCCTGACACGAGCACACAGGCAGTAGTGCCTTCAATATTTATGCTGCATGCACTATAAATAGAGCTCACACAGTATCCGTCTGTTGGAGCGCTAGCGTACGGGGGTGGGATTGAGGTATGTGCGAGGCTGTTCCAATCAAAGGACAAGGATTTTTACAGAGACTTAGAACTGTCAGCTCGGCTTTTATTGACCCACCCTATTGTTAAATGTTGGCAGGAAGTCTGGGTGTAATGGATTTCCCTGCAATTATCATTTCAACCATTTCCAATGTGAGAAACGGTTTGACAGTCAGGCAGAGCAATTATATCTGACACAGAGGAGGCTCGCGGACGCAAAGTTTTGGAGAGCGCGCATGTGCGCGTTTATTTCCATATAGGTGTGTACGTAGGCGTGAATCTGCCGGGCGCAAATCCAAACATCAGAATATGAAAATAAATTCAGTCTAGTATTATGTACAAAATTGGACTGAATACTTTTTTCCTTTGGCAAAACTGTACTCGTCCCTATACAATTATTATACATTTGTCATCATGCCGTTTTAAAGGCATCACCATGGAGACAGGGCAAGGAAACAATAGCGGTTCTCTAGTATACTCTCTCTCTCTCTCGGTTGGATACAGGGGGTTTTAATTGCTGGCTGGGATGCACATTAAGTCTTGCACTTAATGTAAAGGGCTTTGGGAAGCTCTCATCTGCTGTTAGTACGATGCTTGTAACACAAAGAGCAATGAAACTCTAGATAATGACTGGACCCCAATGAGTTCAAAGTATGTGTTATTGTCAAAGGCATGCATTATATACAATCTAATATTTTTTATTACTGTGAAATGGGCATTACTGGAATAATTTGAAGCAAGGCCTGAATAGCAAACTTGAATCTCTGGGTTATATATTATAAAACATTTTGGATCAAAGAAAGTGAAGTCTCTTAAGAGTTCATCACTATTTACTCATCCTCATGTTACTCCAAACCTGTATGACACAAAAGAAGATATTTTGAAGAAGATATGTTGGTAGCCAGACATCAATGGTCCCCATTGACTTCGATTGTATGGACACAGAATCACTGTGCGGATGTGAGTGTAGATTTTGTGTTTGGACTGAATTCAAATGTGCTTCTCATTTTAGCGTGTTCATATCATGCAGAAATTTAAATGTGGCAGCAGAAATGGCTCTAACATCGTGTCTACGCTGGACGCGACGCGACAAAAGACATTAGAAACGCATTCCGATGAGTTTGTAATTCCCATTATAATAAAAAATGTGTCCACACTGGATGCGTCGCGTCTGATGCAGACACGAAGAAACAGAGGTCTATCGAGAGTTCATCCAAGGCGTCACCGTCGCTAATGTCCCCTGTCAGATGTCCTGATAGATTTGATACGCTCTCTCGCATTTTAAGATCGATCTAGGAGTTGAGGAACATTTTGGCACTAAGCTCAGATCATCAAGTTTGACATGCTTCGGATGAAAGTATAACGCCAGAGATATGAGGTGTTGAGATGTATTAGTTAGTTAAGCTGAGTTCACAGACGTTATAAGCACTGATGGAGACACTTGTAAGATAAAAATCTGACTCAAGTGGCAGGATGCTGTTATTATTAAAAGCACTTTGGGATTGATTTGTGTGTATCTGCATTCTGTGATATCTGACATGTCAAAATTGCCATTTTATAACAGGGCACGTTTAAGATTCATCGTCCGACGACGCAACGTACATTACTCATTTGTAATTGTACACAAGCTGATCTTTCGCACACTTCCATTAAACCTATAAAATATAGAATAATATGTACAAAGTCTGCAGAACATATACAGTATGTGCAATATACCGTATATATAAGATGATACAATAGAAAAAAGTCAATCAAGTCATTGGACGGAGAAAACATGATCTCAAATTCATGTTTTTTTAAGTGTAAATAAACTCTCCAAATATCTTCTGGGACATTAACAACACTGTACAGAACTTTATACATTTTACTGAGCATTGCTTAAATCTCTGTCCGCAGGGTGCATGTGGAATTTTACGTCAACGAAAACAAATTCAAGGAGAGATTGAAGCTTTTCTTCATCAAGAACCAAAGGTCAAGTAAGTAAAACAATTTCACCTTCTGTTAAACTAACAACCTCAATGGAACCAATGAAGAAAAAATCCATTATTGGTACATAAACTCAAGATTTGTATGGCTCATGTGCACATGGAAAAGATCACATATTAAATCATTCCAACAGCTCACTTTTCGTTAACTGCTTGTTTGTATTCACAGTATAATAAGAGGTTGGCAGGTTTTTCCTGACCACTGAATTTTGTCCAGTGCATTTCTCTATTGAAACTCTATTTATAATTGAATGTATTGCAGGTCTCCGAATCCGCCTCTTCAACCTTTCGCTGAAGCTGTTAACATGCCTCCTCTATATCATTAGAGTCTCGCTGGATGACCCAACTACACTCACATGTGCACGGTGAGAAAAAGCCATTTCGATCATATGCTTTTCTTAAACCGCTGTAACCACAATGTTCACCATGGTTTTGCTAACCGAATATGTTAATACAACTGGCAATCAATATGCCGTTCTTACTGCACTTTTACTATAGTAAAACCATGGCGAATTGTCAGTACTGTAGTCACTTTAGTTTTTGAAAATCAGGGCACGGATGAAACGCATTGCCTGTAAAAAATAAGATGTCATTATATTTTGACAAGGAATCAGTTCTTGTGCGGTTGCTTATAAACTGCGGGGTGTAAGGCATCTATTATCAATGCTTGAATCAAACTCGCTGAGAGCCGATTCTGACACACATCATTGTGTATTATAGCGCTGTATGTGGGCCGAGACAAATCATTTAGAACGCTAAAAATCGCTCACAGTAACACTCGACCACAATATCTCAGGAGATGAATCAGGCGGCGATGACAGCATCACTTCCATTTGTCCCTACGTTACTTTGCTGCTCAAGTGCATAAAGTTGAACTTGGCTCTTGTAAACTAAATGTTTCACTTCCGGCCCAATGACTTGTTAAAGACAGAATAGTACGAATGTGAGATCGGACAACAACAGCAGCCGCAGCTCACCAAAGCAAAGCCCATTACCGTATATTGTGAGCATACCTCAGATTGCTCAAGAGCATCTCTCGGGACCCAGACACTCGAAGAAGATTCGATCTGAAGTGTCCATTAGAGTCGCTCTCAATACCAGCCACGAAAAGCATTCAGGGACAACAAAACAGTGTGTGTGTGATGTGCGCTGGTGCGGAAGCTTAAAGCGAGAGAGACACGACTAACAACAATCTAACTATAAAAGTCATCTCATGCTGACATTCGCGCCAGAGCCACGAGCGCCGCTGTCCTTTACTTTTGAATATTCTGTTCTAACCGTCTCTGTTATCATGACTGTAGGAAACACTGCACAAACATCACAGACCCCCTGTGCAGCAAATCCTGTGCCAACTACACATCAAACCTGAGCGCAGACCCCACGCAAATCAACTGGTATCTTTGATATTCTGATTCATCACTAAATCCGACTTAAAGTATATATTGAATGTGGTTTTATGATGCTCATTTTCCGATCCACATGCTTTTCTATATATTGATTGTTGTTTCATATAGGGAGTTAATATTCTGGGTGAACAGAAGAGTTCCTGTATGGGCGATACAGGTAGATTTCTTGATGAATTAATAGTCTAATAGTCTGCTGTCCTAAGAGACGGGGATGTAGGTTTTATTCCCTACTCTATAAAAAGTAGGGATGTGAAAAAGTGACTTACCTATTGTAGTCAGGTTGATTTGGTCAAAATGACTTTAATAAAACCAGTTTATAACATAAAGCACATTTTTAGATCATTTAATGAATCATTTTTACAGTGTTGCTCTTAAAGGGATAGTTCACCCCCACTCTTGTCATTTTAAACCTGTATGACTTTCTTTCTTCTGCAAAACACAAAAACGATATAATCGTATAAACCATTGGTCACCTTTGACTTCTATTGTCAAGACAGGTCAGCTTTATTTTTATAGCGCTTTTTACAAATTTCATTGTTTCAAAGTAGCTGTACAAGAAAACATTTACTATAAGCAAAAAAATATATGGTTATGCAAGTCAAAACACAGGTCAAATATCAGACAGACTATAAATTCCTATATGCAGTGTTAATTTATCATTCTATGGTCTATAATTGTACGGACACAAAACCAATGCAAGTCAATGGGGACCGACTGTTTTCTTTTACCGACGTTTTTCAAAATGATTTCTTCTGTGCTCTGCAGGTTTGAAATGACAATGATTTAAACAGCTTTTTAATATCCAAAAACAATACAATAGGCAATAACCCTACACAGTAAAAAGAAAACTGGTGAAAAGTTTATTCTTGGTTAACTTGCTGCAAAACAAAAAGCTCAGACATCCCTTTAAAAAGTGGTTACATTCATCCCTGAAGGTTTACTACTTGATATTGGTCTTGAAAGTTAAGAAGAGGGGAGTAAAGTTGAGACGTGGCACAAAACTTAAGTTGTACATTCATTTCTTTACAATTGAAGGATCTGTATTGAGAATCTGATTTAAACTGATACACTCTGCCATTGATCTAACAGGTTTTGATTTGTGTCTTATTCTCTGCGCAGGTGACAGTGGCCTTAATCAGCTTTTTGCAAGCGATGCTCCTGGTGTATCTCAGTTACAAGGTAATATCAACATCATTTTTATTGAAATGAAATCTGATTTTTATTAAAGACTGAATTCCAATATGCATACTTATATGCACCGTGCCTTTACTTGCACGCCAAATGTACTATTGTACTACATGTACTGTATACTAAACAGTACACACTATATCCACTCTAGCCATTATAGCTTTATAATATTTAGCTTCCTCTCGCATGCTTGTAGAAATCTTAAAGGGGTAGTTCACCCAAAAATCAATTCTTTCATCTTTTATTCACCTCATCTTGTTCAGAAGCTGTACACCACTTTATCTTCCGTGGAACGAGATGTTTTGAGAAACGTCTTCGTGCCCATAAAATGGAAGTCAGTGGGGCAAATGTCGACGTTCTTGAATTGTCCCGCAGAATAAAGAAAGCAATGACACGAGGGTGAATAAATCACGAGAGAAGTTTCGTTATTGTGGGTGAACTGTCCCTTTAAGTGCATTACAAGTCCAATGTTTTACACTTTTTATATTGCATTTCTACAAAATGGCAGTCAATCTTCAAACTAATATCACGGGACGAAACAGATGACTGTGCTTATTTCTCATTCCTAGGGAAACATTTGGGAGCAGATTTTCCAAATCTCCTTCATCATCGAGATGATCAATACAGTGCCATTTATAATCACAGTAAGTGTTGCACAAAAATATTCTCTGGACACAGAAGCACATTGGCGGTTTCTGTCATCCATTATTGATGGTAGTCTTCGAGTACATTGGAGAGTGATCGTAATTATATGAGTAGCCATTGACATCTGAAAGGCATTTCTGAGAGCCGAGGATATTAGTCAATTGATGCCAGCAATCGGTCTAAGTGGGAAGTGGGTGTTTAATTACTTCTGTGCCCATTAAATTTCAAACCCTATGAAGGTGGTCCACAACACTTGACAAATGGGCATTTCTGTTAGAAAGTTCTCTGGTATGTTCTAGTCAGTCATTCTTGCAAAACTGCGATGTGGATCCCTCGCGGATGGAGAAAATATGTTTTCCTAGGATATTTTTTTCCACAGAACAGATGGAGAACGGAGACATAATGATACTTTTCTCTGAACGTCTTGTTTCTTTGCAGATATTTTGGCCTCCACTGAGGAACATATTTGTTCCTGTGTTTCTTAACTGTTGGCTTGCCAAATCAGCCCTTGAAAACATGATTGTAAGTGTTTTTATTTTATGAACTCATAATGCCGGATATCTAGGACGATAAACATTATACGCTATAGAATCTAAGTGTATATTTTTATGCGTAAATGCTTGAAATAAGAGTGTCAGGGATGTGTTTAATCCACACAGAACAGTAGCAGGACCCCTGTCGATAAATGACGGTGAAAGACACCTTTAACATTTATTCTCAAACTCTCTCCCATCATGCAACACGGTTGAATGAAATGAATAGAGGGGAGGTGGCAGGAAATTGTCTGTTAAAACACTAGCAATATAACTAAATCTAATTTTAATATAAGACAGCAACTAACTATTGTATAAAAGCAACATTTTTTATGCCTTTACTCTAACTTTTCTTTATTTTTATCTTTCTATATTATCTTCTGTAAAAAGAAACTATGTACACATTTTTCAAATGACATAATTGTTATACTGTATAAAGAAGTCATCAAAATAAGAATAATACATTTTATAAAGCAGCCAAATTAATGTCTAGTTATCATGTATCATTGTCATGTAAACAAGCTCTTAATACTGTATTATTTTATATTATAATATTTATATTATAGCATAAGAAAGATTGATCATCATTGTTTTTTTTTCTAAATCTTTGGCATACTGCAATGTTCTTGTACTCGCCACGTTCTCAGCGAAAGAAATGTGTCGTCTCTGTTCCCCTCTAGAATGATCTCCACCGTGCCATTCAGCGCACACATTCAGCTATGTTTAACCAGGTCCTGGTTCTGATTTGTACGCTGCTGTGTCTGGTCTTCACCGGGTAAAGCTCTTTTATCTCTTGTACCTCTGACTTGTACAGGATTTCATAAGACAGATCTAAAGCTGTTCGAATCTGCTGAATGAACTCATCCTGGCGATAGGGCATGTTCATTTAAGTGAGTCCAAAACAGGCCTGATACTAGGCTGGATGGACTGGGGCGCAATTGATATTTTGGATGGGACATTTTTTTCTAGTAATGTAATCATAGCTCAGTGCATCATTTAGCATCGTTCTGTGATGAAATTGACATCACTTTAGTTAATAGACAATACAAGCATTATTTGTGCAAAGGAAAGTCTGAGGGGAAGTCTAAAGTAACCTGATTTTGCCTTACGGCAGGATTATTGTTACCAAAATGCATTTTTAGTACATTAGGACAAAATGTAATAAGTATTACTTCAAGTACAATGAATAAATAGAATGACCATGTATGGACATGTATAGACTTTAGAAACCGACATTTGTGTGATAATTATTTATATAAGGGAGCAATTAAAAAAATATATTAACATATTAATGTAATCCTCAATATAAAGTTTGTGTGAAATTGCGTAACTGTTGCCTAAGTAAAGCTGTTACTCCCTATAGTAGATGTCTATTTTGGGACCACAAGAACATTTATTTCCCAAATAATTGTGTTTCTCACAATGGCTTTGGAATGCAATAAGCACAAAAAAAATGGTGTGGGAATGAAATTAGGGTAGAACGAGCTTTGAAATGTTTTTTTTCTTATGGAAATATCACAATGTTTTCTAAAGTTGTTTCCTAACGCTCTGCAGGGCTTGTGGGATTCAGCACCTGGAGCGAGCGGGGAAGAATCTCTCGCTGTTTGACGCTTTATATTTCTGCATCGTCACTTTCTCCACTGTTGGTTATGGGGATGTTACGCCCAAAATCTGGCCGTCTCAGTTACTGGTGGTCATCATGATCTGCGTGGCGCTGGTGGTGCTGCCACTGCAGGTGTCTATTAAAAAACCATTACTATAGCTGAAATATCATTTACACAATCGCTTATCTCATTTGTATGAACAATACACTAGCAGTCAAACATTTTTTTATCCACATTTTAGAATGCTGTAATAGTAAACTCCTCAAAACTATGAAATACCTCAAATATAACTATATATGGGAATTGTGTTACTAAAAAGACACGTAAAATAAATCAAAACTTATCATTTTATAAATTGCTTTGCCTAGAAATAGCAGTTTCTTGAGGTCTCAGCCTTCAATGCTTTTTAACAGTATTGAAGGACCTTCCATCATTTCTGGCCCTTTATTGGATAGTTGTTTTATTATTCCGTCATCCAAACCTTTTTTAAATATTTAAAGATTATATTAAAATATTACCATTTCAGATTTGTAATAAATGTTATGTTTGCTCAATTATGATTTTGTCTACAAAACTAGTTTTAAACATTTGGGCATACTTCATTCATACTTCATTTAGGCATAATTCATTACATTTCCATTCAAGTTACCTAAACTTGTGATCTGTAGTACAGTCGGTGTCATCCCAGGAAAGTCAACTTCCGGTCTAAATATTTGATATGTAATTTATATTCATATTTGATTGTATTTTAATTGTATTAAATTAAAACTGCTCCACAGTTATTGATTCATTGCAGAGGTCATTGTTTGGGCCACATTTGTTTATGTTGCTTTTGTATGTTTAAACCGCTATTATTAAGGACTTTTATTTTGCATGTCATATTTTCAGATGGTTGTATGAAACGTTATGTTAATAACTGTACTGTATTGTACATCAGTTTGAGGAGCTGGCGTATCTATGGATGGAGAGACAGAAGTCAGGTGGGAACTACAGCAGACATCGAGCTCAGACAGAGAAACACGTGGTTCTCTGCGTCACTTCTCTTAAAATAGACCTGCTCATGGATTTCCTCAATGAGTTCTATGCGCACCCGAGACTGCAGGTACACGGCATGCCATTATCAATACCTATAAAGTCCTTTAGTATGTGAAGTATGGAAGTATCACAATCAATTCTCAAATGTCTTGCAGGATTATTATGTGGTTATACTCTGTCCCACTGAGATTGACATTCAGGTACGGAGGATCCTGCAGATCCCGTTGTGGTCCCAGAGAGTAATCTACCTCCAGGGCTCTGCGCTGAAGGACCAGGACCTGATGAGAGCCAAGTATGTGTTTTATAATGCTGTCTTATGAAGCGAAACAAAACATTTGAGAGTAAAAACGCATAAAACACGGATGGACACACAAAGTCGTACAAAACATGCAATACGAATCTCAGCTTCGAATCTCATTGGTGGTCACGTGACAGCCAATTCTGCAATTTCCTTTCATTGGTGCAGGGACTTTTTTCGTTTAGTTTGTTAACAAGAGGACGCATATGTAAATATGAGGGTGACATTAACTCTTAAAGGTCATTTGGTATAATGCGATGCCAGCAATGCCAAAGTCATAGGTTTGATTACCAGGAGGCATAAAGACAGAAGATGTATACATTGAATGCCCCGTGAGTCACATAAGACTTGCTGTGTGGTTTAGCATATCTTTTCAAGCATTTTTTTATTATTTAAGAGTGAAGGAGCAACTGCTCTTAGCATGACTTTGAAGCACGATTTCATTTTATCATTGAATATTAACAGCGCGGCACTTTGATGGTTTAAATATAACCGGTGGCATTGTTAGCGATTGTAATGCAAAATCTGGACTCGCTCCCGAAACACTAAAGTCGTCTGTGTGAAAATTTGGAGAGACAACCAACCAGCAAGTTCCACCACCAGAGCCAAACCTCATGCTTACTCAAAGCCCCATCTGTCACTTATTAAAATAGCCATTAAGGGTAAGATATGTCTTTCCTCTTGCAATGTAACTTTATTTAGTCATGGTCATGAATCTAGCAAATCTTATTATACCCACGCACATTCGCAGTTTCTCCAAAAATATAGAATTTGTATCACGAAGACTTGACTTTAAATGAATTCATAGGTGAATTGCACTTTCTGTAAAAAGTCATTTTTTAACATATAAAAGCTTGGTGCATAGTGCTGGAAGAATTCAGTTTTTCACCCACATTTGCTGGTCACGGCCGTAAAGGAAAACATTATGAATAGGGCAAGGCATTCTAGAGGGCTAAAACCAGAAATGTGATGCTTATATTTTTGAAAGCCTCTATTAAAAAGACAGACAGACAGACAGACGGATAGATAGATAAACGGACACACGGGTAGTATTTCTTCTTTTCTTCTTCTGTGTTTGGTTTGTGTTTATGAAAGCACGGCTCCTAATCCATCATCCTATTTATTTAAAGGCCACTTTTCTATTAGCATTTCAATTATATACTTGTTTTATTCAACCGTTTTTTAGAAAGTTTTGTAGTTTCGTGTCTGTGTTATTGCTGCACTGTTAATATTATGGAGGCCATGTGATTTATCACCTGTATATTTGATCATTTCTATATCACCTTGAAAGGCTTCTGCTGAATAAAAAAAATATTTGGAATATTATACAGTATATCTTTTATAAGTCCCACATATAGCAGAGCTACAAAGAAAGTGTCTCTGAAGTAAAGCGCACATATTTAACAGCACAGGATGTACAATATACATTTTAATAAGTTTTTTTAAAACAGTGTAAGTGTATTTATTTAATCATTTATGCCGGAGACATATTTTGTTTCCGTTTTCTTCTTCAGTATGTGCATTTACAGAAATTGACTTATAGATACAAACCCATAGACGTGACAACTAGCCCTGGACTCATTCTGTATATTACCACTGTTAAATGTAACTTCTAAGAACTTTCTTCACATTTTACCTTGCCCTTAATTTACATTTACAGACCATTTTAATATTTCTGAATTTATTATTGTCTCTTAGTTTTTTCTGCGGCTGTATAAAAGTAGTAGTTCGTCTTCAAAATGAAAATTCCGTCATCATTTACTCACCCTCTTGTCATTTCAAACATCAAAAAAGGATGTTTTGAAGAATGTAGTGAACAGTCATTGGTTACAATAGAAGTGAATGGGAGGCTGGGCTGTTCCGCTACCAACATTTTTCAAAATATCTTCTTTTGTGTTCTGCAGAAGAAAGGAAATCATACAGGTTTGAAATGACAATAGGGTGAATAAATGATGACAGAATTGTCATTTTGAAGGTGACTTGTATAGACACCAACAAGGCTCAACATTTATTTAAAAAATCTGTATTTTCTGTCAAAGATGCTGTGTGCTTAACTTGCACTGAACATTCCTTGAACAGAAAACAGAAAAGCAACAGAATGTTTATAGTAGCTGTCAGTGTTTTATTTATAACGCTATATAATGTTGTGGACGGGCAATAGCTCTAATGAACATTGGTATTTTGTTTCCTCTATACTGGTTGGCCTCGTCTTCTGGACCTGGGGTCGGAACACCGTGAAATTGACTGTGTCCATCTTAAAAACACAGCAGCAATGACCTGCCACCACAGGCACATACAGTACACACAGAAAACGCACGCATGACAGTTTCAAGCCTCAGGGCATCGCAGCAACACAGTGAGGTTTGCTGTTTGAGTGACACAGGTGTGTAATGATGTTGTGTGTCTTGCAGAATGGACGATGCAGAGGCGTGCTTCATACTCAGCAGCAGAAACGAAGTGGACCGCACGGCAGCTGTAAATACAAACACTATGCATTTAAACTGATCAAATATAAGGTCGGCCTTGAACGCACTGTAATTTGCTTTGAATTACTGTTTTTATGCCAGATCGCATCAATTTGAATGCACTTATTCAAGCGGCAACATCTGCTTCATGAATAAAAAAATATGCGAACCTAATATGCATTAGTAGTACAGGCGAGATAAATGTTGAAGGTTATCATCATCACATGAGAGAATGTTGCGTGTTCTTCTGAAAGGACCATCAGACCATTCTGAGAGCGTGGGCTGTGAAGGACTTCGCGCCGAACTGTCCTCTGTACGTTCAGATTCTCAAACCCGAGAACAAATTCCACGTCAAATTTGCCGGTGAGTTTTTTTGGAGACATTTCTCAAAATATCTTCTTTGGTGTTGCACATGTAATACAAAGTCATGCAGGTATCGTCCAACATGATGGTGAATAAATGATGTCAGAATTTCTATTTTTGGGTGAACTAAGCTACTGTGAAAACCATTTTAAGCTCGATTCTCATGATAGGTGTTATCATCGACAGATCATTTGTGTGTTTTGTTTGTTAGATCATGTTGTGTGTGAAGAGGAGTTCAAGTATGCCATGCTGGCCCTGAACTGCGTGTGTCCGGCCACCTCTACACTGGTGACACTTCTGGTTCACACGTCTCGTGGACAGTGAGTACTTACAAACGTCTCTTGGGCTTTTGAGACGTCCCGAAATCAATTTATACATTTAAGTCATGTCGTGCGGGATACATTGGTGGCGTATTGTGCATTAGCGTGTTTCCTGCATTGTGACTCATCTGCTTTATAGCCAAATCAATCAGTGTCTCTTTTTAATGCAGATTATGTGTTTCCCCTGTTGTCTGTCTGCATTGTTGTGGAAAGGCAATTTGCTCAAAGGTTATTTGCTTTCTGTTTTGATAAAGATTAATGGCTCTCCCATTTATTTATATGGTCCGTATGTCACTGACAAATAAATACAATCGAATGAAATCACTTTTATTGTCACATCACCAACAACCACAATGCACAGAGATCTAATGGTTAGTAACTAGATGTCGACAGTGTATTATAGTGTTAACAACTTTGGAATGACTCCAAATAATTGTCTTCTTTAGCGAAAGAAAACAATTCATATTTTACACATAATGTAAATATGACGACATGTCGATAACTTTGAATATCATTGATTCTTGCGAGACTGGTAATGAAACACGCATATGAAAATTACATTAATGCACTGCTTTTTAACACACAACATATTGACTGCTAAATAAGATCACAGTATTAATCTTTTTCTCTCACAGCGTATCGTAGATGAACTGGAATTACTTTACACCTTATTCAAATTAAGTTATCAAATTAAATTATTTACACCTATTTTGTGCATTCTAGTGAACAGTAAAGGACTGGCTGTGTGTTGTTAGGACTGTATAGTGTATATTATGTCAGCGTGTAAAAACGTATTGAGGTCAGACAATAGCAAATCTTGCTTCTGTAGTCTTCTACGTGTTCACGTATTAATTTTTTTGTTTTTTAAATCCCTAAAACTCTTTTTACTCTTGTTTTGGCGCAATGTATACCACCCCCTGTGTTTTGAGTGGTCCGCTCAGAATTTCAAAGACATCGGACCCTGTGTCCTGTATTCATCACTACCAACTTTAGATCACCTGAGACAGTTGTTATGTTATACTCGGTGTAATTGAGGCCTAACAAAGACAGAGAAAGGTATTTGATCTTCCCCCAAATTAATCCCACAATTTCTGTGATGTTGCAGAGAAGGGCAGACGTCTCCAGAACAGTGGCAGAGAACTTACGGCCGTTGCTCGGGCAATGAAGTTTATCACATCCGCCTAATGGACAGCAAGTTCTTCGGCGAATACGATGGGAAGAGCTTCACTTATGCCTCCTTCCATGCACATAAAAAGTGAGGATTTGGAATACGTTGGCTCTCATCTTTATGACTCACTTATAGAAAGAATGTGGCGTTTAAGTCATTCATTTAATCTCATCCTGAATATATTGCATACTTGTTGAACCAAGGGAGTTTAAAATAGTGAAGTGCTGCCTCTCTCAAATAATGAGAGGATTTTATTGATAGGGAATATTGACATATAAATTATAACCATATAAAAATGCAAATTTAATTTTGAAATCGCATACATGGCACAATGTACTGAATTAAATGAAGTATGTACACTCCAAATGAAGGTGCTTCAAAGGTTCTCTGATGCCATAGAAGAACCTTTTTTGTCTCAATTGTTCCATAAAGAACATTTAACATCCGAAGAACCTTTCTGCTTCTTCAGATTATGAAAAGGTAAAAAAGAGATGGTTCCCTTTCTGTCGGTGTCTGGACGTTGTGTCGAGACTGACAGAATGGGGTTTGATTTGAGAACCTATCATCTCCGATTGTACTTTCGAAAGGCCAATGAACTTGGCGAACGGGACGGCCACGCTTTGAAGTGGATGCGGGAAACACGACCCATCATCATGCATGAACCGCGCACCACCACGGAGAAGTGACATGCGATGTCTACTCTGGTGGTCTGAGAGAGACACCTACGGCTTAACCTTCTGCAGATGAGAGACGCTGAGGAGGTACGCTTTCAAAATGCGGCTATCGCGCAAGTTAGTCTGTTTGGGACACCGTCAAGGATTTTCTCGGCTGTAAAGAGGCAGACGGGGTCACCGAGTCCGGCCCGCGACTGGTTCCCGGAAGCCCGCCCATCAGCCGCTCCCCCCACACGTGATGTGGAGTGTTGCAGAGGAGAGCATCGATTCTTCTATGGCATCACTGTAAAGAACCTATTAAGCACTTTTATATTTAAGAGAGTACTTG
The DNA here is from genome assembly GCF_947034865.1 of Barbatula barbatula. Classification (NCBI taxonomy): domain Eukaryota; kingdom Metazoa; phylum Chordata; class Actinopteri; order Cypriniformes; family Nemacheilidae; genus Barbatula; species Barbatula barbatula. Next base: position 1,934,621 of record NC_136767.1, read on the forward strand.
TTGACCATTACAGTATGTTTGGGTTCATTCTCTGACTTACTTTACGCACAATTAATACATTTCTTGCTAATTCTTAAGTAGATTTTCCTTTCGTGTCGTCCTTGACAACATGGTTCGGTCATGTATTTCATACTTTTTTACTTGTCTTCAGATACGGTGTCTGCTTAATCGGTACAAAGCGAGAAGACAACAAGAGCATCCTTCTGAACCCCGGTCCACGTCACATCATGTCTGCCACAGACACCTGTTACTACATCAACATCACTAAAGAAGAGAACTCGGCGTTTATCTTCAAGCAGGAGGAAAAACACAGCAAAGGGATGTCGACCGCCGGCGTGTACGACGCGCCCTCACGTCTCCCGGTGCAAAGCATAATCGCAAGCATGGGTGAGGAGACAAGCAGCATCTATAAGAAGTGTACTTGATAATGTATACTTAAGGATAGATAAGAAAGACTAGATGCTGATGTCTTTACGAGGCGTAGCTGTGACCTTAAAGGGATACTTCACCCAAAATTTTTATTCTGTCATCCTTTACTCACCTATGAGTTGAGCGAACTATGGCAGTCAATGAGGTCAAAAGCTGTCTGGTTAGAAGCATTCTTCTGAATATCTTTCTATGTGTCCATCAGAACAAAGACATTTATTCAGATTTGGAACAAGTGATGACAGAATTTTAATTTTTGGGTAAAGTATTCCCTTAAAACACAAAATAATCTTGTAAACTCCACCCACCTTCTGTGGTTTGGACAGATAGGCCTGCCCCTGCGTTAGTTGAGCCTGAAGTTGCTGTTCAGTGTTGCCGTACGAGTTTACTAACTTATTTATAATTCTATAGAAAAAAATGTAACTAAAAGAAACTACACATGTCAGCTTTCAAGTGTCGTTGGTTTTAAAACAGCGCTGCCGTGTGGAGCATGTCTGCTTTTATCAAACTGTTACCTCACGCAAAAGTCATGCTCATGATATGCTTTATCTTTTATTGTTTCTCCTTTGTTGAAGTTGATCAGTCTACTTCATATGGTAAGTTTGAGCATGTGGTTTCCTTAGCGACAGAGCCACGGTTAACCATTCGATGTATGCATTAAATGTATACATAAAAGTTAACATTTACAGAAATCTACCTTTGTCGCATTCATTCCTGTTATTTTAAAGACCTCGCGTGTCTCGTCTCGTCTCCGGAGAGGGAGGATTTCTTTACCAGTTTTGCTTGGAAACTGCCCTTGCATGTATGAAAAGACCCCCTGACACCTTTTTCACATAAGGACCTGTTATTCCATCGTTTATTTTTCACAATTTCCCTCAACATTTGACAGAGGAACCAGATATTTTGGTATTGAAACCATGCAGTGCTTTTAGATTTTAGTTGGGAAGCACTGCTTTGTAATGTATGCACATCAGTGTTTATTCATTATTAGCAGAAAATCAGGGTTGAGGTCAACTTCAGTCTTCAGTGATTAAACATTTATTTATACTGTATGTCTGAGTCCCTTTTCATTGGTGGAAATCGACTGGATTTTGACCTTAATTTTGAATAAAAAAACGGTTTTCACTATTTCTTTGGCCATTTCCATTGCAACCAAATAAATAACAGAAATAATAGCAGTCAAACCTGGCAACGGTTCAGATTTGACCTTTGTTCTTCTGCTGGCAGACCTAAACTAGAACCAAACCTAAAATATTGTTCACTCGTCCTGCATTACAGGAACTGTGGCCATTGACCTGCAGAATCCAGACCCACCCGTCGACAGCAGTAAACTGGCGTTGCCCACAGAAAACGGAGCCGGGAGTCGCAGACCCAGCATCGCCCCTGTGCTGGAGATCGCTGACTCCTCTGCCATCCTACCATGTGACCTCCTCAGTGACCCCTCTGAAGATGAGACCAACCAATCGGATGAGGAGGGAGCCCCGGCGTTAGAGTACAGTTTTATTTGACAATTCAATATGGAACCATTAAGAAAAATCGTGTCTAAATGTGGTTTTAATTCTATTTTTAGTTGAAAGGTCCAATTGCAGGATTCTGCTAGATTATGTCTTTTCACATCAACTGTACCTGCATGTTTATGACCTGGACTGAAAATAGCTGTGTGGTGGAATGGTTTGCCCCTGGGGGGGCTTTTACTTTATTAATCGATCAGTGATTTTCACAGAACCACACAGAAACTGCATAGCAACACACTAAAATCCCATTTTGAACATCTTAGCAACACCATGGCAACCGGCCACACCACCATAGCTAAAGCTATTTCTATTTCGTGCCTCTCTCTCTCTCTCTCTCGACTCTCTCACACACACAATCGCCAATCGGCTAAACATTTTTAATACTGCCAATGATCAGTTTGATCTACACATTATATACCTCACGGGACCTACAAATGTCCCAACAAGGTCAAAAAGGATTGGTAGTGCTATCTTCATTTGGTCCCCACACTGGGAGGTTTAACTCTCTTTTTAAAGACTTTCCAGAGCCAAAGCTCTGACAGAACAACATTTATATTCTCTCACCCCAGGCGTCTGTTCTGTTCTTGCGTCTGCTTGTTCTTGCTGAGGCTTTGAATCTTTTTTCTGGTGCACAGAATGAATCGCAGTGCTCATAGCGCCCTCTACTGATGTGTGCCATATTACATTCTCATTGAACAAGATGTTGTCAGTTATTATTTAGCTATTTGACATTGTGTTTATGCTTTTGTTTATAAGGTGTGTTAAAGGTTACCCACCCAACTCACCATACATCGGAAGCTCCCCGACACTTTGCCACCTTCTGCAACAAAAGGCACCGTTCTGTTGCCTGCGACTTGACAAGGTCAGTGATGTTATGTTTATTTTTTCACCGTGAAATCTACAAATGGATTTAAATCATATTTTATGCAAAGAAATTGTCCAGGAAAGCATCTCACTTTTGCCTCTCTATCGCCATCTCTGTTTGAAACGTGCACGGTATTTTTTCAGATGAGATCAAACTATTTTTATGTTGCAAAATTCAACATGACAGCTTCATTTATAAATCATTACACGCTTTGTTGTACCTTCGTGTATCAGAAAAGATTACAGATTTCTGTGTAACATATCCCCGTGAAGTCAGCGTGTTTCAAATATATCTAAAGGCGATATCCTATTACTTTAATTTGTTTAAATCAATCAAGAGTTTTATTTCCATTTTCATTCAGGGTTGTCGGCACAACAGTTTTGAGGACGCCAAGGCGTATGGCTTCAAGAACAAGTTGATCATCGTTTCTGCTGAAACAGCTGGAAACGGCCTGTACAACTTCATAGTGCCGCTGCGAGCCTATTACAGACCGAGGAAGGAGCTGAACCCCATCGTGCTGCTGTTGGATAATCCGTGAGCGAGCAGCCGCATTGCTTTTTTCACAGCATGTTACTCTTTAAACCGATGGGTTTGCACACTCAGCTGTCAGGGTGATGATTTCCTATTTTTAAAGTAACAGTTCACCCCAAAATCTCTCATCATTGGTTCACCCTCATTCAGATGTAGATGAGAAGTAACGAATGTTAAGCTTTTTCTTAATTGATTAAAATTGGGTTAAAAATGACAATCATTTATTGATTCATTGTTATGATGGCATAATGTTTTTTTGGGCATGTGAACATTTTAAGTCATGCTCAGCTTGCGTTACGTACAGCAATGGGATTTTTTTATTCTTCATTTTAATTTGGCATGAGGGTGAGTGAACAATGACAGCATTTTTATTTTCAGCTGATCGTTCTTTAACTTTACGACTTAACAAAATATGTTTTGTCTACTGTGTTGTAAGATGGACGTAAACATTCACTGTTACATCTTGCTCTCCAATTCTAAATGCTTTCAGAATAGTTTTGTTCATTGCGCAGAATTGCTTAAGCAATTGTACTCGCGCTGCTCATTCGTCTCTCAGCGTTTCCATGGCAACTCTGAGATGTGTCAAAAGCCATTTTACAATTACCTGCATATGCGCAAGCTTCTATATCAGGAATGAATGTTTGTGAGGTGGCTCTGCCAATGCCAAACCTTTAAAAATAACGTGTGGATTTCTGCTCAAACGTCTCTTTCCAGGCCTGATAATCATTTTCTGGAGGCCATCTGCTGTTTCCCGATGGTGTACTACATGGCCGGTACCATTGACAAGTAATTATACACGTCCAAATGTCTTGGTTTTTCAAACAAACATTTTAAATACCACCAGAATTTTCACTTGTGGTGTGTAGCTCAGCAAATACGGTCATACATGTGTGTTGAGTTTGAGACGAATCTGAGCCGTCTGTCTGTATTGTCAGTTTGGACAACCTGCTGCAGTGTGGCATCATCTACGCCGATAATCTGGTGGTGGTGGATAAAGAGAGCACAATGAGCGCAGAAGAAGACTACATGGCAGATGCTAAGACCATCGTGAACGTTCAGACCATGTTCAGGTACATCTCGAGAGATCTATATTCCAGCATTAACCGATGTCAAAGCAATTCTTGACTTTTCTGTCGTCTGATAGGTTGTTTCCAAGTCTCAGCATCATCACAGAGCTCACTCATCCTTCTAACATGAGATTCATGCAGTTCCGTGCCAAAGATTGCTACTCCCTGGCTCTCTCCAAACTCGAAAAGGTCTCCCATCTTCACCTTTCTTTAATTTTAGAAGCAACCACACTAACCTGTGGCATTAACACCGTTTAAAACGTTTCAATTTGATAAAAAAACGTTATGACACAAGATTATTTTGTTTGGGTTGGAAGGCTGAAAATATCCAGATGGTTCTGTTTCAATTAACCAGCCGTGGAAGGAGGCGTTCATCTACGCTTGGTATGTGTTCCCTTTTTTCCAGATAGAGAGAGATAAGGGCTCTAATCTGGCCTTCATGTTCCGCCTCCCGTTTGCTGCCGGCAGAGTGTTTAGTATCAGTATGCTGGATACTCTCCTCTACCAAGTGAGTTTGTACATCTCATCCCATTTCTGCACATTCTGTACTGAGAACTGAAGAGAAGTCACGTGCCTCCTGGTGGCACTGTGATGTACATGCACACACATAATGATAGAAACATATTCAGAAACACAACATTTGAAATGTTTTAACACCAAATAGATTATGTAGCTTTTGATCTATAATTACCATGGATACTTTTAAATGCATATAGCAAAGTCAAACTCCATGTATATATTGTAAATCAATAATGATCATTTAAAAAATGATGTAATATTTAAGATGTTTTTATCACTATGTGTAAATAAATATATAAATGTTTATTATTATTATCATAAAAGAAGTATTTTATTTGCATGAATACAAATGCTTCAGTTTTGCAATTTAATACAATTGTTTCATTATAAATTACAACTGTTCAGTATTACAATCAAAGCAAAAATCCCCCACCTAAATGTTTTCGACATATATAAATCGCAATATGAATTAATATACATTTATTTTAAGATATAATATAAACAAATACATGTAAATGAAATAGATTTATTTTATATTATTATTAAGGTTCAAGTTCAAATGTATTGCTATATATTTTAATGTTATTAAAATAAAATAACTGTTTATTTCTTTTTAAATACTATGTGACTTAATATTCTCAGTAATAGATTTAAGTTATTGCTTATAATTATACATAGAAACAGACACTCTCACGCGTAACATTTACAGTATGTACTGTATGTATTGCACTGGGACGGTTTACAGCAGAGTGTGAAGCGGCTGGAATGAAAATCAGTACCTCCAAATCCGAGGCCATGGTCCTCAGTCGGAAAAGGGTGGCTTGCCCACTTCAGGTTGGTGGAGAGTTCCTTCCTCAAGTGGAGGAGTTTAAGTATCTCGGGGTCTTGTTCACGAGTGAGGGGAGGAGGGAACGGGAGATTGACAGACGGATCGGTGCAGCTTCTGCAGTAATGCGGTCGATGTACCGGTCCGTCGTGGTGAAGAAAGAGCTGAGCCGCAAGGCGAAGCTCTCAATTTACCGGTCAATCTACGTTCCTACTCTCACCTATGGTCATGAGCTTTGGGTCATGACCGAAAGGACAAGATCCCGGATACAGGCGGCTGAAATGAGCTTCCTCCGCAGGGTGGCTGGGCGATCCCTTAGAGATAGGGTGAGAAGCTCGGTCACCCGTGAGGAGCTCGGAGTAGAGCCGCTGCTCCTCCACATCGAGAGGGGTCAGCTGAGGTGGCTTGGGCATCTGTTACGGATGCCTACTGGACGCCTTCCTCGGAAGGTGTTCCGGGCCCGTCCGACCGGGAGGAGACCCCGGGGAAGACCTAGGACACGCTGGTGGGACTATGTCTCCCGGCTGGCCTGGGAACGCCTCGGTGTCCCCCCGGAAGAGCTGGAGGAAGTGTCTAGGGTGAGGGATGTCTGGGCATCTCTGCTTAGACTGCTGCCCCCGCGACCCGGTCCCGGATAAGCGGAAGAAAATGGATGGATGGATGGACTGTATGTATTCTGTCTCTGTTTCATTGATTCTGGATGAAACAGTCTGGAGATCATACTTGTGTCTTTATCTCTTCTATTTCTCCTCTAGTCTTTTGTGAAGGACTATATGATTCTCATCACAAGGCTCTTGTTGGGTCTAGACACCACGCCGGGTTCTGGCTACCTCTGTGCTGTAAGTGTGACCATAAACATACACACCCACACACACTCAACAGCCAGTTTGCGTAGCATCTTTTCACATACGCAGTCATTGTTCCAGACCGGGCGCATAAATCTGATTCTTTGAACTGCTCTACCCACTTACATTATCTGTGCTGACAGTAGTGTTAGAATGAAGCAGATGGTGTAAAATGATGATTACATGTTTAAAAAGCACAGTAATATGTGATCATATGTGTTTATTATGTCATATTTTCCCAAACCATAAAATAATATTTGAAAAAATAAATCATATGTAATACAAATAGAATTATTATAAGACTCATATATAGTTTAGAGAATGAATGGATGATGCATTTACCATATTTACTTTTCTTATACATCCCCCCCAAATGTACATTTTGGCCTAAAACAAGACACTTTCTTCTATATATTCACAAAAGAGTCTGTATATAAATGAAACTCTTTTGAATCAGATGAAAGTAACAGAAGAAGACTTATGGATCCGGACGTACGGGAGACTGTTTCAGAAGCTGTGCTCATCCAGCGCAGAAATTCCCATCGGGATATACCGCACTGAATCTCACATGTTCTCCACCTCAGAGGTAAGATGAGGTTAGACAGAAGATCTGAAAGTTCAAACATCGCTCATTTTATACGGCCCATCTGACTTCAGACGCTTGCACAGCAGATAGGATCTGTCACTTTGTCTTTCTCTGCTCCTGTGCCGTGTCGAAGGCTATATCGTGGCTTTGCTGGCTGTCATATTAGATGTTTTGCGATTTTGCTCGTGCAGTTCTTGTGCTAATCATTTCTCATTCTGATCATTCACATTAATGGCTTTGTCCAGTTTAAGGAGGTTTGCAGACAGGTAAGAAAGTTGACTTTGCCCCATTTCTATGCCACTTTTGCGGCATTTTTTGAAAACTTGGTTTTGACTGCATTATGTATTTGTTTATGTTTTATGGAATATCCTTCCACTTTTCATTTTTTCTTTCACCATGTGTCAAGCTGGTCATTTTTAAAAAGCTTGTTTTATAACTTTTTAGATTTTAGAATCTTTTTATTTATGATCTTTTATAGATTTATTTTGTAAAGGTGCACAACCGGCTTTGCTCACACTGCATTCAGCCATTTTGCTAGTGACATTAACCTTCGTGCAAATAGATCAATATTTGATATATTGCCATTTGAAAAATTGAGAGACCATTTTTTGTTTATCAGAATTTCTAGGTATGTGTTTTAGTAAAATGATCGTTTTTGTTTTACTGTGTGAACTACTAAGAACATTTCTCCCAGATTTCATCATTTCATATTGTTTTAAATGAAAACTGGAGAAACGGGGCAAAATGGCAGAAGAGATGCTCTGTTTATTTTTCAGACCTCAAATACTTCAAAGAAAAAAGTTCATATTCACTTTTTAGCGATACAACAGTACAGTTAGAAAAAGAAGTAAAACAATTATATGGAAACCTGTATTTTAATTACAGTTTTCATGTGTCTTGTCATGCTGTCAGTCTTTCACATTGCTGTTGAATGACTTTATGTCACTCTTTGATTTTGTTGAAATTCAACAGACACTCGACAGGATTGCTCACAATATGGAAGGGTCTCTGAATTTCTCTGTGGCTGTATCTACATTGATTGTTTGTGTCCTTGTGAAAAAATGTTTTCAAAAGTCTGAACAAAGCGTCATTTTCCTATTTCAAAGCATTTTAAACCTAAAGAAATGAAACCTTGACTACAGTCTTGATCAGTGGCCTTGAAAAAGCTTTTTATCCTCCATATGAATCGTATCTTGCAATTTAAGAAACACAAACAAACCTTCAAAGCTGCTCTTAGTAATAGTTTTCCTCAATAAAAAAGTTTCATCCTTAATATATTTGTTAAAGCCTTGAACCTTTTCGACGCTCATAATCGATTGACAACCTGTTGGCATGTCGACAGTCTCAGGTGTCCGTGGAGGATTGCGAGGACACGCGTGACCGAGGGGAATCCTGGAAGGAGAAAACCGCCCACAGAAACTCCACGGGGAGCGACCAATCCGAGCACCCACTCCTACGCAAGAAGAGCATGCAGTGGGCGAGACGGCTGAGCAGGAAAAACGCCAAACCGGCCACTCGAGCCGAACGCATCAATCAACAGCGGCTTAATATGTACCGCCGATCTGAGAGACAAGAGCTGTCAGAGCTGGTGAAGAACCGCATGAAGCATCTGGGGCTGCCCACTGTGGGATACGGTAAGCGCTGCACAGAAGGAAAGTCGATATTCACGTTGGTGTAAATCCTTCAGGTTCCATCATTTGTGACCATCAACCCCGTATATTGATGTGTTTTGTGAATGTACAATAATATTTCCTCATAGTCTTTATAATTTCCTTTTGTCCCCTTTTTCCAAGAAATATTCTGCAGAAACATCAGGGATTAATAGGAAATACATGACAGATCGCAAAAACAAAAAAATACCCTACTGTATGTTTTCATGTTTATCTGTCCCTTCGGAAACCTCCCATGTCCAAATTCACAGTTTTTCAGAAAATGGAAAAAAAACTTGTTTTATTATTATATACTAAATACGTTTTAACTGTTCGATTTTTGCAAAACCCAGTGACGCACATAAAGGTTGAATAATATTCATGATATATGACAAAAATGAAGTAGGGTATGGAGACATTTTTCAACACTGCTTATTCGTGCAATATTTATTTAAAGATATTTATTAAAATGTTATATTTTTAACTTAAAAAGTCTTGGATTGCGTTTTTTGGATGGCAGCATGCACTGTTTACAAAGTTTGTGCAAAGCCTTTAAATACACAATTTCTCAGTCATGTTTTTATTTTATTGTTTATATGTAGTCACACTGCTACTGTATGAAAAATTCGTTTTACGTTTCCACCAATCTGATCTCACGTGGTGTCAATATATAAATTCAATGTATGAATTTAGTAATCGTACGTGTTTGTACGATTCACAACACACGATTACTAAAACCCACCCCTTAACGTGACTGCCGTGAAACCAAATCGTACTAAAATGCACGAATGAGATTGTGTGAATTCATACGAATCAGCCAAAATTAGCCCCATACGGTTTTGCCGTGCGATTGTGTTGGTTTCCATAGGTGGGGTGGTGCGTATATGGTCATGATGAGTATTGTTGAAAAATATGTGGAGGCGGAGCTGCTGTTACTTTGCTCGTGCAATAGTCAGTCCTCATCATTATACATGTTGATTTTCACGTTTTGCCTCCCATGTGTTGTCTCTCATTCCATACTAACCTTTCCATACTGACTTTACTCTCTACTATCCTCTTTGTTGCAAAAATCATTCTCTAATATCACAATATCACTACAGTCATCATCACTAGAATAACTGTATATCTATTGAATCTTTTGACAAAGCACAGTTCTCTGTTTCTAACTCTCTCTTCATGTAGCCATAATCTTTATGAATGATTCATTGTTAATAACATGTTGAGAATGTGTTTTTTGCATGCTGACCGTTCTCTTTATAAAAGTTCTGCTTTCTCTGCCACTCGCTTGACCTTGCTTGATGTTTTTTTTCTTGTCTCTTTCTACTTCGGTCTTTCCCCCGCTCGCTATAGAGGACGTAGCTAATTTAACCGCGAGCGATGTGATGAACCGTGTAAATCTAGGATATTTGCAAGGTAAATCCACCCAACAACACTGTTCTTGTGGTCCTGAAGGCATTCCATGTCCAGAGAATATTGAGATGAATTCAATCATTATCATGATGTTCTCAAGAGTGAAACAGATTCTTCAGTTCGTCCAGTGGCATTGAAACAGCATCAGCAGTTTGTAGTTAATAGGACACGCTGGATGATATTTGATGACTTAAAAAAAATTTAACGATATTTAATTTTCTTTTCATTTAGGAGGATATTTGCCGTCCAGCAATTTCTTGAAAATGTCTGAGGTCTGCTTTTTCTACTTCTTTCAGAACACATAATCTGTTTAAGCTTTTTTAAATCCAATGGGTCTCATTGTCCCACAACTTTTTATTTGATTAAAAACAGACCTCAGGAAACTGCTGGCTTTTTGCATTATAATGACGCTGGACAAAATGAATAAGTGTCTTGTTTTCTCACCCCACTCGATGTTATCACTCATACAGATTGTCATTTGTTATTTTGTCCTGTTTTTGCAAAAACATTGTTAAAGCGTTAGTTCACTCAAAAATATAAATTTGCTGTTAATTTACGAACTCTCAGGCCATCCGAAATCAGCGGTAGTTCTTTTCTGTAGCACAACAGAAAGAAGAAGATTTTTGGATGAAACCTTGGTGCTCGGAGATTCATAATATGCAGGGTCCAGTTGCAAGAAACCCCTGTTAAGAAAACCCTTAACATTATTACTGGTAGTCTGCCACGACAGACCTATTTCCACAAGTTATCTTTTTGTTTATTGCCATTGAATCTCACAGCTTACATTATTGATTCTGTCTGTAATTGCAGCATTGTAACATCGATATGGCAGAGGAGAACTGGCCCTCCCGTTTGAGTCTGGGTTAGGTTAGAATAAGCTGCAGACTGAAACATCCAAATGCATCTGAATCTTTTGACATCAACTGAATCCATGTGCCCTACTTAGAGGAAGGGAGATGGACAGTTGTATCTCGTAATATAGCCGTTTTGCGCATGAAGTAATACAAAACAAGTCTTTTCTCTTTATTTGAGACGATTCTTTGTGTTCTGCAAACTGTCTTTCAAAAGTGCAAAAAATGTCTGAAACTCACCCTTCAGATGCTTTTTTATGTTGTTAATAACAGATTCCTGCACACAGCGATCAGTTCACGATCGATTCGCTTTGCGAGTCATCAATATATCATCTTGCTTTTTTGTTGCCTGTATCTCCTTTTTGAACATTTTATGAACCACCAAGAACTACAGGTTCAGCTACAAATCTTCTTTATGCTTTTATTGATGAACCAATGTCATCTGCGCCATGGATGGCCTGAAGAGAATTATCAGCAAACTTTCATCTTCAGGTGAACGAACCCTGTAAAGTTTGACAATCTGTTTATGCAATCATGAAATGTGATGTAGTTATATTAGTGATGTAGTTGTCTTTTTCTCCTCTGATACGAACTGAAGAGGGTTCTTGCATAACAAAGGGTACTGCAGGTACTCGCTGGCATCTGAGCATTGATATAAGACATGATGAGTGAGGGATTTTGAGTCCAGGATGTTTGGTCAGAGTGGAGTAGAAAGCATTCAGTATTTGTTGGAAGGGTCCGAGGTCTTTGCGTATAGTATATCTGGGGGTGATCGTGGGACACTTTTTACGTCCCGCCGGTATAAACGATTCATTCGAGCATCGAGTTCTCCCAATTCCACACTACCAATGATTTTTGCTTCACTCTGATTGGTCGAGCCTTGGTTTGTCGGGCCTGTCGGAAACTCTAAGCATGCTTCTATCTGTGTCTGTTGGTTGTACTGTTTGCTGACTTGGGGCTGTGTGTTGGCATGGCAACCTAGCAACGTTCATGGGATAAAGTGTGATTATTATGCAACGGACGGTTGGATGGATGGATTGAGAGACAGAATGCGAGGGTGGATGCGGACCTTGTCTGCATGCGTCCGCGCATGGGGAGTGCTTGCGGTTGCATGGGCGTTCCGTCAATGCAGCCATGCCCTGTCAGTAACGGTTAGCACTTCTCTCTTTTTTACCTGGCCCGCTGGCACTTTAAGTGGCTCAAACAGGTGGGTTTGGAGAACCACAGGCACTTTGTCCCAGTCTTGAACTGCCAAAGGTTCACTCTTCTCAGTCATTTACAAGCAGGTAACAAAGAAACCCAGAAACCCAGCCAACAAAATCCATAACACTGGGGACACACCACCACTTTGAAAGTGTTAATATATTTTGCCATTGCTTCATCTGCTCTGGATAGTCAACAGTACGAAGTAGTTTTCATTATGTGTAGTAGGTACAGAGAGATTTTTTTAATGTTTTGCTACGTGTGTTATAGATGAAGTGTGACAGTGACATTTTGTTTTGTTTGTTTCACAGATGAAATGAATGACAATCAGAACACGTTGTCATATGTGCTGATAAACCCGCCTCCGGACACTGTTCTAGAGCTCAATGATGTTGTGTAAGTGTCAGAGATAACATTTCTGCTGTTCATTTGCAACCGATGGGTTGAGTTTGGGGCAGAACAGTTTGTTTCATCCAAACGATAGAAGACCGGGCCACATTACAGCAGTTTGCTAAAACCATTTTGAACAAAACATGCAGTGCCAGGAAGACAGGAAAACAAGACAAAAATGCTTATAAATTGGGTTTTCAGACCTCGAATCATGCAAAGAAAGGTTCATTCATTTTAAACTCCAAAATAAGGTTTGTTTTAATTTGATGGATGCGTATTGGCATGCTTTTTTAAAGCCCCCTTTTTAAAACCTGCCACTCCTTGCACTAAAATGTAAAAGTTTTGTTTGATGAATTGCTAAATAAAAGGCTATTATGGGTCTTTTAAAGTGATAGTTCACCCAAAAGTGAAAATTTCTGTCTTCATTTACCCATGATGTCATTTCAAACCTGCCTGACTTACTTTCTTCCGCTGAACACAGTAGAATATATTTTTAATAATGTCGCTAACCGAATTCGTGTTGTATGGACACAAAAACGGGTACCACCATTGTTTGCTTACCAACACTTTTCAGAAATGTCATGATCTGAAAAATAAACAGAAATCTGGTTTTGTATGAATTAAATTTGTGACTCGGACAGTGGCCAGAGATTCACTGTTTCCAGTAATGCTCTTCCTAAAATGAGATGTTTGTTCATGACTAAAGGGTGAGTAAATGATGACAGAATTGTCATTTTTGGGTCCCTTTAATTTTTTCCAGAGCTACAAGTGTTATCTATGTCGAGCCGCAATGATTTGTAACCGCACAGCATTCATTTATTGTACCTTACTGTAGCTACATCATTCGCTCTGATCCGCTGGCACATGTTCCTGAGAATCTTCCGGGAGCACCGGGTGGAGGGAAACTACGGCAAGATTACGGATCAGAGACACGGGATGAGACTCATCTGTAAGGGCCGGAAGTCCTGTCGTGCACACCCCCTCCTCTGAGTCCCCAACGCCCCCCCCCCACGCCCTGAGCTGCTACAGGACAGTCTGCATGAACGATGCCTGGAGACGCAGCCGAACCAACCAACCCCACTGACAGACAGCACTCGTGTGCCAACACAAGCTGCCCTTCCAAGCTGTAACTCTTTACAGATTCCTCTTTTTTTTACAAAGACACAATCTAATATTTCATACGTTTCTGAGCGTGGCTGGTTATTGCGTTTTTTTGTATTTAAGACTTGGCTGACGGTGTAAGATTGGGTTGTTCTGAGTCACTCTGGACCAAACACAATGTCCAAGCACTTTGGAGACTGTATAGGGCAGTGTATGCATCACAGAGCATTACGTAACGCAGTGTTCATGTACACATCTAAGGACAGAAGAAAACAAACAACAGTCACGTCAGTCAGTTCGTCTGATTCGGACCAGAACACTGGTGATGTCAAGGCCCTGTAACACACGGAACTAGTTTACATCAGTGCTATATTTTGTACATAGCAAATATATATATTTGTTCATATATACACAAGTTAACCACGTATTATTTTTCATGCTCATGCAGTGGCCATCAAGTATTCACAGTATTTTGTTGTGATTTTGTCCTTGAAGCACAAAGGATATTGTTTATTTATTGCTATTCCCAAAACGCTACTATTTAAACAATGTTGATCCGTCGCATGATCTCAGCTGTGATCATGTCCATTGCCATAACATTTAACATGCTTTTTATTGCATAAAAGTAAGGAATATTCTAATGCAAACACATCATCCTTTTTGAAAGATTCAGTTGATCTCTGAGGGTAACGCACAAGCATCAGAAGTATTGAATGAACGTTGTTTAGATGTTTGCAGAAGAGCTGTCAAATGCTATTGTACAGTATTTTAGATCATTGGAGAAGTATTGATCTGAAACTAATGATTGTGACGAGTGTGTGAGTTATATCATAGGAAATATTAGGAAATGTAATGTAGATTTATTTATTTGAATCGTCTACCAAGAGTTTTTAATTTGTTTGTTTATTGCTGTATCAACAGTATTGTTAATCATATTCAATTGTCTTTTATTTTGTTTAGTATCTGTTAACATTTTGTTCATTTTGTCAATTTTGACATTCTGCTACCGGTCATTTATGAAATATTTTCTACAGTATAAATGAATTTGCCACTTTTGCACTAAGCTCTTTAGATAGAGCAGTACACCGTAACCCTTTAACCTACACACACAAAGCATTCACAGTTTTACATACGGTATTGTATAAAAAACACACCTTTAGTTAGAATTAGAGGTGATGTGAAAACAGTTTTGTGACTTCAGGGGACTTTCCTGGTATCGGACACGGAGATCGCAAATCTGTTTTTGCTACTTTTATTTTGTATGCCTTCTGTACTGAGATGTGCTCCATTGTCTATGTCATTTTGAATGTGAGTTTGTGTTTAAGGAGTTGATGTTTATTATGTAGAGCTGACGTTACATTTTTAGTCAGAAAACATGGATTTCCACTCACAGAATCGACTGTAATGTTGCATATATACTGTAAAAGGGAAAGTTATTGATGGTGATGATGTGCCATAATAGGACATCTTTGTAGTTATTGCGTTTATATCATTATTGTGTTTTCTGCCTTGTTTTGGCATATCTGTTTATTTATTTTACAGCAATATTATGAGTTCGCCTGTCTGTCAGTAAATAGAATATGTTGAGCTACATTTTCTATCACCATTTCTCATGCAAACTGCCTTGGGAATGTTTTTGGTTTAAAGACGTTGAATCATTTTCCATGCATTTTGAAAAAGATTTGCATGTTAAAATGACAGCCTGCAGATACCTTCTATTTTTACTGGTTCCCTAGTATTTAATACAGTTATATTTATCAGCTGATCACAGCTGTCGTACTTTACACGGACCATGCATGTCCCAATCTCGCCAAATGTGTCAGAGATTCATGTTTACATTTGCTGGCTCCTGTTTTTTGGATTGTGCTGAATAATACACAGACTTCTAAATTTTGTACAATTTCTGTACGAACATGTTAGAATGAATAAATGCTGCATGCAGCCAGGAACGATGTGGCTGTATTATTGTTTACAAATGGATTTTTATCATTGAATATGTTCGTGCTTGCCGCTGCCCCCGGTGGCCGTAAGCGGTATTGCAGGGAGGCTGTGGCTCAGACTGATCCAAATTGTGAATGATTCGAATAAAAGCTTAGTTATTTACTGCAGAAAGATGTAATGTGTAAATAATGTGCAGTATTGATAAACTATATTATCTTTATAATAGGATTAGCAATTTTTGTAGTGGCCCCAAAGAAAAACTTTATAAAGACCACTAAGAGCACCGGTACAGATATTTGTTTAACATTCCTAGTTTGGGAAACTCTGGACGGTATTATTTTTTATGTTTTATTTTAAATCCCAGTTTATAAGTTAAAAGCTTTATTTTGTAATTACAGGATCAGCAGGTTTCCCCATTACAGTAAATGATGAATTAGAATAATTGCTTGTTATTACAGTAGCCATAGATCATCATACCATATGTTACATTATTTCATTTTTTAATGTCTTGCACACAGATATATCGACGAATATGAAATACACAGACACCATCTATCGACTCTCAACAACCGTCGACTGTCGTTGCTGTTTGAGTTTATGTTTGTTTATTTGTGTTTGTCTCCACCTCTCCCGGGTCCAACGCCCGTGATTTTTTACCACCTCGTATAACAGGCCTTTGGAATGGAGCTCCAGACCGGCGTCATTAGGAGAATGTCCAACACGAGGTCTGGAGTTATCATCCTTCTGAACCTTCTGATCGTTCTTCTGAGCTCTCGCTGCGTTCTCATCTCGCCCGGACTGCTTTCTCAATTCTGACCTTTTCAGGTCATGCCGACTCTTTTTCTTAGTTTTCTTCGTGTCATCTGCATTGTTTATCTTCTCTCCTGAACCGCTGCCACCAGATGATGGATGAAGGATGGTGAACATTTGAGAGTGGGCACCACTCTCGTCAACAGGTGAGTTTTGGGAAAATAAGACTGACCTCCAAGTTTCCCCTGTTGATATGTTTCTGACATCCATCCCCGGTGATGTATTACCAGACAAGGACTCTTGGGCATCGAAATCCAGGATTCTCCGAGTGCATGACTCGACGTTTCCCCAGCGAGTGTCTCCATCAATAACAACTCTGACATCTTCTCGTGGGAGTGTGTTTTCTGGTAAAAACTCCAGAGCGTTGAACTGTGGGGCAACTGGGAGGGTTGTGGGATAAACGCTTTGCCGAAACGGCATGTAACCGGTTACAAATATAAGTTTGGGAAAGACATTGAGCACGTGCTCGTTTTGTATCCACTGCTTCTTCCATTGGACCGCAGTCGGGGGCCAAGTCAGAACACGTCGAAGGGATCGAGAAGGTCCAGATCTGTTCCCGTCTGGAGCGGTGTTTTGTTCAACCACAGAGGTCTGGTTTTCTGGATCTGCACCAATGGTGAGGTAAGGTAAGTTCTCCTCGTTCTCCAAAACCTGGTCAGTGCTACGTTCTCCATGTGGAATAGCTTGGTTTGCATCTGCATCTTCTATTAAGTCATGATCAAGTCGTTCCTCGTAGGTTTTCACCTCACAGCCCATACTTGTTCCAGCTGTAGTCTCATAAGTTTCTTTATCTAGTCCATCATCAAGTGACCCCACCGTCTCGGTGGTATTACAGACCTCATCCTTCAAGCTTGTATTTTGCTCATCCAACTTTTTTCTCATTTGTCCATCATTCGTATGCTCCGCCCCCTCACACACGCCTACAGCATTCACGCTCAAGTTTTCCTCCTGATGTTCTGATCTCACGTGTCCGTCGTAATACTCATCTTGCTTCGTTGTGCTGACTTTTACAATGTCCGCTTCCTTCTCCATCTTTTTAGAAAACGTCGAACAGAGAATTGGACCGGCGGAGCTGACGCGCTTAATGGGCTCTCTGCTTTGATAGATCCCTGAAGAATAAATGTGATAAACCTGTGACGTCATCTCATCTGCAGCTCTCGTCTGGTGTGACCTCAGTAACATCCGTGTTGTGGCGTTTTCTGTCGGTTCAAGAATTCTAGATTGAACTCCTCTTCTGTTGTCCTTTGTTGTTTCTCTCTCTGTGGTCGCTGGAGAAGGTTTAACGGTTTGTCGATGTTTCCTCTCTCGTTTCCGATGATACAACACTGAAAGGACACAGATGACAAGTACCAGGGCACAAAGTACCACTGGTTGACAAAAGTAGCTGTTATCAACATTATTGAATGCAGGTAAGAAGTAAAAAGAAGCATTAAATCATTAGCACCTACCAATTAAACTGATTAAAGTGGAAGGTTTCATTGAAAGGGGTTTGGTTGTACTGGTAGGACCTCCAGTGGCGGGACGGCCGGTGATGGGGCTCGTGGTGGTGGGATGTTCAGTTGTTTGGCTCACTGGTGTTAGGATATTACACTCTGGCACCTGCCAAACAGGTTTACCTTTCAACTCCGGAGGGCTTCTGCAGGACACCATCATCTCATTCTCCAACAGAGAGGCATTCTGCAGACCTGGATGTATTTATAAACTTGCTATTTAAAGGTTTTTAGACATTTAAAAGGGTTTGTGTGAAGTTACAGGGATGGTCCACCCAAAATAAAAATGCTTTCGTCATCTTGACTTGGATATAAAGAGTTTTGGCAGAATGTCCATTGTGGACATGTTTAGAAATAACATTATGCAAGAAACAGACATTTTATTCAGTTTATCCAACTTGTCTTCGGTTTTATGAATTCTCACAAAGCGAGAATGGTATATTAAAAGCTACTTTATAGGATAAATTGTACCAAGTATAGAAAGCTTTAGTATAGACTAAAGCACACATTTTAAGCTGATATTGAGGGAAATTTTAACTATTTTACACAACACCGTGTAAATTGTACAAACACAGATGATTATTTATAAAAGCAGGAGTGAAGGTAGATCAAACTAAATGTTTGAATGAGATTTTAAGAAGTCGTAAAATAGCTACAACAAATTGCCCTGCTTGCATTGCAAAATGCATATGAACTAGTCAATGTTTTCTCCTAAATCAAGTATTTTTATTTTATACTGTAGAGAACCTTTGAATGAGGTTTAGAGTCTTTGTTTTGGGCAAACCGTCGCTTAAATATCATCAAAATTTGTAATAATACAATGTAAATAAAACCTATTTTAAAAAGTGAGATGGAAATGGTCATATACCTCTAAGGAAGTTTGCAAAATCCTGTACAGAGCACGAACAGTCCCAGCGGTTTCCATCCAGACGGATCTTGGTGCCGTTGAGGGGACGCAACACATCAACACTCAGATTGGTCAGGTTATTGTTGGACAGATCCAGTTGCCTTAGTTTACTCATACCCATAAAGCTGTTCAGAGCAACATCGTAAATATAATTCCGAGACAAGTTTAAAGCGAGCAGATTTGTCATCCCAGAAAGAGAATTATGATCCAATGTAGTTATTTTATTATTTGACAGTCGGAGGGTTTCAAGTGCCTCAGGATGACTGAACCATTGAGAAGAGACATGAGAAAGACGATTACTGTCCAAAATGAGAGTTTTGAGGTTGTGGAACTTATTGAAGGTTTGTGGTGCCACTGCGCTGACCCCGGCTTGGGTCATGGTTAAACTGGTCACAGAGGTCAGGTTTGTACTGTTAAACATAGACGAGTTGATTTCTCCCAAATCACTCACAAAGAGAATCATAGATGTCAGGCCAGCAGGATAATCTAGAAAGACAAAAAAAATGTTATATAAGTGTAAGTAAAATTAGGGTAGAAGCGTTCTATCGTGGCTTGATATATCACAATAAAAAGTTACAATATGTATTGAAGGGCAAAACAGGTATGCTTGAACTCTCAACATGTGACCTGTGCCGACACAATATACAGCCGCGGAAAAAACTTAAGAGACTATTCAACAATTTCTAGGTGTATTGTGATCATTCCAGTCCAGTGTCTGTTGAATTTCAACAAAATCAAACCTCAGGGGTGACAAAGTCTTCCAACAGCAATGTGAAAGCACGACAAGACACATAAAAACTGGGAGAAAATGAACTTTGGAACTTTTCATAAACACATGTACAAATATTACTGTTGTATTGCTTAGTAGTAAATATGAAGTTGTTTTCTTTGCAGTATTTGAGGTCTGAAAAAAATCCTGAGAATCCTTTCTGTTATGTCAACCTGTTTCTTAAGTTTTCATTTTCTGCAAATAAATGCAAAAAGAAACAATATTTGTATTGACTCTTGAAACAGATATTCTGTTCACAGAATGAAACAAAAATGATAATTTTACCAAAACACACCTGATTTTGAAATATTTTTTTCTGCAGCTGTATATTTGTTTTTATAATGTTAGGGTTTAGCTTTATTAATTCCTTTCATAATTTTGAAAAATGAAATTTACTTCTCGGTTACAAACTTATTCAGTTTCTATAAATGTACATACGGAATGTTCAAATATAGACATCGAATGTTGGCAATTCATTATGCAACATAATACAAATCCCATTTTATTTTCAAAGTCGATAGTCTAAATTTTTCTTGTTCCTCTTACCTCTTGGAATCTCCTTGCAAACATAGTCCGTTTCTGTATATATACAGGATTGAAGCCATGCTACATTTATGCACTGGAAAACTATTAAAACAAGAAGAGCTAGGCAAAGAAATGAATAAATGAAGCCATTTAAACATCAGGATTTAATAAATTGTAAAGTCAAGGCCAAATGAAACGGCATTAAAACTCACCGTGCATCTTGAAAATCATAGAAAATGCCTTCAGTCTTCTGTGTATTGACCATTCATCCACTGAATACCTGACCCACAAAACCACCCGCTGTGCTTTAACTGCCAGTTGCCAGGATACAAATATAACCACAGTAGTTTGCCAAGGATACAGGTGAGCGTGAAGTGTTCCAGCTGGGTGATGCTGGGACATCCGTCACGAGACCCCCAGTAAGAAACCCACCAACAATCACCCAACACCGCTAAAGCTATCATTATATCATCACACTAATATTTGAGGCAAAGCTCACTAATGTGTGCAAAGCATAACATACTAAAACTCAAAGTGGGTGAGAGATGAAAAATGTCAACAATGAAAGCAAACAAAACAAATAAGAATGAATTTATTGACTTGAAATATTTATTATTCTCAGAGTCTCATTTAAAATAAATAATGGTATGATAAAGGAAGCAGAATGACCAAGTATGGAAAGTAGTTAAAAAAGTGACCGACATCATTACATTCTTTTAGTTAATATAAAAGCACCCATAATATACAAAACTGCAATTAAAAGTGAACAAAATGTTGTAGACGAGTCTAACATCTAGAATTTGGAAACAGTAGTATGTCAGTTTACTCTATTCTGCATTAATAGTGTTTACAAGGCGAGTACCTTCGACTAACCTTCAACAAAATCCAAAGCCAAACGGTTTTAGTAAAGCCCTTTAAAATTCTACCCCATCTACACACGAGCCAAACAGTTAAAGTGCATGTGCAACACTCGATTGGATCTCCACACCGAATGAGGCTTGCGTGAGTGTTCTCGACAGCGTTGACACTTGGTTCTCCGAGGAATGTTTTCAACCCTTGGTAAATAACTACACAGCGACAGCACAGGAAGCAACCGATTATGAATATATTAAATACTGTCATTCGAAACGTTTACAGCGTTTACTCTTCATAACAGAGCATGCTGCTCATCTGCATGAAAGCTCCAGTGCCGACATCAACATGGTTACATTGCATGAAAATAAAGCACTAAAACACTATAAGTGCACCATAGTACAGACTCGTCCAGCAGAGAGGTCACTACCGTTCCAGGAGAACAGAAGAACATCGATTCAGGTCTGTTAGTGTTTACAAAAACTGGGCTACAGCTCATTTGCTCTTTTAAAAGCACTGAATAAATAGACATGAAGGCCAACAGTTTGTGTCCTCGGGATTGTCCCGTTGACAACAGAAGAGGAGCAGCACGTTGGAGACAAAAAGGGTGATTGAAAGGCAATTTTTTTACATTGTTTCGAGTCCCTCAAAAGGCAGCAAAGTTGTTTTTTTCAAGAGAGTAGAAGAAAGATAACAGGACCCTCGCGAAAAAGAGAGAAAACGCATAACAAACAATCTTGGGGAAGTTCTTTGTCTTTATGAGCGAATCAGTGCTAAACCAATAAATACTTCAAGTAACGAAAAAAAACGAATCGTGTAAAAATGCCACGGATTGTGGATAAAGTACTTCAACCCAAAACACATTCAAATGAAGTGCACGTCGACTGCTCCCCTGTCCAGACGGTCTCCTCAATGCAAACTCGTGTGCGATCACCCTGTCGCTTTCACTTGACGCTCTTTTTTGGCACCGCTGGTCTTTTGGCCTGCCACAGGTGGTTAAGAATGGTCAGCGCGTCCACGCTGACAGACACAGTCTTTGCAGGGATTACGTTGAACTGCTTGCGGTCCGAGCTGTACTTGTAGAGTTTGTCTATCATCTTTTTAGTGATGCTCTTGGGCCCTGTACCGGTGAGCTTGTGAATCTCCTCCGTGTCCGGGAAATAAGAATAAAGGGCTCGAAACTGGCAGCCGCTGTCGCGGAACAGAATCATCAGGTGGTTGGATTCGCACTTCTCCAATATCTAAAGGATAAATGAGGCAGATTCTTTAGTTCAGGACCCTTTTTAACACATTTCAATATACGGACATTTTTATTTCGTTCTGTGAACTACTAACAATATTTCTCCTAAACTTCAAGTTCAAAAATCTTTCACATCGCTGTTGGATGTCTTCACGTCACTCACACACACTTCCACGACTGGAATGACCACAATACATCTAGAAATCCTGATTAAATGATTTACATTTTTCCCGCAATTGTAGATATAAAATGTAATGTGGGCCGCTGGATCAGTGCTGAGATCCATAAAGCAGAAGAAAATCTGTTCACCCACCTCAAGAATGGAATTCTTATGCGGCTCGTTCACTTTTCCTGCTAAACAGCAATGAGCGATTGCGTTGTGGATTATCGGCTTGTTGGATTTTGCACTCGGCTCCTTGAAAAGCTTCGGTCCTACAGTGATCAAAATAAATTCAAAATAATCTATATCAGAACTAGAGAAGAAATAAAGGCAGCCACATAATCAATGACTCGGGAAATATACTTTGATGGGCTGTTTTTAACTCTGAGGCAAACATAGAGCTCACATGAGTACTGGAATTCCTCAGACTCCAGGTTTAAAATCTCCAGTAAACCTCATCCATCTCTACAGTACAACATCTAAAGTTAACCTTCATGGTCTCCTTCCGAATCGTCTTACCTTACATGGTTAAGAGTTCATGCTGTGACATCATATTTCATGTCAGTGATGAATGATTTGCATTTATTTTATTCACCGCTTATACCAAAGTGAATTACAAATGAGAGAGCATTTAATATTTTATTCTAAAGTCAAATGTGTCTGTGATTAGAATAAAGCAACCATAGTATATTGTAATAAATTAAATTAATAATTATTAAATTTCTGTTCTAACCAAGATCAATAACATAAACAGAAGTACTTGTACACTCACCGCATAATGCCTAATAAACAAAATTGACTTTGTTTCATACATTACAGATTTTGAATAACACTGCCCTTATGCTTATATCTGAATAAAAACTAATAAATAAAAACACGATGCATTTGCAGTTAGTGGTCAATAAGCAAGCAAACATAAAAACTGCCCTTTAAGCTAGAACTCCCTGAACCGCCACTGCTGTCTTCTGGGATATAAACTGACGCGCGCCTTAATATACCAGTGCACACGGTTGAGAAAACCCAGCCTGCTACTGCTGATGTAAACACAGAATGTTGCCCTGGTGCTGAGGAATATCCAGTAGTAAAAATAATTCACTAATGCTTACCATCACGCCGTCACTGCTAAGCAGTAGTCCATCCACGGAAAAATCTCCGTTTATTTCCTCCCTCCAGATTGGAAAGTGAAAGAACTCACCTGTATATTCCGCCATGGATGTGGATGTAATGGAAGACGCAGTGGAACCGTTGTCCCAATCCCTCTCCGTAGTGCGACTTGAGTTGCGACTGAGGCCTGGAAATGACTCCACTGATTCGCCTCTGATAACAAGCAGTCACATTAAAGCGCATTGACACAGTTGGAGGTCAGTCGAGTGGAACAGAAACTAATCAAAGCGATGCATAAATCAGGACACACCCTATTGGACAGTGGGAGGGACTTACCGTTGAGATCCCGCCCCTCCTGAGTTGACGCTGTCTGGTTCAGTGGTGGCCACAGAGGCCAGAGACAGATTAGAACCAGACTGGGCATTGAGGAGATTTTCATCTGGTGAAGAACACAGCTTCACAGCTACAAAGACACAATGCTGTTAACCGTTTGAAAGAACTGCCAGGAAAAAACATGAAATCGGTTTTATGGTTGAACACTTACTCGCAGCAGGGCTTCTGGGAAGCGTGACGACATCCTTCAGCACAGACTTCGGCCTTTGCTTTTTAGGTTTAGCCTTGGGTTTGGGCTGTTCTTGCTCCTCGAATATCTCTTGCTGTTTCCGTCTCAGATAGTCCTGTTTGATCAACTCTCTCCTGGCTTTCTCCTCCTCTTTTCTCATTCTGTCCTCTTCAGCTTTCCGTCTGGAATTTAGGAAACAAAACAGATGATGTAGAGAGAAACTTTGTGTTTAGTCTAACAACAGCGCTGATGGAGAACACGTCAGTTGCAGTTCATACCTGGCTTCATCTCTTTTAAGTTCGCTTTCAGCCTCGAGCTGTTGTTTGCGGAGACGAGCTTCTTCTGCTTTCCTCTGTTGTTTTAGCAGAAATGCTGCTCGCTTTTTGGCCAGTTCATCCTCTGCCTTCTGCTCGTCCTGCAGACATATCAGGACAAATGTAAGAGTACGATTCAATATTTACATTAATGCATTTGGCAATTTTTTACACGACTCCATAAGAGCTCTTTCCACATTTTTAAATATATAGTGAAGTCCAAAGGGACTATAAGGGACAACTGAAACATTTATTTGTGAATAGTTTTATTTCAAAGAATAGTAATTACTATTAATATACAAACAAACAAACATTAATGGTCTGTTAATATTTAAAATATTAACTATTTACATAAGTATAAAATACTATAACGATACAAATGAAATAATATTCATTAAACTGTTATGTATAAAAATATAAACAAATAATTATTATTATTATACAAACAAGCATCAATTATCTGTTAATATTTTAAATATGAATGTACAAAATTATCAAATAATAGAAACATGTTATTACCAATGAAATAATATTGGTTTTGTATTAATCATTAATGTAAAATTGTTACAAACAAGCATGAATTATCTGGTAATATTTAAAATATTAATTAATTGCAAAATGATTTATAAAAAAACATTTTAATGCAAATAAAATGATATTCAATATTTATTATTCGTGTATAATTAAATATTATACAAGTAAAAACAAAAATACTTTGACTTGATTTCATAATTTAGTATTGACAAATATTTTGGTGAACTAGACTAGGTTAAGGTTGTTTAAATCTCCAACACCAGGTGGAAGCTACAGTCATAGTACTAATAAAATGTAGGTCTAAAGTGAAATGTAATTTTTTTGGCATAACAACACTACAATCCATGTTCCTTTAAAGATAAATGCTTAATAGCACCTACCTTGAAAAAGAAGCCCATGCCAGGTTTCTTGTCCCCGTCAGCTTCATCACCAGTGACATCCAATACAGTGGCACTTTCATCTTCAGAATTGGCAGCCAAGTCAGACAAGTCAACTTCAATAAGATTGGCCTTCCCCCTAGACACATCCTCTGAGACATCCTCCGCTGGCCCATGATCAAACGTAGCCTCGGGGTCTCTTGAGGACATTGATTCGTCGTAAGTGATCCCAAGTGCTACAGAACTCGGTTCTCTAGATACCGTTCTCAAGTTAGCTTCATCGTTAAGGTGGAATGTAGTGTTTTTCTGATTCTCTTTCTCTTTTTTTAAAGAGCTTTGTCTCCAATCCTCAGGTTCTGCTATGGGGATCCTGCCCTCTGGAATGGACCTGGGACTGTCTGTAGGTGTGGGAGTGGAGCTGTTCTGCCCTTTACCATGATCTTTAACCAGCAACAGGTCAGAAGGTTTGGAACGGGATCGTGCCGAACTAAGTTTGGGCGGTTTTCGTACCACTGGGCTGCCACTCGGCTCTACGAAATGTACAGGAGCTCTGACCCTCTGTTCACTACTTTGGTCACCGTTTGGTGCCGAAGCAGCCCCCGTTGGAGACTGCAGGTTCTGGTTCATGATCAATTCCTGCTGGAGCGAAAGCTGCATCATCTGCTGCTGAATGTTACCTATAGCCTCGTTCAGCAGCTCAATAGATCGGTTGCACTCGTTCATATCGATTTCCTCATCCGTATCTAAGGCACTAGGGGAAACCGTCCCGCCACCCGCCCATTCAAGAGAAGCCTTCTCTGACTCTTCAGCCTCTTTGCAACCATCTCTCACAGCATCAACACAGGAGTCGTCTTTTGATGACTTCTCCTTCTCTTCATACCTTTTCTCACCTTCTCTCACATAGTACTCGGACTTCGGAGGCTGAGGGAGAGTGTCGCTCTTCCCTTTTTTCACTATGTGCAGGAACGCCGCCTTCCCAAGCTTAAGCCGTTTTCTTGCCGTAAAGATCTCCATCTTTTTCTTCTGGGATTCAATTGCACGTCGCTTTTCTTCCAGTTGCATGTGAAGCTGAACGAGTTCGGAGGCCAGCATGTTAGTGCCGTCCTTGCTCTGTGATGTAGGGCTCTGGTCCCTCTTCATCCTCCAGAAGGTCGGAGGAAGGGGGCAACTCTCGGAGCCGTCTGGTGTTGTCCGCTGTGAACTGCTGGCGCTGGAGCGGATGTCTTGGTTGCTACCAAATCTCAGCATTTTGCGTTCGGCAAAACTGGTCATGCGGATGCTGCCGCTGGCCACACTACTGACTTGCGATTGCTGACCTGGGCTAGAACACCTGCTGCCACCGTCCTTGTCCTCGTGTTCTTTCACACTCATGTCTTCACGCAGTTTGGCTGACTCTTCGTCCTCCTCGCGTAACCGTTTCTTGTCTGGATGAAGCTCTTCGGTGAGTTCCGCATCCTGCTCTTCGATTGTCTCCACGGTTTCTAAATCAGATCCTGGGTGTACTTCCCATGCTTGGACATGC